>NW_004524659.1:7947404-7982025 GCF_000260255.1 Octodon degus
CACCACCACCACCAGCAACCCAAGCACTGTATATCTCTGAGCCCCCCATTCCCTGTATGTATTGGACTGTTTTCTAGTGCTATAATAAAATACCTGAAGCTAGGTATTTTATAAAGAAAAGTTCACAATTTTAGAAACTGAAAGTCCAAGACTAAGCAGTTGCATCTGTTTGGTCTCTAATGAGGGCTCCCCTGGCTCTATCATCTCATGACAATGGTGTTATGGTGAGAGTATGTGAAAGACAAGAGAGGGCATGGAAGGCAGGAGTCTTGCTCCTCTATAACAGCACTCTTGAGAGAACTAACACAGTCACACAAGAACTACCTTAAAGCTTCTAAGCGCTTCCAAGAGCTATGACCCCCACCCATGATCTTATGAACCCCCATTATGTCCTACCTCTTAAAGGTATGGTCACCTCTCAACATCACCACGCTGGGGACCAAGCCGCCAACACATGAACCTTGGGGCACAAAATACATCCAAGCCTTAGCACTGTGCTTCCTTTCTTTGCAGAGAGTAGATAATTCCTTCAACTCCAGCACCTTGCCGTGTGATCAAGGGAGACCGGGGCCAATCACCTGGCAGCCATGAAGATTTTGGGCCTTGCAATTGCCAGAAGAGCAGAGAGGCTTCCTTGTTAAAGAAAAAAGCAAAGAAAGGAGGGGAGACCATGAAGCGACATCTTTCGGTAACCCTCTTCACTAGTTTAAGTACAGTAAACCCATTTTAAGAGTATTCCCCAGGAAGCATAAACTTTATTTCATTGCACCATATAATCCCCTATAATGGAAAACCAGTAATGAGGATGCCAGAAGCAGGTTCAAAAGGCAATTTTACATCAATAGAACATTCGATTCTAATTAATCTCTTCACGGCTAACATAATTGAGTCTTCAAGGGGACCGCTGAACTCACCCCCACCTCCACCCACCTCACTGTTCCCTGGAACAGGCCTGTCTTCCCATGCTGTGCTGGAATTTGTCTGGAAACAAAGGAAAAAACAGGGCTGATACTATCTGAGGCGAGGCAAGTCTCTTTATTTCCATCACAAAGTTATTACCGACATCCAAAGCCCTGAGCTGAGTCTCAAAGGCCTTCCCTCAGTATGTAAATAGCATCCTGCTTTGTTATTTATTTCTGAGCTCTCTTGTTTCTTCCTCTGCCCCTGGGTTTTTTTTTTTTTTTCTGAAGACTTCACAAGGGTCACATCTCTCTTTGCTATCGCAGTGCTCTCCACTTTAGCAACATAAGAAAGAATTATGAGCCAGGCGAGTGCCCATACCAGTGCTCGGTGTATGTCTTGTGGCCTCCCCATCCTCCCAGGTAGAAGTGATAATTCATGCATGGGTGACAGCCAGTTTAAAAGCGATCCCTGTGAAGCCACAGAAAATGCACAGACTTCATAAACTCCCAATATTGCTTCATCTGATCTATTTCCTTCATTGCTTTCTTCCCCTGATGTTAAACTGCGATCATCCTTAGTGTTGAGTGAAGTTGCTGCAGCCTAATAATGCTCAGACCAGCTCTGTTAATTAAGATGCTCCCTACATGCTGATTTCCAAAAAGGCTTTCCTCCCAGCAAATACAGAGAGGGGTGGGGGGGAAGGGGGGAGGAGAGAGAGAGAGAGAGAGAGAGAGAGAGAGAGAGAGAGAGAGAGAACAAGCCAGGCTTCAAGACCACCACTGGTTAGGACCAATGCTAATCTCAGCACAAGACCTAAGGGTTTGACTAGTCATCCCCTCTGTGTCCCACTTCCTTCTCTGTGATTTATCCTCCACTACTACCTGAGCCATGCTTCTAAAATATAAGAACAAAAAATAGAATAAAATAAAATAAGAACAAGCCGAGCGGAGATGGGGAGGGGGTTGTCCAGGAGACAAGGTCTATTATAGAAAGAAGAGATCACAACTTTGGAACTTCTCCTTGAAGCAGAGCTCACAGACGCGTGAACAGAATAAGCACCTTGCCTGGTGTGAGTGGTCTCTCACTTATTTGTGGTCTAGGATCTGCCCTGGATTCCTTAGCAAACTCTACTCCTCCCACTGCTAGAGATACCTTTGAGTTTCTGCTCTACTGGGGTGAAGCCCTGAGCACCACTGAATTTGAAGGTACTTCTTGGTACAACTGTGACGGTCATCTGGTATGGATAGGTGTGTTCCACCCAGCCACCCATCACCCACATCACCGCTATACTGGTTGACCCTCTACAAAATCAAATTTCCTAGCCAGGAATCCAGAGCCAAGATGGGGCAAAAAAATCAGGATCTATCTGCTGCCCACCATCATTTTTGGGCTTGAATGTTCCAGAAGCCAAGATCATACACATTGTTTTCAATAAAGTCAACTAGAGGCAGCCAGACCCAGCAGAAAGCCTAGCAGAACCAGAGTGAGGCTTGGGGTGGGGTCCAAAGAGGCTCCACATCTCTGGGGCTTGGGTTTCTAGGCAGGATTTGGGGTCAGAGGGAGCCATGTCCTCTTCCTTAATATTGATTTTCATTGAGGACTTGGAGGTATTCATGTTTTCCTCATTACACCCCAATTTTTAAACCTATGCTCTATAGTCAAATTCTTCATGAAACCCTAGCAGCCCTCATCCACCTGCTCTACTTTCCCACAAGAGCTCTCCCTTGTCCTCTACTGGCTTGATACTTGCTAGCTTCTTTTGGGCCCACCAGGACAAGTAGGTGTTTTGTGGTGTCATAGCCACTGAGCTTGCTTCTCCTCTCTTCTTGTTCAGATCAAGGCTTGTCCTCTGCCTGCCTCTTGCTCCTCAGATGCTGGGTTGTCTGGATATGGAGAGTAGGGGAGAAGCCTTAATGGCCCCCCTAGGGATGCTATGGGGGGACTGGAGAGGCTCTGGTTGGCAGTATGGTGGGTATAGGTCACTGTCTCTCAGACCTTCTCCCCATCCTCACACCTCACACATGAGGTCTGGCAATTACCACCAACCTGCTAATGACCACTGCCATCCAGTCCACATGGGGCTGAGCTAAAGGTCACACACTGGAGCAAGATGAGAGAAACGAAAAGTTGAGTTAGCACCAACTGACATGTGAGATGAGTTATCCTGAAGACTGGACCAAGGCCCTTTGAGGCCTGAAAACTTGAGTTTATAGGGATGATTATGATTATGGTTATGATTATGATTTTGTAGGACTGCCAATTGCACCAACCTACATCTCAGCCTATAAAAAAATTTTAAAGACAAACACTAGTCTAAGTTGCACAGTTGTCTCAGATGGGCTCAAACTTGTAATCCCCCTGCCTCAACCTCCAACAGTACTGGGAATGCATACATGCACTACCAAACCTGGGTGAATTATTATTTATGTTACATACAATAACCAATAACAACCCCCCCCCGACACAATTCCCTACTCCTGCTTGCAAATATAAATATAATGGAGGTTATAGGCATTTTTCTTGCAGGTGAGTCAGGAAGGGGCTAAGGCTGCCCCTGGTCCCAGCCATCAAGGAAAGCCTGATACCAATTAGGAAATAGTGTGTCCCCTACCTCACTTGAACCCCTTTAGAGGGAAGCATGAACCTTCATTCCTGGCCCGGTTCCCATACTTAGGTTAGGACCAAGGCTAATCTCAACAGACCTAAGGACTTAACTGGTCACCCTGTCTGGGTCCCACCTCCTTCCATGTGATCTATCCTGCACTACTATCTGAGCCATGCTTTTAAAATATAAATTGACAATACCAGCCTGACACTTACACCCTACCAATACCTGTCCACCACTTGCCAAATCAAGCACACAGTCCTCACGCTTGTTTGGAAGACCCGCTTCTTTCTTTGAAGCATTCCCTAAATGTATGATGGCATTTATTCCTTCAAGTAACCATTCACACTGGTTTTTAGGAATGTTGTCTTTGCCAGTCACCAAGGGCTCTCCAACTCTCTCTCATACCTGCCACCACCTGTTATCTAATTTCAGTCTGAGCATTTTAGCCTGTGCAATAAGTCAAGAAATATAGACAATGATGGAAGAAGAGAACAGAAAGCAATTATTTGAAGATGATATGATTTTAAAAATTCAACAAATGAAAAACCACCAGCCCGTCAACAACAAAAAAAGAACAGAGACTCATAGTTTCCTCATATACAAATAGTAACTTGTTAAATATAAGGGAGGGAAAATATCCCACTCACCATAGCAACAAAAATATAAAATATCCAGGGAAAGAACCAAAAGAAATTTGCAGCACCTGAATACATAAAAAAAAAATCTATAAAACTGTGCTGTGAGATGTAAGATAAGAGCTTAATAAGTGAAAAGACATGTTGTCACACAAGAAGACTTGGCAATAAAAATAGTTTAATCTCCCCTCAATTAATCTATAAATGTAATTCCATGAAAGATCCCAGGATGATTTAGGAAGAGAAAACTGATAAAATGCAAGTGGAAGAATTCCAAATGACCGAGACAAACTAAGAAATTCTTAAAAACCAGCATATTGAAAATTAAAATAGGCAAGTAAGACAATAGAGCAGAAAAGAGTCTCCAAATAGATTTTATGTAGAAATCTGGGGTTACGAGTAGTAATAATGGATATTAACTCAGTGTTTTCCACATGCCCAGACCTGATTTTAAGTACTTTACATGGATTAACTAAGTTAAACCCTGACAACAACACTATAAAGTAAATTACTATTACTATTCTAAGTTTACAGGTGAGGAAACCTCAGTACAAAGATGTTAAACAACTTGTCCAAGGATACCCACCAATGTATAAGGTGAAAGATAAAGTCAGCCTAAGAAAGCCAGTCTACAACATGCATGTTACTGGAATAACTGAAAGAAATGAAGTTAGATTTTTTTTACCTCAAACCATGTGCAAAACTGAACTTCAGATGTAGGAAATATATCAACGTAAGAAGAATCTGGAGCGTGCTAGATAGGAACAGCCACACTACTCACAATTGCCAAATGGTGGAGGTGACCCAGAGGATCATCCTATCCTTGGTGAGTGGCTAAAAAAAAAAATGTGGTGTAGCCATGCAAGGCCATTTTCTTCGGTCCTCGAGAGGAATGAAGCTCTGATCCCTGCTTGTCATGGCTTGGGGTTTTTGTAAGGTGAACAATACAATACAGGACACTTTTTATAATAGTGTTTTATAATGACTCACCCATGAATCATAGAAGAAGTGTAGGAAATCTGTCCACACACATAAACACGAAAGACTCCAGCTGAGGGCCTGGATCTTAATATCCTCCATGAGTCCAGCTGAAGGCCGAGAGCTCATAACAATGCCTCCCACAAGTCCATTTGGAGGCCTAGAGCCCACGATAATGTCTCATACAGGCTTGCTTCACCGATCTGTGCTGGAAAGGCCCAAAGGTCAGTGGTGGAAGCTAGGAAGTCTATGCCTGTGGGAGGAAGGATCTGTGCTAGCAGGCTGAGGGATCTGAACTGGAGCTAGGAAACAATACTCAAGGTGAGCACCAGAGCTCCCCTAAAGGTCCCACAACCATCCTCAGCAACAGTGAGGTCCTGAGCACCTCCAGCAATGAGGAAAGCCTAGTTTCCCCCAGGAAAACCAATGTGACAAGCTTCTCCATGAAGCTGAGCTGTGCATCATCTTCCCCCTCTGAATCCAGGAAGCAAAGCTCAAGATGAGGACCCAAGCTTCTCCAACATTCATCAGGAAAGCCAGCATGACAAGGTCCTCCAGCAGAACAGCCCGAGAGAACTAGCAGCTTTCAACAGCTCCAGCAGCTCCACCAAACAGCATCCCTAACAGCATTTTTGGCAGCTTCTCCTGTTCTGCCTTTTGTGCTGCTGGCAACAACCCTCAGGTGGGCCTGCCGTACCCAGCACCACACTAGTTTAATTCAGCTGGGTGTAATAAGTTTGCCACCAGGTAGAAACCCACTATGCTGCTTTAATGTGGATAGTCCCTGAAAACATTATGCTTACTAAAAGAAGTCATACCCAAGAGGCCAGCTCTCCTGGGTTTCCATTTGGATGAAATTCCCATGGTGGGTAGGTAAATCTTTAGATACAAGGCAGACTGGCAGTTGCCATGGGCTAAGGTTGGGAGGACAATGGGTAAAGGTTGCCTATGGGGTACAGGCTTTTCTTTTAGGGTGATGAACATATCTTGGAACTGCGTAAGGAAGACAAAAATATACAAAATGCCACTGGATTATATACTTTAAGTGGCTCTTTTATGTTACATGAATTTAACCTAAAACAGAAGTACTAGCCAACATTGTAGAAGAGTGATTTTTATATCCTGATGCGGTCCATTGCTACAATGATGACATCCAAGGAATCGTACACTCCTGTGCCCCAGGGCAATGTGGGCTGTCGAGTGTATTTCCCTATCCTGGAAGCTGGGCTGCCCCCTTGCTTGCTTTGGCACAGAGAATGCAAGGAAGTGACAATGCCAGGTCTGGAGTTTCTACCTCTGGCAGGCTGAGGGCAGAGGATCCCAAGTTCAGCCCAGCCTGTTGAATAACTTAACATGTCTCAAAACAAAGATTTGTTGAGCCCTTTACAGCTCAGCATATTAATATGGCTTTACTTTTCATACCTCATTATTATACTTTCTGCTGGATGGTTAAGACCAAGATAAGGCAAGACCTATGTAACAAGAAACGTTAACTTTTATGTCTGACAAAATCAGTCAAATCCCCTCAGGATTTAGCCTGAAACCCTGTGCTGCAGTTTGTACATCTTTTATCAGTGTCAGCCATGTGGATGGGTCACGGCCATTGCCTGACCAATGCTCAAGTCAACTACTTCTGACGTTGCCAGTCCTACAGATAACCCACTACTATTATGGACTACTGGACTATATTGGATTATTTTGCTGAATTCACACATCTACTATATTTAAATAGCAATAGAATACCTATCTCTGACAAAACTAAAGAAAAAAAGGGGATACAAATGAAGGACCATTTTGTATCTGTATATACAAAATAGTTAGGATAGATATACAGCTACTTTGTGTTAATTCAATGAGAAGAAAGATTTGTACTAATAGTGTTTGGACAGGATATCATGTCTGCATCTTGTACTATGAATAACCACTATGAAGACAACAATATGCAATGTGTTAATTATTGAAACTGTCCTAGAATCAGTTTGAAACTGTCTCATTGCTATTTGTTTCTCAATAAAATTAATAAAAATTTTAAAAAACAAAGATTTGTTAAATGGGCTGAGGATGCAGCTCCTTGCAAAGTCCACGGGGTTCAATTCTCAGTTCTGAAGAGGGAGGGAAGGAGGAAGAGAGATGGCGGGAAGTAGAACAATTTTCTCCTCTTGCAGCCCTCAGCCCGCCATGTGGTGAAGGAGACCAGTCTAGCTTCTTGGAGGAAAAAAGAAGCCACGTGGCGAACTCAGGGTCCTCCACCAAAAGCCAGATCCAGCTGCTACCTTTAGCTGTTTGTGTGACCCCAGCTGAGACAAACACACAAAATGACCTGTGTGAGCTCTGCCTGTATCTGAATATTTCCATTTTATGTAAGGTATGTTGTCACTACTTTAACTCACTGTGTTTTCTAGAGTGGGTTGTTGAACAACAATAGGTAACGGATGCATTTGGGCTGAGGAAAACTTTTTTTTTTTTTTTTCCAGTGTAGTCCTAAAGAAAAAAAAAAGGACAGAAATAGGACAAATCTGACCGTGTAAAAATTTAAAAATGTGGTGAGGCAAAACACAAATAAATAATACACTACTAGCTACTGGTGCTCATTCTGTGGATATATCAAAACTGCCTGGGGAGTTTTGCCAACCTGCGCACACCAACTTCAATCTGAGGAAGCATTGCAGGTTGTCCAGGATTTGCCATAAATGCATGTGGCACTGGAGAAAGGACTCTATAGCCTGGCTTGGGTCCCGTGGACTGGCCGTGTGCTCTTGGGGAAGCTGCTTACTCTCTTTGTGCCAACGTCTGCATCTGTAAAATCAGTACTGTAACAGTACTTAGCATGTTCTTTTATAAGGATTAGGTAAGTTAATACACAAAAAGCAATTAGAGTGATGACTGAGATGTAGTAAATGTAACTGGCAGGTGCATGTCAGTTATTCTCTAGGTGGTTCCCATACACCTATCATAAAACCAAAAACTAAATTGGACCAGGAGTACATATGTGGAGAGTGATTTGGAACACTGGTGTTTTTAAATGTTTGCTCATATATGGTGAGCAAAAGATCGTCATCCTTAACATACAAAGTGCTGTAATAGTAAGAGGAAAAGACAAATATTATTTTAAAAGAAAACATAAGGACCAGTGAACATTAAGGCATTTGATGCCCATGGTCATCAGAAATGTGCATTAGAACAATGAATCTCTGGTCCACCATGTTTGCAAAGAGTAAAATGGAATAATTTACAATGCTGATGAAGAGTAGAGGAATTTTCATGCCCTATGAAGAAGTAACGTCTGAATTGTGACCTTCTTTCTGAGACCAACATGGCCATATGCATTTACACTGTAATGTGATCCATTTCTTGAAATTTCTCTTAAGGAAGCAATCAAGCAGGTTAAAAGCAATATATGAAATGGAGATGCTCATTGCAACACTCTCTGTAATTCTTCATTAAAACAACCAAGATGTCAATCAACAGAGCCACACAGTGAAGGGTAGTGATAAGGGGCAAAGGAATTTTACAGCAAAGCAAATAGCATAGATCCATTTTGATAGATATTTCTGCACAGTGATGCCACTAAACACTGTCCCCACTGGTAAGGAAGAGGGTGGTGGTGACAAGACATCAGGGCTGCAGATCCAAGGGCCGCACCTCAGCCTCATCAAACCCAGTGCGGATTTCATCTTCATCTGTCTGATTACTGTATTTTATTTTTCAATTGGTTCCAATTTTAGTGGGAGAAAAGGGTATTGTTTATTGCATACCTCAAATGCCAACAAGCCCGTCATCTTCTCTTGTTCATTTACAATAGGCCTGATTTGATGAGCCATTAAGTCGATTATTTAGCTACCAAAAATCTGGTTACCTTTTTTTTTCCTGAAGGGCAGGAGAGCTTACTACACAAACCTTCTTGAGAGGAAAAATGAGATATTTGTGTTCTGTCTCACTAATGCTGAGAGAGAGAGAGAGAGAGAGAGAGAGAGAGAGAGAGAGAGAGAGAAACAGACAGACAGACAGACAGACAGACAGACAAAGAGACCAGAGAGACAGAGACAGAGACAGAGACAGAGAGAAAAGATCAAATAATTTGGAGACTCTACTAAAGCAGGCTGAACATTCACATTCTGCTACCATATATAAAAATTTATCATGAATACAGAAGGAGACTAGAAGGATGTTCCCCCAAGGGTAGAAAGATGGAAAACCAGGGGAGTTGAATATAGTATTAACAGTAACTGTCTGAGCTGTGAGAACCAGGTTGTTTCCTTTTCCTTCAATTTTATGATTGTTTTATACTTTATACATATTATCTTAAAGTAGGAAAAATAATATGGTTAAGTTCTTCATTTACCTTTTGGAGGTATCTCCTCAGTTCAAAATAATCTCTAGTACTAGCCCTAATTTTGGCAATGGAAGTGAGTATGGAATAGCCATCTCAAACAGTGCCTGCTTCCCAGGCCCTCCATTTTGGCCTGGGGGTGTGAACCAGCGGTGGGCACAGGCCTAAGCAGGATCCAAGGACAATTTTCTGGCCAAGTTTTCAGACAACACCAGTTCTTCCATTGGCTAAACTGAAACCATGGGGAGAGTTGGGCAGCCATGGGGAGAGTTTTGACCATGTGGCCATGGAGGCCCAAGCTCCAAGTTACAGGCTTTTGTGAGGTCTCTCTAGGCTTCCGTTTATGGGTTCTGCAGACTTTAGATATATTTTAACTTCAGTCTGGTCCAGTTGGGTGATATAATCAGAGACATATTAACAGATATCAACCCTGGTACCCAAAGTGGGGTTATAAGTAAATGACCTTTCTTTGAAAGACGGCTGTGTGAGACAGAACAAGAGTGAGGAAGTCTAGAGTGGAGATTTCCTGCCCACTACTGAGCAATCTTCCCAGTGGGTTACATATTAGAGAAGCAATAGATGGGTTCTTTGACTATTGACTGTCGGAATAGTGGCCAAGGGAGAATAAAGCTCAATGGGATGGTGCAGGATGTCATAGAGAAACATTGTCGAAATGATAAACTCTGGCCAACTGGTGGTTGCAATTCTGAGTCCATTAGAATGTGCAGTGTGGAGTTCATGCTTAGGGTGAGAGGGTTCCCTCAGGGGAGCTGCCTGAGCACTCCTCTCTGGGCTATACCCACAGGACACTGGGTAGGGAGTCCTCCCATCT
Source organism: Octodon degus (assembly GCF_000260255.1). Classification (NCBI taxonomy): domain Eukaryota; kingdom Metazoa; phylum Chordata; class Mammalia; order Rodentia; family Octodontidae; genus Octodon; species Octodon degus. The sequence continues at coordinate 7,957,691 of NW_004524659.1, forward strand.
CCACCTGAGCCCACTGTAATCAATAGTTCTTTGCAGGCTAGGGAACAAAGTCACCAAAGAACTGTGGAAGCCAAGAGTCCACTAGTTCTGTTTCTGCTTTATTTTTCTCTGGGCAGGAAGAAATGGCATCTGCTCTGCACTAGCAAAGAATGCAGTTCCATTCTAGAAAGTCCTTGCCATATCCTCTCTTCCAAATGACATGCACTAGTATCCATAGGGAGTGTTGGGGAAGATGTTGTTAGTGCTCAGCCTCCAGGTGGCACTATGGGAGCCAGGTACAGAAGAAGTGGAATGGTCCCACCCTAAGAAGACAGTGATACACACAATGAGGTACCTCGTGGCTGTACGGTGGGAGTGGGACGAGATGAGTGAGTTTTAGCAACTCTCCACTTAGGAGTTTCCTGGCATAGGAAGAAGACAGTTGGACAGGCCAAGAAGAGAGTCCTGTTTGCTTTCACCCTTGGTTCCTGGCCTCTGAACACCTGTTGCTCTCTTGAGCTCTGGGGTGGCCACTATATCATTCAAAATGAGTGTCCTTTTTAGTTCTATTTTCATTTTATTTCTTTAGTGGTTCTGGGGATTGTACCCAGGGTCTTTGGAATAAACTACATCCACAGACTTTTCTATTACTTATTTTGAGACAAAGTCTCACTAAGTTACTAAGTTGCCCGGGCTGGTCTCAAACTTGCAGCTCTCACCCCTCAGCCTTCCAGAGTGCTTGCATTGTAGATGTGCACCTCTATGCCGACTGTCACTTGGTACTTAAGTTAGCTTAGGTTACTCATTGTTACTTGTGCCTCACAGAGTCTTAGATTTTTTAATTAACTCAGTTTTTTACTAAAAAGGTAATAATTGAAAATGATAAAAAATTCAAATAGGTCAAAGGACATTCTATAAAAAGTAATTCTCCCTTTCAGCGTAGAACCCCACTCCTCTTTCCATGGACAACCACTATTAATAGGTTTTTTTTTTATAAAATTCTTTCAGAAATTGTCCATGCACATAGAAGCCCTGGTACACTTTTTAAAAAACAAGCAAAGAACTTATTTTACACCCTGTTCTACCCTTTGTTTTTCTTTTCAGTTAATAATATCATGGAGATCATTTTATGTACTAATTTATCCTTAATTTTAAAACCACATAAATAAATAAGTGGTACTGTGATAATTAACTGCTTATGAAAATATTAAATATGTTTTCTTGCCTATATTGTGCACGGAAGTAGACTCCAAGTAGTGCATTAAAGATTTAATTATAACAAATAAAGTTCTCAGCACTAAGTGTAAGAAGTATGGTTGCAGAGTCCTCTCAGAGCAGACTGCTGGGTGAGAGGTGGTCCTTCCAGACCTGACAGAAACATGGCCACACAGAAGCCAACACCACAGCCCTGTGAATGCCTGTGGTGATGCTCTGTGGTCTCTATTTTTCTCCTGTTAAGAGCAATGTCTTCCAGGAGATTCCCCAGGACACAGTCTAAGGTGAGCCAGTGACTTCAAAAGGAAGTGCTCTTAGGGAAAAGTGACAAGGGATGGATCTGCGGGTTAGGGAAAGGCAAGAAGCCAACCAAGACTTCTAGGATTTCAGGCAAATTCCCAGCTGTCATTCTCAGAGGCAAAGGGGTTGGACTTCCACACTACTACATCCATCAACCTTTGGCTCAGGGATGCCCAGAGGTCCTGAACTCCCAGCAGTCTCCAGGCCCTGTATCTGTAGACAGAGCAGCTCCTGGAATGTGTGTATGTGCGTGTGTGCTTGCGTGTGTGTGTGTGTGTGTGTGTGTGTGTGTTGGGGGGGTGCCTTAATGAGCTACAGGTATAACACAAGGCCCAGTGTGGTACAGGAGACAGAGGCGGTCTGGGAGCGGCAGGAACAGTGTCTGCTACAGAGAGAGTTCTTCATGGAGGTCACGAGCTACTGAAGATCTGTAGAGGTCACATTCATGAGAAATTGTGCTCTGAGTTGGTAGTGAGTTCTAAGAGGCTGAGAGCCCAGGCCCCTCCCATCTGTGGACCCTGACCCAGGACCCAAAGGCATCTTAAGCACTTGGGTTCTTTGTATGCCGACTGGCTAAGCAGGAGGCTTACACGGATGAGACCCTCCCGAAGGAAGCAATGAGAGCAAGAGCGGGTACAGAGGGCACAGAGGACATCTGATGACACGTCAGCCAGCTCCTAAGGGCAACACCAGAGCAGGAAGCCCCTCTTCACAATTGTCGCCCAAATTGTGGCCAGAGACAGGCTTTCGTACTCACACATTAGGTGGTCTTTGGAGGTGGGATTGAGTTAGAAGAGAAGAAATAAAGGTAGAAATAAAGGATACAGAGATATTTTTAATTTTAAATAGAAATCCTTCTAAATTGCAGGATTTTCTTTTAAGAAAAACTACAGCTGCAAGACACAAAGGTTACAATGCTGGGCCCGTGCTTTATACCTGTACACAGAACCTGCCCTTTTCCACCACTCTAGATTCACACTCACAGACCTGCATCCTCACGGAAACAGACCTATTGACCACTGTATCTCTGAACTTCAAACGTGCAAACAGCTTGCATTCCGACCTAATTCACTGATGGAACTTAACCAACATGAGGAATACACAGGCTAGTTTACCTGTGTTGAGGACACCCCCAAGACATATAAATACCCCAGCCCCAAACCACAGTGCACCTAGAGCATCTACGCTATTTTTCCGGAGTGCACTCTGCCCAACAAATCTGTCTGCCTCTCACTGACACATCTTGAAATGCTTTTCTGTGATGTAAGTTGGGGACCCTACTATCCACTGCATGGGTTGGTAAGTTGAGGCCCTATTTGGGCGCTGTGCAGTGAGGGGGTTGCCCTGAAGGAGGGTCATGTGCATGAGAATGCTGCTTTCTTCCTGAAAGGCAATTTCCTTGAAGAATGTGGGGCTATTCCCAGCAGCCCTGGGGATAGCAGCCCTGCAGAGGGGACACCCAGGAAAGGACCCTGGCTCCCTAGAGCTTTGTTGCAGAAGGAGAAGATGGTTTAGCAGGATGGACAACAAGCCTGAGGGAGGTAGACCTCAGAAGATGACCCTCACCTTGCTGGCCTCTCCAGAGAAGATCTACACAGGGTGTGAGGAATTAGCTGGGAACAGACCATAGTCCTCTCCCAGCCCCGATAGCAAACAGTAGAGGGCTTCTAAGGAATGACAGATCCTGGCTAGACTTGGAGAAGAGCGGGTGCCTGGAGGCCAGGGAGGTTTATGTCTAGAGGTCTGCCATATCCCCACCCAGTCACCTTAACTGTTATTGCTTTTAAGTTAATTGTCAAGGAAAGGGAGAGTGGCAGGGTGTATGGGCCAGTAGGTAGTCACAGGTCCATGGGAGATGGCTGGGGGGGGGGGTACAGGATGGCTGCTCCCACCATACCTAACAAATGGAAAAACTGAAGTTACAGTCAAGGTGTGTCCTGGGAGCCTGGAGGGGCAGGGTGTGGCCACTTGGGGCAGGGCGTAGATTCCTACATAGCTCAGGGCCAGCAGGGAGGATAGAAAGCCAGCTGAGGACATGCAGTGGCCAGGCCTCCACTCTGCCCAGTGCTGGACCAGAGTTAGGATCTCAGGAAGACTTGGCTTTGAGTCTGGTTGCTAGGATACGGCACGGCCATGCCTAAGCATCCCTGGAAAGCCCATCTCCCTGAAACACCCCCAATCAGAGCTGGAGCGGAAGGGCCAAGCCTCATTATAGGCTGAGCAGACGGTTCTTAACAAATTGTCCTCAGCAAGCTTGGCAGACAGGAATGTGTGGGCAGCTCAATGGCAGGAAATCTGGGGAGGGTCCAGACGACCTGGCGCTGGGTGAGAGGGGTTCGTGTACCACTCCTAATCGGCAGTCACCAGGCTCCTTGTTTGGGAGATTGTCATTGTTCTCTCAGAACCATCTCTCAGAATGTGGCTCCCTTACCCTGATCAGATTCCCCCCCACCCCCTCCAGGACCCTTCAGAACCAGGCACCAGGACCTAATATTATGGATTACTCTTCAAACCAGGAAGGACAACTAACAACTCAGGACGAAGCTCTGTTTACACAGGTATTGATCCATGCTTGCAGTGACTCAGAGGTCAGCAAGAACCAGACTTGCTCATGGAAGGTGAGAGAGTTTTCCAACAGGCAGGCATGAGCTGTTTCAATGGACACAGAGTATTTCCTTAGGGCAGTGCATCTCCCCATTCCCCAACCCCACTGTTTGGGGGTGGCTGCTCATGAGGTCATGGTTGGTGTATGTGGGGCTTGAGTCCAGGTGTGACGCATAGAGAGATTCTACAGAGTGCTTGGGAGTCTCAGAGGTTTTCCTGGGAAGTGGAGGAGAACAGCTTACTGTGGGCAACTCGAGAGAACATCAGATAGCTGACTCAGGAATGCCCAGGGCATTGTCCACTTCCCAGGGGGAGGCCAGAGAGGCCATGACACCAGCCATGCACCCCTGATTTTTGATGATGGCTAAAAACCTGACATGCTTAAGGACAGCATCCAAGATGCAGATGTGGAGGGCTTCAGCATCCATCCCACCCTCAGTCACTCCCTCTAGGTGGCTGGCAGTAACTTTCTAGATGGGATGGGATGCTGGCAGGAGAGTTTCCTTAATGCTTTCCGTTTGTTTAAGGCCTTAATTTGGGAGCTGAGGCTGGCAGAGAAATTGTCTTTGTCTGGGCAGGTGGGCTACGCAGAAAGCAGAAGCCCTGAAGTGGGGCATCTGGAGGATGGGGCCAGGATGGCAAAGCACATGGAACTGGCCCAGGAGCTGGAGGACAGGCTACCAGCACCACTGAAGGAGTCCTCGCTACTTAGGATGCTTTGGCCTTTGTCCCTTCTAGATGTTATCCCTGGTTTTCTAAAGGAAGGGCCATGTATCCATACTTGGGCTGGGATGGCAGGTCTAGACATCCCTGCGAGTAGCTTCTGGACAATGTTCAACCCAGAATGTCTCCTTCATTGTCATCATGAGATGTGTTCTGGTCAGGGAGAGTGGATGTCTTTCAAGTCCCCTGGGGCATGGCCAAGAGCATTGCTTAAATAGGAATCACATGACTGCACAGCCCAAAGGTAAGGGACTTCTCTGCCACCAAAGGCTGCCGTGTCCTTAAGGACCCCCAATAGGAAGGGCACGGCCAGTCACTGGGAAAGAGCTTTGCTGTCATTGCATCCTCCGAAGCAAGATCTGGGGCTCCATCCTCATCCCAAGCAGGTGCTCTCTGGAATGTCTGTGCAGACAATGTCACTCAACAGAGAGGAAGGATGCCCCAGATAACACACAGACCTGAGTAAATGCTGTGTGGAGTAGCGGAGAAAAATGCCTAGTGTGTTGCCTATGAGCTTAGGCAAATTCAGCAGAGCCAGGAGGGGCTTCTGCAAAGTGGGCTCTTAGGCCAACATCAGAAGGGACCCTCCCCAGGGGCTATGAATGGATCCAAAATCCTTTTGTGGCTGTTCTGAATGAATGGGACACAATTCCTTATATGGTAAGTATTTGCCAACAGGCTCCAATCAGAAAGAAGCCTAGCAAGTGAGTTCTTTGGAATTTCTGGAGGTAAAAGTGACTGGTCAGTGCCTCAGTCACTCACCCCAGAGTTCTGCTAAGTAGTATCCAGGAAGGCCCCCATGCCCCCTTCCCCAGGAATGATGCAGATGAAGGGCATTGCCAGTCACTGGGAAAGTGCTTTGCTGTCATTGCGTCCTCGGACTGCTGTATTGCAGTCAAAGTACAGAGTCGCTGTGATTGTTGTGTGCATCATACAGGGGGAGAATAATGTGTAAAGGAGGGAAAATGTGCTACTTAAAACCACCATTGTTTCTTCAGGATGTATTAATAAGTCAGAGTCTCTCATGTTCCCAGAAGTTCTGTTTTTATACACACACACACACACACACACACACACACACCCATGACCCTCGTGTGTGTGTGTGTGTGTGTGTGTGTGTGTGTGTGTATGAGTACTCCTAGAGGCATCCACTTCTGGGACAGTGTAGAAAACAGAGGACCCAGCCAGAAGGTGGTAGACCATGTCTGCAGGGGAGGAGAGAGTGCCCAGCAAGCAGTCCTCTGCAGAGGCCGATAACTCTCTCGGCTGACTTGGAGAGGCTGGGGAGGGTGGACCTCAATGAGTAAATCACAGAACCACGAAACAGTGCAGAGGACTAGGCTCAGCAGAGGCAGCAGCTGGGCCAGGAGGGCCCTGAGAATATAATTCATCCCCCACTTCTACGAGCTCAGGTTTGCAGAAATCCCAGGCAAGTTATTAGACTTTCTGTTGCATTTGAAATATTACCTAGATCATAAGGGGAAGCTGGCCCATATTTGTTAGATTTTAATATTGTTTGCCTAAGTTTTAAGTAATGTTATCAAGGCAGTGCATGCACATAACCCCAAAAAAGTCAAATATTACTCAAAGACATATCATAGGAGCCATAGTTCTATCTTCTAACCCCCCATCTTCCTCCCAGGAACAATACATTTTTGAACTCCCAATGGTCATGTAGCCTGATCCTTCTAAATTTCTTATCTTTCTGGCCTTCTGGGATGAAGGGCAAGAAACACATTGGTCTTATCACTGGACAGCCTCCGCATGTGGTATTTGTGGCTCTTCTTTCAGAGACAATCTTGTATTCTGCTGATAGTCTAGCCAGGAGTACGCAAATGTGTGTGTGTGTGTGTGTGTGTGTGTGTGTGTGTGGTTGTATTAGTGGTGTGGCCAGTTTATCTGCGTGTTATATGCTTTAGGGTATGATAGATGTATGATGTGTACATATGGTGTGTGGTGTATTTATTGTGAGTGCATAATGTGATGCGTGTTTGTAGTGTTTGCGTGCATTTCAAGTGTGTGAGTGTAGTATATGTATGGTATATGGAGTATGTGTATGTTCCAGAGGTATGGTGTATTAGTAGGTATTTACATGTGCATGCAGTTATATGTGGATAGATATGATATGTATGATGTGTGACATTGTATGTGGATGGATGTGATATGTATGATGTGTGACATTTATATATGCATGCATGGGTGTGATGATGGTTGTGGAGTGTGTATGTGTGTGTGCATGTGCATATGTGAATGGATATGGCAGTTGTGGTGTGTGATGGGGAAAATCCCACATCTGATGAGTAGAGGAGGTCAAGAAACCCTCAATTCCCCAATCTGCTATTATGTCTGATACCCCAAGTTTAACTCCTTGGTTCAATTTTTTATCAAAATGAACTTTAGCTTCTCATTTCCTGGCATTAGAGCAAGGGGAGGAGATCTGATTAAAGCTCTACTTACAGATTTAGTCAATTCTCTGTATATATATTGCCTTCTTTAAGTGTGCAATTCAAAGGCAGTATGTAGGCCAGGGAGATGGCTCAGTAGAATAAGCACTTCCCTGGCAAGCGCAGGGGCCTGAGTTCAATCCCTGGTTCTACCAAAAAACAAAAAACAAAACAAAAAAAAAAAAACCAAAATACATACACTCACAATGTGCTAAAACCATCACTACTATTTCCAGAAATTTTTCACTATGCCAAACAGGAACTCTGAACTCCTTAAGCGCCACACCCTTCTACCCCCAGTGAGCTACCTTTCTACTTTCTGTCTTACAATTTTCCATATTCTAGATATTTCATATAAATGGAATCATAATATTTTTACTTTTGTAACCAGCTTATTTTACTCAGTATGACATTTCAAGGTTCATCCAAGTTACAGACACCCAAGTGACAGAAGTTTTGTTTGTTAAATTAAATTATATAGGGCTGGGGAGATAGCTCTGCAGTCTAAGTGCCTGCCTGGCAGTCACAAGGAACCAAGTTCAGTTCCCAGAACTGTGTGCCATATTGGACCTGGAACCCTGAGTGTACCATGCTGGTCTGGAGACTGGGCATGCTGGTGCATGCCTGTAATCCCAGTGCTGGGGAGGCTGAGACAGGAGGATCACTATGACCCTGTGCAGTGAGACCTTGCATCAAATATTCACATTTTGTTTTCCCATTCATCTGCTGATGGACACTTGGGTCACTTGGGTTATTTCCATATTTTTGGCTGTTACAGCTAACCCATCTATTAATATTAGTATATAAGTATATGTTTTCAGCCCTATTTTCAAATATTCTTGAGATGCACATAAGAGTAGAGTTTCTGGGTCATATAGTAGTTCTATGTTTAACTTTTTTTGAGGAAAAACTCAACTGTTCTCCAGAGGAGCTTTATCACTTTGTCTTCCATTTTTTTATTCTCACTAGCAATGCACAAGAGTTTCAGTCTATATCCTCATCATTTGTCATTTTTCACTTTAAAAAATGATAGCCATGCTGATAAATGTGAAGCGATGCCTATCTCAGTGTGGATTTGACTTGCATTTCCCTAGTGACTAATGATGCTCCGTATATTTCCTGAGTTTATTGGCCATTACTATTATCTTCTTTAGAGAAATGTTTATTCAAATCATTTGCCCATTTTTGAAACTAAGTGTATCATTATTGTTGATTTTCAAGAATTCTTTTTCTATTCATTCATTCATTCATTCATTCATTATTCATTCAATATATATTTACTTATTATCAGGTTATGACTTGCAAATACTTACTTCCATTGTGTGGGTTTTCTCTTCACTTTCTAGTGATTTGCCTAGGGGAACTACAGTTTTTAAATTTGGTGAAATCTGATTTTTCTATTCTTGTTTTATTTCCTGTGTATTTAGGATCATAATTAATAACTCATGCCTGATCCAAGGCCTGTAAAGTTTTTCACTTATATTTTCTTCTAAGAGTTTTATAATTCTTACTCTTAAGGTTAGAAGTTTGATCTTTTTAATTTTTTTGTGTGTATAAATTAAAGTTGTAAATTCATTCTCTTGTATGCTAATATCCAGTTTTCCTAGACTATTTATTGGAAAAACTGACCCACTTCCTTGGAATCATCTTGGCAACCCTGTTGAGATCAATGGATTATACATGGGATAGTTTACTTCTTGGATGTCTATTGTATTTTTTAAAATTTATTTATTTATTTATTTATTTGTGTGTGTGTGTGTGGCCAGCTCAGCCCACCAGGGGGTGGGGCTGGCTGGGAAGTGTGCTGGGGGATTGAACCACGGTCCCTGTGCTTTGCTAAGCTTGTTCTAAGTAGGTGCTTTAGACCACTGAGCCATCTCACCTATCTATTGTATTTTATAGGGCTGTCTGTTTATCTTCATACAAGTACCATACTGTTTTGATGAAGATATCTTTAAAATAAGTTTTAAAATAATTAACAAGTATAAATCTTCTATCTTTGTTTCCTTTTCCAAGACTATTTTGGTTGTTCGAGTCCCTTGAGATTCTGTATATATTTCAGAAAGAGTGTTTCTGTTTCTCAAAAAATTGCCATTGGGATTTGATGTGAAGTTATAACACATATCTTCCGGGTATGGAAGAATGGGAAAGGTCTGTCTGCCTTAGGGAACTTGAAGGAACCAGTCGAAGGCCTGGCGCTCATGTAGTGTCCCGTATGAGACTGTGTGGGGAGGCTGAAAGGTCTGTGATGGAAGACTGAAGAGTCGGCGCAGGAAGCACAAAAGGCTGGTGCTGGAAGATAAATAATTCAAATTTACACACACTGCTCCTGTGTATCTGTCCATTACCTTGATCTTTCTGGCAAGTGGGAGAGTACCAGGACTATTTAATTCTTTTTTTTTTTTTTTTGTGGAACCGGGGATTGAACTCAGGCCCTTGTGCTTGCCAGAGAAGCGCTTATTCTACTGAGCCATCTCCCCGGCCCCTGCTCCTGTGTATCTGCATCCTCCCCCTGCACATTATTATTGTCACAAATGATCTCACACATAATATACCCATTCACATAGTCTTAAAATTGTTATTTTATGCAATTAGTTTTAAATCATGTAAGGAAAAAGGGCGTTGGTATACACCCAGCCAGAAAAGTCCAAACCTAAACTAAAGCAAACAAAACCAGTTACAAATCAAGCCAAAAATATCTGCTTTTATATTTACTTATATAATTACTTTTACTGAAGTTATTTCTTCTTACTGCTTCCAGTTACCATCCAGTGTATTTTTATTTCACTCTGAAGGACTTTTTAAGATATTGTTCTAGGAAGGTCTAACAGTAATGCTTTCTCTCAGCTTTTGCTTACTTAGAAGTATCTTGGCTTCTATCTCATTCTTAAAGTATTGTTTTACCAGATAGAAAATTTTTGATTGAGTTTTCTTTTTCATTTAAGACATTACAATGTTCTCTCACTTCGCCTTATGCCATTGTGGCTTCTTATGAGAAATAAGCTGTTAATTTTACTGAGAATGTTTTGAACTGATATAAGGGAATGAAACTCCCAACCTGAAAGATATCTGGGACAAGTTCCTATTCTCTAAAGCCAAAAAATGAATTTGAGGAACAACAGAGGTTAAGAGCAGCATATATTTATTGGGGCGGAGGGAAAGAAAGCTTCTCTCTGAGACAGGAACAGAAGGGGACCCGAGTGGGTTGCCCAGGAATCTGCCTTTTCTAGGGATTTTTATAGAGTAAAACCATGAGGTGAGGTGGTTCTAAGGTGGAAAACAAAGGAACTCTCACATGAGGTGAGACAAAACTAAGGTCCATCAGAAAGATTACAAGCATAATTGCTCAGGTAAAATTGATCAACTTGGAACCAAATGGGGAAGCGAGTCACAAAGCAAGCAGGCACGAATTTTTTTCTGTAGGGGAGTGGGGTTTTTTTCCTGTAGGGGAGTGGGTTAGTCATGCTTTCTCGCTTTTTCAAGGTGACTGATACTTAGTGAGAATATCAGTCCCCAGTGTTCATCCCTTGGAAGGTATGTGGCTGCATCTGTTTACTCTTTTGTCTTGAAGTGCCCATCCTTCCCACAGTTGCAAAGTGTCTTGCCTTCCATATTGGGTCCTTTGAGGGCCTAGCCCTGCCTGACTGACTATAATATTCCTGTCTAACTCAGCTGCATAAAACAGTACACGATGGATTGCTTCTCCAATTCTGTTCTCAAATTTTTCTCTTTGTCTTTGTGTTTCAAAAATCTGAGTGGAACTCTGAGTTTATCCTGCTTGGGATTCAGTGGGTTTCTCAGATGTTTATGTTATGTCTTTCATCAGATTTGGGATGTTTTTCAGCTATTATGTCTTCAAGAACTTTCTCTCTCTCTCTCTCTCTCTCTCTCTCTCTCTCTCTCTCTCTCTCTCCTGTAATTTCTTTAATTCATATATTAGTATATTTTATGATGTCCCACAGGTCCTTTGGGCTCTATTTTGCTTCACTCTTTTTTCCTTATATTTCTCAGACTCAATCATCTCAATGACCTCATCTTTGAACTCATTGATTTTTTTTCTCCTGCCTGTGTGAATCTGCTGTTGAACACTTCCAATGAGTTTTTTATTTCACTTATTGTAGTATTTGGCTCTAAAATTTCTGCTTGGTTTTTTCTTATAAATTTCTCTACACTGTTATTATCATTTTACATCATTTTTCTAATTTCTTTTAGTTCTTTGTCATTTCCTGTGGAGGACCACCCGAGTGACTCTCCTTGAAAGAGGAGCAATTGCCTCCATCTTGGCTGAGGCTGGGCTGTTTCCGTGTGTTGATATATACAGAGCTGGTTAGGACTTTTCCTTATCCCTTCAATTGGCTCTAAATAATGCATACTGGTCTAGCCAAAGTGCTGGTGGTTGTCTCTGAAGATGGCAAGTGTGTTTCCCTGGAACTCCCACCCATTGCTCCCTGGTGTGAGCCAGATCAAGATGTATTGGGGAGATAGCTCAGTAGAATAAGGGCTTGCTTGGTAAGCACAGGGTCCTGAGTTCAATCTCCAGTACAACAACAGCAACAAAAAAGATGAGTTGAAGAGCCAATGCTCCACGCTGTCGGCTGGAATGGAGCCTCAGTATAGAAGCTATGACTTCCTGGGGCTTGAAAGATTACACATCAGAGCTGAAGCACCAACCCCAAAACATTAGATACTATCTCAATTGTGTTATATAGATTACTCTTTCTGCATATCTTTCTCTGCACATTACAGAGGTGATTTTAGGCCTCCCACCTAGCCCAGCTCATAGCACTCACCTACTTCCTGCCATTCTCACGGTCATTTATCTTCAAACCCCTCCTTCCTTCATGAATGAATAAAACCTGGGTTCAGCCCTAGGTTGAGGCCTTTGTTCTGGATAGCCATCATCATGGCGGGACTTAGCACCCCTTGGCTCCCTATAACTACAAATATGCCTTAGTGTCTTTATTCTCACCATGGGTTGCACTGGGTGTGGTTGATTCGAATTAACTTGACATGATTCCAATAACTTATCCATGGGATTACAAATATAATCTCTGACTAAGATGAGGACCAGGAAGGGCTTTCTATACTTTCCTTCTCACTGAATATTAACACCCTTGATTTATGTCATATTTGGTCTTTCTCAGACATGATTTCTGTCAATTTCTTTTTTCTATGAACAGAACATACTTTCTTCCTTGTTTGAAAAATAGTAGGTTTTTTTTTAAAGATAGGATATTCTGAGTATCATACAGTGGTAAATCTGAAACTGTAATTCTCCCACTGCTCAGAGATCATTGATTTTTCTTACAGAGAGCTAGGACCATCCACTTGACTTTTGCAGACTATTTCTGCAAGCGTATATTCCTTATTGAAGGTGTTCACTGAAGTTCCTATTTCATTGTCCAGTGACCTGACAAATATTCTCCTAAATGTTTGTCTCCTAAGAGTGTGTAGGAGTTGGATGGAGAGGACTGGAAGTACCATCTCTTTAAATCCCCTCATAGTACAGAAACTCCTTTAATTTCTGTGATTTGAGACAATGGCCAGCCTCAGTACTAGCCCTTCATGATCAAAAGAAGTGATTAACAGTCAAAAAACACACAATCCATAGTTTTTGGAGGTATGAACTATCTTGGCACCAGCAACACAGACCATCATCCTCATAGCTGCCTGCCAAAGGATTAGTGGGTGAGGTATGCGAGCACACATGGAATGTACATTTATGAAAATGTATTCACTTCTTCATCAAACTTTCTTCTGGATACTGCAAGTGTTCAACTAGACTTTAGAGTTCCCAGGAATGGATTCAGGCAGCTCTTGTCAACTCAATAGTTATCTCTGGAGAAACAGATCCCTGCAGCTTTCAACTTTGCCATCTTCTGTAGCATCACCCAGTTTCCTTGGGTGATGGAAGACCTCACTCTTAGCTCAGCCTCCACAACCTAGGCCCCCTACTATTGACCAGGAGTCGCTGACCAATGAGTACATTCTCTCATCCCTACTCCATCCCCTCTGAAGTACCTCAGATGTTACTTTATTAGATTGCACTCCTCTTTCCTGTCTGACTGCCAAAAGTCATTGAAATCTGTTGGCCTGGTTGGTTTACATCTTCTAAAACCACTTACATGGTGGCAAGATAGGAACAGGGTGTGTGTGTCGGGGGGTGGGGAGTATATCTGGAGTTGAACAGAAACACCAGGAATCAGCTGGAGAGATAGCATAGCAGTTTACGCATTAGGCTCTACAGTGCAACTTCGCAGGTTCAAGCCCCCGCCCTGCCTGGGGCCAGGGAGATGGCTCAGTGGAATAAGCGCTTCCCTGGCAAGCACAATGGCCTGAGTTCAATCCCCATTCTGCCAAAATAAAGGAAAAAAAGAAAAGAAAAAAGAAACACCAGGAATCATTTCTGTACAACACATTGTTTCCATGCAAACCAGCTCTGTTATCATTGACAGTCATTGGGTACCTCCATATACTGGCTATTATGGCCTGTAGAAGTGATGAAGCCAGGAGTTTGCAAGGTTTTTACCCAATGCTGTGCGTAAACCATGGCACAAGAGTCAGCCCTGGGTTGCATTTATGGGAAGTTGAGTCAGCATGGAATATCTAGGAGTCCCAGCCATATTACAAGAAGAAACACCAAGTCTCAAGCAGTCAGATCCTAGTCCTATGGAATTCCAGGGCAGCCTGCAACTGCAGCTTTGTCCCTAGTCCAATCTTTCTTGAACAGAACTGGTAGATAACAGGCATCTCTCATCTGGGGAGCTACCTGAGCCATCTGGGTCCAGGAGTGGGCGAGCCTCTCTTTCATCTAATTGCAAATGGATGTCAATAATTCTCCTGGGCCCAGGGAAGGCTTCTCTTTTCCCTGTTCTTTGGTGTTTAATATTGAGTTTCAGCCCAGCTGCTGTCAAAGGACCTACAAGAAAATCCGTTTTTATTGAAACTGAAAAGGTCAGTTTTCTTGGATGTCTCCATGGTGAAAATAATAAATGCAGCTCATTCATACCCTTATGCCATTTAGGCTTTCTGGTTAGAATGACCCTTGGAGAAAAAGCATCTGAGACTTTCATTGTCTCCCAGCCTTCCAGATCACAGTGTCTGTAGAAGGGATTGACTGGGCTACTTTCCTCTGTGGGTCACTAAGAAGATAGGTGGTCAGGAAGTTGTTCACCTTGCTATGTGACACTTGGCTTAGCCTAGACAAAGCCCATTGGCTTAGAAGAGCAGCTCACTCACTTGGTCTCTAATGTGGCCCACTTATGTGACTTCTGTCATCCAGGGCTTCTCCCATCCTTGACCCAAATTTGCAAGATAGATTTCTCCCCTCTGCTATCTGAATTCCACCTGCATTAGGGACCCTGGCCTGGGAAAGCCTGAACAGCTCAGGCCCAGCTCCTGGGAACTGCCAGCCTCTGCTCCCAGAGGAGTCCCCCACTGCCTGGAGCAACTGAGCAGCCCGAGAACAGGGCCACTGGGAGCACGAGTATATCTCACTTGGGGTCGACTGGTGACAGACGGAGATCAGGTACAGGGATGGCAACTCATGAAGATAGAGAAGGATGCTGCAAAGGTTAGAAGAGGCCGCTCCAAGGAGGGCAGAATACAGAGGGCTCAGGGAAGAAACCCAAGGCCAGCCCGGCATTGGTCATTGTAGGTCCTCTTTTTTCAATAATGTAAAATATAAGATCATTTACAGCTAACTTTTGGTATTTGATTTAACTTCTTAGATTGCTACGAGAGAACACTTGAGAACCAGTAATGTATAAAGGACAGTTTATTTAGCCCATGGTTCTGGAGGCTGGGAAGTCCAAGAGTTGGTGCCAGGAGCTTCTCAGTGTCTTGCTGCTGCTTCATAGTAAAGCATTGAGCATCACCTAGCAAAAGGGAGCAAGCACACACTCTTGGGAGGCTGTCAGTACCTTGGTCTCGGTCTTTGTTTCTTTGTCTCTTTGTCTCTCTGTCTGTCTGTGTCTGTCTGTCTGTGTCTGTCTCTGTCTCTCCGTCTCTCCGTCTCTCCGTCTCTCCGTCTCTCTCTCTCTCTCTCTCTCTCTCTCTCTCTCTTTCTCTTCTTAGACAGAATCTCACTGTGTAACCTAGGCTGGCCTTGAACTCATGATGATCCTCCTGCCTCAGCCTCCCAAGTGCTGGGATTACAGCAGTGTACCACCACACCCATAAGCAATGTTTATTAGTTTTGCTTGCTAGAAATAAACCTTTTCAGCCTACAGGTGATCTGCCTCAGTCAGAAAAATTTTATCTCTTTATTTTGCAGTTTTTTTCTTTTATATGAATTATATTAGCATCCTTATCCTCAAGGGATTTCTGCTGTTTTTTTCTTTAAATTGTCTCCTTCTTTTCACTTCCAGCACATTCTGAAAGAACATTCTCAGACTCCCAGTCCATGCTGCTGGATCAATTGTTCACGGAGCCTCTCTGGATTCGCACTGTCACTGATGCCTTTTAAATTCTGCTGTTCCCTTCCTCAGGTTGTTTATCCAACTTCCAGCTCTATTTGGACCATGGCTAACTTTCACCTTCTCCTCATATCTTCATTTGCAGAGTTATTATTTGGGTTATTTTTCAACTCAATATCTGTTTCTGAGAGCAAATATTTTTGGAATTCTTGTTTCCTCTTTCATCGACATTATTACAGTCTAGTTTTCTGCCCTGTTGTCCTTTTCTCTCACTCCCAGGCTGGGGTGTGAGTGGGCGCCATCCCACCATGTACCTGAGATTCATTCTGCTTATTCAGGAAAGGCATCCCTGCACAAGAGGTGGGCCCAATGCGGTGCTGAGGGGACACCGAGAGAAGGGCCCTGGCCGCAGAATTCTACAGGCTGAGAAGCTGGGCTCTTCTTTTGTTCTCTGGGAGCAAAAGGTGCTGGTGCACTGCCACTCTTGTATCTGGCCTAGTGCTGCAAGGCCGAGGAGATCTAAAAGGAGTTGCTCCACCCCAGGAAAATATCCAGGCCAGAGAAACCTCCCAGCCTTCCAGGGCTTCTTCTGCATGCAGTTAAGACTGTACTCAAGGCCTCGGGGCTGAGTCCCTTGAGACATGGCAGGTACTGGCCCCACCTCTTCCTGGCTGTGCCTGTAGCCTACTCTACCCTGGACCGGAAGTGATGTATGTGGCATTCCACAAACATTCCCTGTGCCAGCCTTCCCTGACACTACACTGCTACAGGTCTGTCCCAGCAAACTGTCACTCTGGTCTCAGTTGCCCAGCACCTGGGAGAAACTGTTTGATGTTTGTGAAATGTAGCTGATGCTTAAATTTCAGTAGGACTTTTCTGAAATTCATCTTCCTCACCCCCTTCCTTCACTACAGAGAAGAGATCGGAGGCCTTTCCTTTACATGACCACCTATATCCACCATGACCAGTTTCTAGAATGCCATCTTTTGTGGGGCAGACTGGCAATTGAACCCAATGTCTTCACACTGAGTTCTATCTCCATCATTTTTATTGTTTATTTTGAGGTAAGATCTTACTAAGTTGCTGAGGTAGGGCTCAAACTTTCTATCCTCTTGCCTCAGCCTCCAGCTGTGCTGGGATTACAGGCATGTGTCAACCATGCTCAGCTGTCTCTGAATACTTCTTTACATATATCTGCAACTAAAGAATTTGATGAACAATTTTTCCTACTGAAACTTTAATATATACACTGTACACTGTGACAAGGTTGATGACGTGTCCTGGGAATTTGGAGACAGAAAGCTCAGCTTGGTCTGAAGCTAAAAAAATAGCAGCATCTACCTCGAGTTCCACAGCTAAAATTAATTAAGACAACCAGTCTCCACAAATCCCTTAGATCAGTACCTGGCACACGGAGATCAGGAAGTGATACGTAGGCATTATTTATGATACTAAAATTATCTCACTTATTCCTATTATAACACAACCTCCCCAGTTAAACTGTTCTGCTATGGATGAATCACATTTTGTATCTGCAGTGGTATACAAAGCAAGCCTCTAAAATACACAGGCCTCAGGTTGAGATTATAGTTTGCCTTCAGTGCAAAATCCTAAGTTTTACTAAAGAACATTGACAGATAAGCATGCCATTTCTGAGATGGAAAAAGAAATCAGTGCTATTTGGGTTTATCCTATAAAACTAATCTTCCCCCAAACTTTTTGAAGGATTACAAATAGAACATGTGCATGTGTTGCAGTCATAGACTGCAATTTCGGTCAATAAACCAACAGTGGCATTCCGATAAGATTATCACGGAACCGGGTGGGGTGACACATGCCTGTAATCCTAGCACACAGGAGGCCGAGGCAGGAGGATCATTGCAAGTTTGAGACCAGCCTGGGCTATAAAGTGAGCAGGAGGCCAGCCTGATCTGCATAGCAAGAGAGGCCCTGTCTCAAAAAGACAACAAACAAACAAAAGATTATCATGGAACTTCTACCACCTAGCCATTGCTATCGCTGTTGTAAAATTATAGCACAGTGTGCTAAATACCAGGCTGCCAGTGGTGTGAAAATATAACATACAATTACTTATAGCAGTGATATTTGATGCTAAGTGACCATGTTACCAGTTTATGTACTTACTCTACTTTGTTCCTTTTGAGGTGGAGGTCCCACAGTGTTGCCTAGGCTGGCCTGAACCCTTGGCTGGAAGTGACCCTCCTGTCTCATCCTCCTGAGTTGCTGGCACTACACGTGTGCCTTGTGGTACCCAGCTACTTACTGTATACTATTTTTGTTATTATTTTGGAGTGTACTCCTACTTAGTTTTTAAAGAAAACGATGGTTTGCTGAAAAACCTCACACCGTGCTACAGTGGCAGCATCACACATTAGCATCACGTGTCTGTTGACTGCATCATGAGAAGAGGCCAGGCTCCTGTGCAGGTACTAGGCCATGCGGGCTTGTGTGTCTGCACAGTGAAATCACCAAATGATTCTCCTCAGCTCAAGCCCTGTTTGTAAGTAATATGTGACTGAATGCACACACAGACACTCACCATACAGGGAAGAACCTATGCCTCGTTTTGTACCCTGTACAGTAGGGTCCTCCTTAGGAACCCACAGTCAGGCCCTCCTTCTTCCCTGGGGCCACTGAATCCTGGAAAGCAGCCTTTTCCATTAATTCAATATGAGGGAAGCTTTTTCTTTTCAGAGGACAATTGGTAAATGAAGCTGTCTCTGCTCTGTGGCCTGAGACTGTAAGGAGAACGAACCTTATGCATTGTTCAGCGCCAGGGCCACCGATGTCTGCCTCAAGGATGGTCCCTCTCAGCTGGACAGTCCCAGCATCTCACAGTCCCCATTGGCCCCTGCTTGGTGGACTCAGGTGACCTCCTTGCTGCCGCAGCTCTGACACTTCCCTGTGAGGGGCTGTGAGCAGCTGTACAATCTCCCTGGGCTTCTGTGTGCTGGCCTATAAAATGGGTTCATGGCACTGCTCCCTGGTGAGAAGCAGACCTGGGGGGAGGAGAGGCATGAAACAGACCAGCTCCCTTAGTGCAGCTGTGAGCTCCTACCCTGCTGTCTCTGGCCCCAGGGTGTGCCAGGTTGTCAAATCTCACATCTCCACTTCCTGCCTTCACACGTGCTCCTTGGTCCATTCAGGTGGCCTCCAACATGGTGACTCCCTGCAGCTCAACTGTCTCCCATAGCTGGGTAAATCCTACTCATCTAATCCCAAATTCACCAGTAGCCCCCCAGGTGCCAGCCTCTTCCACCCCATAAGCTAGGAGGAGGGAAGAAGGAGCTGAGTTCAACTAACTTGCAGTAGCCCAAGGAAGACTCCATAAACCCAGTAATAACCCTTCACTGCAGGGCCCACATCAGCAAAACCCCAAGCAAGCATTAAGAAGGGATAAGGACTCAGTGCTGACAATGAACTCCTGTTAGGTGGGGCTCAGTGTTCCCTGGGGTAGGTCCTGTGCCCAACTGAGCACTTTCCAAAGACTTTGCTATAGCCTGTTCCCTGATGCCACTGACCCTGGCAGATGGGGCCAGGGTGGGAGAGGGCCAGAGCAGAATGTCTACCCAGCCACCTGCCCTGTGCCCACCTGCCTTGATGCAACTGGATAAATTTGCTCAATAAGGTGATTGTCCTTGGATTGAAAAACACAGGCTGTTTTGCACAAACACACAGGCACCAGTGTACCTATCTGCACACAAACATACACACAGATACGTATATACCACCCCGATGTGCACACCTGCATCCTCACCTATAGGTGCACACGTGCAGCATACACATACACTGGTGCACACAGAGCCACAGGCATTTGAACACTTTTCCCGCCTGTGGGGTCCTTGAGTGAGGCTCCTTCCTGGCCTAGCTGCTTCTCCCTCCCCCTAGCTCTGGCTGGGCCCAGGAGACTGCACCAGTCTGGCTAACACTAGCTGTCCACTCCCCATCCCTGTCCCTCCAGGCCTGGCCCAGGCTGTTCCAGGAGACAGCTGCTGCTGTTTCATTTTTCCATTTTCTTCCCCAGTGGAGGAGACTTCAGAAACCTGGGCTGCCCGAGGGTACAAGCTGTGCACATAGCTGTATGAGATTCATTTCAGAATTACTAGTGATGGTGCTGGACTATGTCGATTCCAAAGTTTTAGGCTTTAAAAAGAAAATAAAGTCTAGTCTGGGCATTGATGTTTGAATGAGTATACATGTACATGTAGAACACACTCTCACATTCATGTAGGAATGCTTGTTGACCCCAGCACACACACTCATATGTGAGAAATACATGCAGACCTTTACACTCTCATGCAGACTGGAGCCCACTACATACATTTGCAGGTACACAAGCACTCATGTACATAGCACAAATAAAAAGCACAACACAAAACATTTCAACACACACCTGCACATATAAACACCACACTGAAGCAAGCACACATGTGCACCCAAGCCAACGCAGAGTAGGATGCCGGAAGAAGCCTGTAGTTGACTGGGAAATCCTGCAGGTCTTCTTTGGCACCCTTATTCCAGGAGGGACCCTTTGCTGGATGCCTTGGCTGATCTCCAAGAGAAAGGAAACAGAAAATACTGATTTCACCTTCTAGTTGTTTTTCCCCTGTCTGCCTGCTGGCCCACCCCAGGCTCTGCTCTCCCCCCACCATCCATCTGTGCTCACAGCAGCCTCCAGAGAACTCTGACCCCAGCTGGGAGCTGCAGAGATGGGCTTAGGGAGGAGCCAGGTTGTCCCTGACACGTCCCCCCAACTGTCCCCAACACAGGCACCACCCTGTGCTCTGGGAACCTAGAGTTCCTCTCCTCTCACAGACCAGGAGGTGGTGACTGCCTTTGTCAGTCCTTTACTGCCCTGCCTAGTGTTTACCTGCTCTGAACTCGTATGAATCCTTCCAGGCTGGCTTGGATGCCCTGTGACCCCTCCACTGCAGGAACAGCTGGACCTCTCTCATCTGCCATCCCTGAGCTGGGCATCTACACTTCCATTGTTGCTATTGTCACAACAGCAACTGAGTGAGGCTTGGTTGTCTCCACCTTGCTTGCTTTTAGAGGACACAGACTCCATCTGCCCTCTTTGAATGTGCCCCAGCCCCCACCCTCACCCCTGCATAGATGGTGGTAGAGCAAAAGACCTAGTGCATCTGCTGATGGTGTTAAGTTGCAGTCAATCCTGTTGTTTAGAGGCTAAGACATAGGCCCACCAGAGAAGCATCCCTTTTGGGAAAAAAGTACTTTTTTTTTTTTAAGTTGAAATGTGCGCCCAGAGAGAAGAATCTGCAGAGAGAACTCAGCAAGGGACATGCCACCTCTCAGCTGCATTCATCAGAGAGTGCCCTCCTACCCAGGGAAACTCCACTTTTTGAGTAAAAGGAGAAATCAAATCCGATGTTCTGTATTCAAATCTGTATGGATTTCAGATAATTAAATGGAAGCTGTGCGGTCACCCAGCTGTGGCTCGGATGAGATTTCTAGTCTCATGGGGCACCGATGCATCACACGGCACTGCAAGTGGAGGGACCAGAGGAGAACTATTCCCCTGGCAGAGGCACCAGTGACGGAGATCACATCTCCAGGGCTCTTCTCAGAAATGGAACCTGAGCCCAGTGGGCCCTCGCAGATAGCAATGCTCTGCCAGCGCTGAACATTCGTCATTTGTTCTCGTCCCAGGAGCTCTGGAGAAAACAAACTGATTTCCTTCCTCCTGCCCATCCCCCACAAGGTCAACTCATTCTAGTCTGAAGCTTTTGCCTCTTAAAGATATCTCAGATATTTTGGTCCTAAGTTTCCACATTTATCATTAGAGTAATTATCAGCTAAAAATGCTCCCTTCCCTAAAACAATACCATCAGAGGCAGGAGCATATTGAAAGTTATAAATAACTTCCTTTCTCCCTACTACTTGTTTGTGGTGCTACATAAATCTTTAGGTGTGCAAATTTCGTCATTACTAATGTTCTTTAAAATGTGATACAACTTTTCTCATTAAAATAAGTCAGCCAATCAAAACAAGCGTCTTGCAGCCCCTCCACTGTACACCAGCAGTATTTGCATTGCAGAACAACTGTAATTTTATTCATGGGTTGGCATAGCCTGGGCCCATCAGTAATTAAACAAGGAACAGCTGTCACTCGGCAGCATCCTAGGCAGACAGGATGGAATAATGAGCCTTTATCGATGGGCTCGGCAGTAGGGGGCTGACACGTGTGGGGCCCTGGTGCAGGGATGGGGCTGGTACAGGTGGGGACTGGCACGGCTTGGGCTCTGAGCTGTCCCTGCCTCACCCGTGCCAGACTACTTTATTCTGTGGAAAGAGGGGGAAGACACTGCACAGAGGCAGGGAGAGACAGGAGGGATTTGCCTGAACATGTATACATTTCCTGGAGGCCGTGTGGACCCAGGAGGGTGGGGGGCACTTCCAGTGCCTACCTTGTATCTTTTTGTGCTGTTTGAAATATGTTAACAAGCAAGCAGGCATTCCCTTTGAACATTACAGCCTACAGAGTAAACTTGAGCAGACACTTCTGCCTCTGGGCTTCAGTGTCCTCCTCTAAACAAGGAGTAGGGTGGTGGTGGCGAGGTCTTTAGGGCTCAGAACAGAGATCCTGAGAGCCTAGTTTTATTGGGGCCCTTTTGCAGTGGCCCCATCCAGTATGGTCCAGTGAGGGTCCAGTCTGGTCTGCCATCTGTCCCTCTAGTAGCCCCTACTTGTGCTTCCTTGATCTCTCCAAGCCCCAGTCTGTAGGGTGACTCTCAGGAGCTGTTTCTCCCTCCTCTTTCCTTCTAGAAGTATTACTAGGTCTTCAGTAGCAGCCTAGCAGTGACAGCAGGGGATAAGTTTGACATCAACCAGAGCCTGGAGAAAACCATATCAGAGGCCCAAAAGCAAGACTTTAGGCTCTGCTTCCTGCAGGCCCAGTTTCCTGTCTATCCTCAGGGTAGCCCTGTAAAGGACCCTCCACCCTGACCCAGAGGCTGAAGGAAGAAGTGGCCTTCCTCCAAGAGGGCGTCTTAGCTTGTCTGGCCCTCAGGCAGGTAGTGTTTCTCCACGTTGGACTGAGGGAAGAAGTAGAGTAGACTTGGTGAGCCAGGATAGGGACAGAGAACACAAGGACCCCCTCAGTGGAGGGCTTTGATGGAAGCACCCAGTTTGGGACCTGGGGAGGAAGGGGAGAAGGTCTAGAAATGGACTGGTGGGTACTAACTGATGTCAGGAACTGACAGACCCATGTCTTGTTCCCACAGTGGCAATGGGAGGGAAGGACAGACCTGCAGAGCCATGCATCAGATACTTCCTGTCTTAGGTGTGCAGAGGTAGGAGAAATGGCTGGGGTCTATCTGGAGTGTGGCTCTGGGAAAGGCTAGGGGAGAGGTGATGCTGGCTTTCCCTGAGGCCACCTTTGAAGGGAGGAGCCTGCCAAGCCATTGCTAGGGGTATAGGGGTGACCAGCTGTCAGCTGCATTCTTTAGGGTCCAGACTCATAGACAAGGGCATCTCCATCGTGTGCTATCACCCCACACACACTGAGGGGAGCATGGGCATGACTATCCCAAAGATCCCCCTGGGTCTGATCATCTCTGTACTGTGAGAGGTTTTTGCTAGTGTTCATGGTGGTTGTTTTGTCTTGTTTTCTGGTACTGGGGATTGAACTCAGGTCTCCTGCACTGAACTGTGTACCACTCCTACTTCTCTTTTTTACTTTTAGACTGGGCCTCATCATTCACAGAGTGGCCTAGGCTGGGCTTGAATTTATGACCAGCCTCCCACAGTGCTGAGATTACAGGCATGTAACATCATACCAGGCAATGGTGGAGGGTTTTATGTCCTGCCGAACTTACTGTCCTCTACCTTTATGTCTGGGCCTGTGAGGGCAGCTGGATTGTCAAAGCCATCTGTGAAACATAAAGTCTGTTGGCAGAAAAAATATTTGAAACCAGAGGACCTGTAGTGAGGTTATAGAGGTGGGGGAGAGAATATCCCATGGGATGGGGCCAATATTTACGAGGACCAAAGAATGCTGGATATTCCCTACCTGTCAGGGGAATCTAGAGACCGACAAGGATGTGGATATACAATAACAGGTGGTCTCCTGGGCTGGCCCCACAGAACATCCAGCATGTGAGGATCCTGCAGAATACCACGAAGGGATGCCAACAGAAATTTCTCTGTTCTGCTCTAGGCAGAAAGAGCAGACACTTTGGACACGTGAAAGTACGCAAGTGTGTACATGTGGGACTGTGTACGTATACATGTGAGAGTGCATGCACAAGAGTGCACCTGTGTGTGCACACGTGAGCTTGTGCGTGTGTGCGTATGTGAGAGCGTGCCTATGTGTGAATGGACATGCACATGGGTAAATATAAGAGCACACATGTGTACACAGGTAGGTGTGTGTGCGTGTAAGCATGTGAGTATGCAAGCATGCATCTGTGAGAGTGTGTATGTATGTAAGTGCACTCATGTATGTGCAAATGGGAATGTACTCATATGGACAAATGTGAGTGTACATAGGTAGGTGAGTGAGTGAGTGAGCATGCCCAAGCTTCTGTGGCTCCTCTAAGCCACACAGCCAAGAGTGTGGAAGATCCTGGACACAGATGCGTGTCCAGCCCCACCCTCCTTCTGGTCCTTT
>NW_004524659.1:7988005-8055148 GCF_000260255.1 Octodon degus
TAGGATCACAAGTCTGCATCTTGTACAGCAATTAACCACTAAGAAGAATATATGCAGTGTATTATTTGTTGAAACTGTACTTTCGATTTGATTTGAAACTATCTCATTGCTATATGTTTATCAATAAAACTTTGAAAAGAAAAAAAAGATATTGATTCTAAAAAAAAAAGAAAGAAAGAAAGAAAGAAAGAAAGAAAGAAAAATATGAAGGGTAGCCTGAGCTCCAAGTCCCCAAAGCTTCTCTCGTCCACATCCCTCTGCCCAGTTCTTCTCCACGTTGGTACCACTCTCCAGCTCTGTGTGGGGCAGGATGGTGGACAGAAGTTCCAGATTCTCAACAACCCAGGCGTCCATCCACTGTAAAGAGTATCCACCATCTCATTGGCTCAGATTGTGTTACACGATTAGCCTTGAGCCAAACAGCAGGCTGGGAAATGCAATGCTCCCCAACAACCAAAGCTTGTGGAATAGCCAGATACTATAGAAACAGGAGGACAAAGAGTTGAGGAAACTTGAAGAAGAATGGTGTGGTGGATTGACAACTGGTGGTCAACTTCCTACACCCAGCTGAGCTAAAATAGTATGGTGCTGGGCATGGGAGGCCCACCTAAGGATTGTCGCCAGCATCATAAGAGGCAGAACTGGAGAAGAAGAGAAGCTCTTAGAGAATCTGTTAGGGGGGCCATCGGAGCCGTTGATTTTTCCTGGGGCTGCTGTTGGTTCTCTTGGAGGACATTGTCATGCTGACTTTCCTGATGAACTCAGCTGTTGTCATCATCCAAGGAACTTGGCACCTTGCTGTCATTGAGGATAGCTATGGTTCACTTTGGGAGAACTCCAGTCTTCACTTCAACCATGGCTTCCTCACTCCAGAGGAGAACTTGGTGCACTGCTCAATCTTCTGGAGAAGTTTGTCACATTGGCTTTTCCTGATGGGAACTCAGCTTCCCTCATCTTTGGAGGAGCTTGGGATCTCACTCTTGCTGAGGATGGCTGTGGTACTTTCCAGAGGAGCTCTGCTGCTGACTTAGAGCATTGCTTCTTGGCTCCAGTGCAGATCCCTCAGGCTGCTGGCACAGATCTTTTATTCCCCTGGCACATATTTTCTAGCTCCCACCACTGACTTTTGGGCCTTCCCAGTGTAGATTCATGAAACAGGCCTGCATGAGTGGGCTGTAGGTCTCCAGTTGGACTCAAGGAAGGCCCTGTTAGGGGCTCTTGGTCTGCAGCTGGACTCATGCAAGACATTACCATGGGATCCAGACTCTCAGCTGGATTCTTTGGTCTTTAGTGTGTGGACAGATTTCCTGTACTTTCTTTGTATATGATTCTTTTGGTGACTACTATAAATAATCATATAAAATATGTGTCTTATATTGTATTGTTCCCCTTGCAAAACCCCAAACCATGACAAATGGGGTCAACAGAAGACAAGTAATTCTGCACTGGATGACAAAGAACAGACGCCCACCACAAAGGTCAATGCTTAGCCAGGAGCTAGGCAAGCTCCAGAGAACCTCTGCCTTACAGCATTCCAGGGTCCCTGAGGTGGCATGCCTGCCTCTACATCTTTACTGCCTTTTCCTGACAAGGGCTTTGACTGTGCCTCTGCCTCAGGAATCCGCATCAACCAACAGCACATCTGCTTGAGATTTTGGGGGAGCAGAGGGTACTAGGAACTGGGGCGGAAGTCCCCTTCACAGGCCCTTAGAGCCAGGACCCTGAGGAGACTAGTCAAATTGCCACTGCAGTTATATAACTTAAATATATGGGATGTAATTATTTTTAAAAATATACCCATAAAATTGTCTCTGATTATTTTAGTCACAATACAAATAGCCTCAATTAGAGCAGAAATAGGGCACAGGTTTATGGCTCCCATGAATCTGAGAGTAACCTCAGCTCTGAGGCAGAGCAGCCTGCAGCTCCCCACCAGCCTGCCATGAATCCTGCAGCACAATGGCGTCAAATCCAGCATGGAGGCAGCAGGCGGGGAGAGGAAGAAAGGGAAGCCTGCTTGGGTTATTCCTGATGGATGTGTGCCAAAGGCTCTGACCCATTCCAGGCCCCTTCTCTTCAGCCTGATTGTCTGTCCATCTGCAGTGAAATCAGTAGCCAGACTCCCCCAGAGTTCCACATAGGATGGGTTCTCTCCTGGGCTCTGTTTTGAGCCTTTCACTCTGGCCCACCTGGACATCCAGATCAGGAATGAGAGGAGAGGTAGAATCCTCCTTTTGTGACTGAGAGGCCCAGCCCTCACAGCCCTCCCTGCCTTTCCCTGTTGTCTCCTTTGCCCCCTTGTACATCTTCATGGTACTGAGACCTCTGAAATTCCATGAGCCCTCTCTGCCCACTCAGGGCCCAGAAGCCCTCACCAAATGGCTGTCTCACAGACCTAGTGTGTGAGCAGGGCTCAGCCCTCAGGTGCTGGCATGGCCCAAAGGCTTATAGTCTCCCCCAAAGCTCATATTTTGAAACCAAATCATCCAAGTGATATTGGTACATGGGGCTTTGGGAGGTGATTCAGATGAACCGCCTTATAAGAGAAAGGCGCAAGAGATTTCTCCTATCCCCTCCACCACATGAGGACACGTGGAGAAAGTACCATTATCACCTACCTGCAAGCCAAGAAGCAGGCCTTCCCCACATGCCAAACTTGCTAAGGCCTTTATGGTGCATGTTCTAGCCTCCTAAACCATGAAAATCAAGTTTCTGTTGTTCCTAAGTAGACAAGTTTAAAGTATTTTGTAATAGCAGCCTGGAAGGACTAAGCCAGGCTTGCTCCCTGGGTATGCCACTCTCTAGTGCTGCCAACCTGGGGTATCAGGTACCTGTAAGAAGAGTGCCAAGGCTGGTGCATCGGAGCTGGCACAACCTTGGTGCCCGTGTAGCCCTGAGGCCATGCAGGGAGCAATGGCTACAGTGTTTCTTCATGGCTAGAGTAGAACAGGCTCCTCTCCCTGGCCCTCAGTCGCACACAGTAGTCACACCTGGGTACCCCTCCACCGGGCAGCACCCACTCTTTCACATAACTTCAAATTTTCCCTTCAAACACTAATAATGATGTGTTTGGCATTTGAAACAATTGAAAGAATATAAATAAGTATATTTGGAAAGAATATATTTGGAATCATTACAATAGTGAGTCTTCCCATCTGGCAAAGGACCTCTCCTTCTAACGAGGCATGTTGTCTTGTCCTTTTCAATGTTTTATCATTCTCTGTATATGGATCTTGCATGTTTCATGTTAAGTTTATATAGTTTATGGCTTTACTGAAATTTCATTGAGGTCTTTCCTTTGGTTGTCTAGTCAGCTCTTCACTGAAGTGCTGGAACTTTCTTTGCATACATTCTATCAAACCACTTTTCCTTGCTTTCTTTGTAGCTCTGTTGTACTACTAATTCTCTTGGATTTTCTAAGTAAACATAAACATATTATCCTCCACAAACATTAATATTGTCCTTTCCTTTCTAGCCCTTTCCACTGATTTTCTTTTTGTTTATTCCAGTGTCACTGTGGCTGAGATGCCTTGCTTAAAACTTAGGGGAAAATAAGTCATCGTCACCTCCCCAGTGAGGCTGCAGAGATGAGCCCCAAGATCTCTGGGCCCATTTGCTAAGACACCTGCTGCAGCGATTCCCAATAGGCGAGAAGCTCCTGTCCTTAGCACATCCACAATTCTAGATGCATTTTACATTTCCCAGGACTGTCTTTCTTCCTGAGGAGGCCTCTGGGACCAGGCTGTATTTCAGGCAAGTGTTAGGACAGGGGAGGCAGCCATGTCTGCATATTAGATGCGCTGGGCCCTCCAAGATAGATCTTCCTGGCCTTTTCTCAAATTCCCCACTAACCCCCTCTTCAGGACCTCCAACCCTGCATACTGCAATGTCGGCCACAGTGCAGAACTGTTTCCTGACAAGGTCTTAGCAAGGACGAAAGGAACGGTGGTCCCTCCTCCCAGTGATGCCAGTCAATGTTCTATTCTCCATGAGTTAACTGAGCACTCACTGTCTGCTGTCTCATCAGGGCTCCAGGAAAACCAGACAGACCTGGAAGAGAATGGAGAAGGCAATGTGAGGAGCACATACATAGGGATCACCCAGGGAACAAGTTCCAGCCAGAGGTACGAAAAACCCACCTGCGTCCCCAAGCCCAGCCAGGAGCAGCTGCCAGTGGGATGTCTCCTTAAGCTGGAAGCCCTTTCCTTTCTCTGGCAGTGCCCTAGGCCCTGGTCAGCCCCTGCCAGCTGTGCCTATGACTCTTAGCTGGCCAGGTGGATTCTCTTTCTCAGGGACCAGAGGTGGTGGAGGAGCTGAGCACCTGTTTGTGGCCAGCCCTGGAGAGACGGAGATGCAGCTCTCCAGCCCCAGGCCTTCAGGACTCCTTGGTTTTGTTCAACCCTCTGATCCAGTGTGTGTGTGTGTGTGTGTGTGTGTGTGTGTGTGTGTGTGTGTGTTGGTTGTTTGGAACTATCCAATGCCCATTCCCCCTGCTTGGGGACTTGGCCCACCCAAGAGAATCTCCATTCATGTGTTCTCTCTCCGCGTGCTGTAGGCAAAGCTGTACTCCTAAACAAAGGAACAGCATGGAACCCCAAAGTCTGAGCTCACCAGACTACTGCTCTCCTGTGGCCACAGTGATTGGCCCTTGCCTGGGCATGTGACCCTGGCCAAATTTTCAGGTCCCATTAGAGAGCGCTAACCCCAGGGCTTGAGTCTGAGCAATGTATAAGAAGCACCTGCCATGTCCTAAGGGACCCACACCTGGACAGGATAAACAAGTAGCACCTCGCCACCACGTAGGGCCCAGAAACATCAGCAACAGATTAGCCAGGACTTAGAGATTGTGGCAGGATCTGGCCCCACCTGTGGCCATCCTACCCTGGACAGAGACTGCTTGACCCCAAGTGAGTTGGATGTTCTAGCCCTCACACCCCCAGTTTGAAACTGTGGACTAGTCAGAACTTTTTGTAGCTCAATGAATAGAGATATCTTATAATAAAAATTAGAAGGAATAGAAAACTTTTCCCTAGAATCAATATTTTTTATATGTTACTTTTGCCTGAAGAGTTTTGGCATCTCTGTGCCCTCTTCCTTCACTAGCTTCCGTCTCTGTCATCACTTTACCTTATACCATCTACTCAGATCTTCCTATTCTGTAAACAGCACTTGGGAGAACTCTCTTGACAAGATATAACATGGTCTGTGCTAATGTGGACTCTAAGGTCACAGTGTAGAGTCCCTGTACTTAAGTGTTTCTCCCATGCCAGCCTCTCCAGTAACTGGGACTGTAGGCTTGTGCTACCACCCGTTGCTCAGCAGATTTTCCGCCAGTTGTATGCAGAGGACTCTAGGGCAGCAAGCTTGAGCATGTGTATTTGCAGAGTTACCCATACAGGAGAGCATATCCAATATAATTTAAGGACTATCCTTGTGTGATTTTTCTCAGTCTATGCAATAACCATGGAGTGCATTTGAACCTCAAAATGTAGAAATTGAGCAGGTGACACAAATGTTTTAGCCAAATGACACAGATCAAAAAGAACCAACGGATAAGTCTGTAGTACATTTTCTAATAGACCAATCATATATGGACGTTGGACCTCACTGTTCATAACACTTCATTTAGATCTTTTTAAAATTTTAAATTGAAAAGGAACATGAACGTTAATATTCTGACCAGGGTTTTAGGGAATCCCTAGTATTTCCTGCAGGGAAACACGTAGGTGTGCCAAAAGTCTCTCCTGGGGTTGCTGCATTTTGTAAAACTCTTTGGTGATGGGTAGCAGCTACTCTGGGAAGTGACAATAGTGAGTTTTGGGGGAAGAAGGCAGTCAGTCCTCGGCGAGAGGAGGAGGCAAGGGTGTGTTCTCCTCCACGCAGTTTTTGGCCTTGCTTTGGTCTACAGATTTCTGAGCTGATATGGAAGCCTGTAGCTAAGAGGTGTTCCAGTTTGGAAAGCAATTCAGCTAGCTTCTCTTTCTCTTCAGAAGCTGGATCTTCTTGTTTAGGATGTAAATCCTAAGAATAGAGCGGATGAGGCTCCAGGAAACAAACATCTCAGGGGAGACAAATTTACCATGCCGCTGGGCATGCCATAGCAAGGCTCCTACATGACCCCAATTTTCTAAATCAACTGTCCCTGATTGAGGGAACCAAGGACTGAATTTAACAGTATCTGTAACATTTTAGTCAGACTACTGGTTGGGTCTGTAATCTTGCTTGCTTTTGCAAGGCATAAAACAACTGGATATAATATTGATCCTCAAAGGATAAATTATGTCCCCATTTTTAATCTCGGTTGAAAACCACTTGCATTGCTGAATACTTGCCTCACTCTTCCAGTGTCCCTGTTATTCATCATATGAGGTCCTGCGCTTACCTCTGTTCTCCAGTGGCTTCCGCTCAGGTTGGCCTTCTCTGAGCAGGCTGTAATGCCCCACATTGGCCACCAGTTACTAGGGTCCTGGCCTTGGATCACTGATCTCCTGCTCTGAGGTACAATGACAGAATAAAACACAGATAAAATACTTACACAATAGTTTCAAAGGGGACTGGGATGGTCACAGCCCAATGATAGGCTAAGACCATGAGGCATGGTGTCTTTGGCTTTTATTAGGTATACAGCTTGACTAGGGGGTGTGCTGGTGGGCTGCAGGAAGCAGTGGGGGTGAACAATGGATACTGTCAAGGTTCAAGAATTGAGGAACAACGTGTCTGTGGAAAATCACACAGGAACAGATCAGGGTTAACTAGTAACCTGATTCTCTGCTAACTGTAATTACTGAGCTAGTTGGACTTTGCATGAGTCAAAGTCCTCAGCTGCCATATTATCTTGCTTGGAGGCGCTAGAACTTCAGGCTGTTTGGTAGCCTCAGCTCTGGCCATTGGCTCAAAGATTCATCTGTCTCTAACCAGGCTAGGGATCAAGTTATATAGACCTAAGTTATATAGACCTAAGATAGACTCTCTATTTTTGTGCCAATTTATTAATAATAATTATTGCCTATTTATATTGCATTAAGCTCGTCCTCAGCACTACCACAAGAATAGCATCTTTCCAATAAACTTATTCCCTCTCCCTTTTGGGTTAAGTTATCCCTAATTGGTTTCTGTTGCCTCACAAAGAAGCAGGTCCCAGAAGGAATATCTTGATCAAGTGCACAAGAAAAAGGAGAGCCAGCTCTAGATTGCTCTAGCCCTCAGGGTTCTCTGATAGCACAGTGACAGATAAGCCAAGAACAGGTCTTTTCAGGAAAGGGACAGCAAGCAGGATTTCCTGAGATAGATCCAAGGACAGACCTGGAGCACAGGACGATCTGGGCAAGATGGCTTGAGCCACTTGGACTTGGTAGCATATTCCTGGAAAAGGGCAGAGGAAGAATCATGGATTCCAGGCTAAGTGGAGGTGGGCACAGTCTGGCAAGCAGGCTAGGGAGTTTGGCTTTGACTTCTAGAAACAGGGCGCCCCTGTACTATGATTTATCTGGATGAGTAATTATCAGGGCCCTGGCCTAGGAACAAGAGTCTCTAGCTCAAGGGTTACATTGACAGAATAAGACACAGACAAGATGTATTTTAGTTATGAAGTTTGGGTAACTGGGATGATCAGAGCTACAAGAAGGACTAAGACCCTGAGTTCCTGGTGTCTATTGTATTTATTGGGTGTACGACTCAATTGGAGGGCATGTGGGTGGGCTGCAGGAAGTGACAGGGGTGAACCACTGATGCAGGCAGGGCTCAAGGACTGAGGCTCCAAGTATTTTTGTAGAAAGCACACAGGAATAGATTACAGTTAATTAGTAACCTGTTTACCTGCTAACTGCAGCTACCGAGCTGTGAGAACAATGAGAGTCAAAGTTGTCACCTGTGGCTGTTATTTTGTTTTGAGGCGCCAGGACTTCACAGACCATTTGCTGGTTTCAGCCCTGGCCATTATCCTAGGGATTAACCTAATCTGCAAACCAGCTATGGTCTTGCCACAAGTCATAGAGGCCTAGGACAGACTGTCAATTTACTTTATGCCAATTTATTACTATCACTCACTGCATGCTTTGCACCAGGTCAAGCTGGTCCTAGCAGGTGATTGTTGATTTAGGATTTCTGATAGATGCACCATTTTGGACCTTGACAAAGGAAACATTAAGTCCAGGAGTGCCCATTTTGCATGGCCCAGTCACATTTCTCTCCGCCTGGTCAATTCTAAAGTCCGGCACTGTCGTCCCCTGGAGGAAGTTAGGATGGATATGAATTAACCAGAAAACTCTTTTATTGCTATTTTAAAACTTCTCTCTGCTACCTGGTCTGACATAATAATCATTTGCCTATGATTTATCTCAGGCAGATTGTGAGCAATGATAGGGTTGGGGTGATAATTGAGTGGATGTGACACCTCAGTTCCTCTGAAGTTGTTCAAGCTGAGGCAGTAGGGTTTCTCCTCTTGGCCACTTGTGTGCACTGACACCCAGGCAGGAACAAGATGGATGTTTTGCAATCACAGCACAGTGTGTCCAGCCCCACAGGCATCTGTCCAGCTGCGTCTTGGCCCCACTACTTATAAGTCATCTCATAGACCCACAACCCAAATGCTGAGCCTGACCTCTAAATGAGCCTCACCAACTAGTCACTGGCTCTGACATCGAGTTCTGTAGTAGGGACACATGAGCGACCCAAAGAGAAAAGAACTGAGCTCAGGGAAGTGTGGCAAGATGATCCAATAAACAGAGTGAAAGAGAGAGGCCACAAAGTAAAGGCAATAGGGCTAAGAACAGCCAGGGCACTGCTTGTACAAGGGGCTCAACGGGCGCCAACACTAGAGGTCGGAGCTTCAGGAGCCATCAGGGCAAAGGACAGGGATCCAGGTTCCAGCAAAAAGCACAGCAGGTGTAAAAGGCCCCTTGCATTTGGGAGAGAGTGGGGAAGATGGAAGAAGGCCGAGGAACTGACATTTGGGCACGAGGGAAGAGTGGCATGGGCTCAGAGTGATTGACAGATTTTTTTTCCAGGGGTGCGGATCTCAGTGGGTTCAAAAGACAGCCCTGTGTGTGACTTGAGAAGGAATGAGTTGTAAGGTAACAGCACTGTTAGTTACACTGAGAGCCAGTGCCTAATATAAATGGAAATGCAGAAGCCTTTGTTCAAAATGCAGGAGGAAGCCAGGTGTGGTGGCACAAGCCTGTAATCCTAGTACTTTGAGAAGCTGAGGCAGAATTCCAAGTGTGAGCTCAGCCCAAGCAACCTAGTGACTTAGAACCTATTTCAAAATTTTTTCAAATGTAAATGGCTGCAGCTCAGTGCAAAGGCCCTGGATTCAATCCCTATGACTGCAAAAAAAAAAAAAAAAAAAAAGGAGGAGGAGGAGGAAGAAAAGGAGGAGAAGAAGCTTCTTCCTTTCTTTCATATTCTCTCCCTCTACAAGTCAGGGTCCTTTTTTTGTGATTTAATGCCACTCTCCCTCAAACATGAGAATACCTGTGGGGTGAATGCAGGCTCTCAGAAGCTCCTGAGGCTCCACCCCACAACTCAGTGCATAGAGGGTGGGCGCATTCCCAAGGCCCCCGTGTCAGTGCTCACGGATTCAGAGGAGAAGACTGTGGGGAAGACAGAGACAATAGTCCATGGGAAGAGGTGGGAAAGTGGTGAAAACCAGGGAAATCTGGCCCCCACATGTTCCACTACTCCCCTTAGATTTCACTTGCTAAACACAAGTTCAAAGATAAAAATTATTCAGCATTTCAAGGCAGTGACCTTAGAGCCTTAAACTCTCAGTGAATCTCTAGTCCTGGTCTGAGCTGCGGTGGGCATGGCTTGGCAAGAAGGCTGGGTACTTTGAGTTTGGCATCCTGGAGGCAGAATGCCCCCTGCAGTAGTTTGTTTTGGAAGGGTGGTCATTGATTTAGTGTTTCTTCACTAGTTGAGTGACCCCAAAATGAGCCCTTCCTGGAGAGAGGGCTTTAGAGTTTCCCAATCTTGAGTACCAACCAAGAAAAGCTCCAGACCAAAGGGATTCACAGCTGAGTTCTACAAGAACTTCAGGGAAACTCTACCACCAATACTCCTCAAATTTTTAATGAAACTGAAAGGGAAGGACTACTTCCAAAATCATTTTTGGAAGCTAACATTATCCTGATCTCCAAATCAAACAAGAATCCAAGACAGAGAACCATAAGCCAATTTCTCTAAGAACGTAGATGCAAAAATCATTAACAGGATACTGGCAAGCAGAATGTGACAAATCATCAAAAAGATCAGGCACCATGACCAAGCAGGCTCCATCCTGGTGATACAAGGATGGTTCAGCACATGCAAATCAGTAAACATAGTGCTGGGGAGATAGCTCAGTGGTCTAAGCGCCTGCCTAGCAAAGTGCAAGGACCCGAGTTCCATCCCTGATACCTCATGCTGTGCCAACCCTGCTACTGTTCCAGAACTGGGCGTGGTGGTTTATGCCTTTCATCCCAGCACCGGGGAGGCTGAGATAGGAGGATCACTAGGAGTCTGAACTGTGCAGCAAAGCCCGGTAACTAATAAATAAATATAATTTTTAAAAAAATCAGTAAACATAATTCATCACATAAATAAAGGGATCAAAAGCATACAATCATGTCAATAGATGCAAAAAATACCTGTGACAAAATCCAGTGCCACAGTCCTGTTCCCAGGGATGAGTTCATGGGCTCATGGTTTGAAAACTGGATAGCCAGAGTTGAACACCACTAACACGGGTCAGCTTTTAGTGAGTACTGTGGAAGCCACTAGGAATGGGGTGGTGGCATGACCTGATATAGAAATATAGAATGTGAGCAGTCCTCCCCAATTTGGGGTGGAGAAAAGAGTCCCATTACAGCAGGCAGAGGAGCAGCTAAGAAGTACCTGGTAGGCCCTGAGCCCCCAACCTGGCCTGCCTTGGGGAGTGCAGGATTTGCTGGTGCAATTTGATGGGAAGTGAGATAGGGAATTAGTACGGTGTCTGAGCTCCTGAAGGAGCAACAGAAAGAAGGTGGTATCTTCATAGAAAAGGGGTAATCTGGGGACAATCTGGGGATGGGAAGTCAAGTCTTCTGGGTGTGTCAGCTTGTTTTCCAAAGGAGTCTGCTTTCCATTTCCAGGATAAAATATGGGACCAAATGCTTTGACTTCTTCGTAAAACGCAAACTGGAAGCCAGGCGTGGTACCAGTAGTGCTGTAGTCCCAGCAGTCAGAAGGTGAGGCAGGAGGCATGGCAGGAGTGTGAGGCCTCTCTGAGTTACATAGTGAGTTCAAAGCTAACTTGAACCGCATAGCAAGATCCCTGTCTAAAAACAAACAAGCCAAGCAAACAAATAAACAAAAAAAAACCCAAGCTGAAATCTTTTCTGGAATTAAGGGAGCTGATAATCAGGACAGTGTGGTAGAAGGGGCAGCTGTGGAGTCACCTCTTGAGATTGCCTCACGGGTACAAGGACAGGTGACTCAAGCTGTGTGGGAGTGAGAAGGCACAGCGTGTGGTGACAGAGGAGGCCCAGAAGGAAAGGGTAGGAAAGCTCAGATTTTGATGACTCTGTTCAAACGAGAGCTGCCACATCAAAGTAGCTTCTCACTAAGCAACAAGAGCCTTCTGATGCTTGTGCAGACTGAAGTGTGGCATAGCTGTCCCTACTCTCATTTCTTGGGGACAAGAGCTTTGGTCCAGGTTCAGCATGGACCTAGGAACCCTGTCAGGCCACCATCTCAAGCAGCTACTTGTCCTGCTCCCTGGAGAATGAGAGAGGAACCTCAGAGTCCTGCCCCCCAGAAGCCGATGGCCCCTCAGCAGCTGAGAGTCAGGCACTCCTGGGGTGACATGAATGGGGCATGGGAGCCAGACCCTGGGGAAACACTGGCCCTCCAGGCACTTGAATCTGCATCTGTGACATGGGTCATGAGGCCCCGGGAAGGGGCATTAATCTCCCTTCGCTGTTAACAATGAGTGGAATTTTTTTTAAAGGTGTAATTGCACGGTGGAGTTTTAATCAACCATAGAAAAATGAAATCACATCATTTTCAGGGAAATGGATGGAACTGGAGGTTATCATTTATGTATTACATGCTTTCTCCCACATGTAAAAACTTAAATTAATTTTTTAAAATGACCAGAAAATAGAAGACAAGAGAGCAGGGGCAGGGAGCAAGTGAAGGGAGTAGGGAGGGTGGATACTATTCAAACTATGTATGGAAATGTCACATTGAAATCTGTTAATTTGTACAATTAATATGATCATTTTATATTTACAACATGAAAGCTGCATGTGGTGGCACATGCCTATAATCCCAGCACTCTGGGAGGCTGAGGCAGGAGGGTCACAAGTTCGAGCCCAGCTAGGACAACTTAGCTACTTAGTGAGACCCTGACTTAAAATAAAAAGTACTAGAGATGTGCAAAGGCCCTGGAGTCAATCTTTAGGACAACAAATAAAAGATAATAAATGAAAATAAGGAGTGACAGCCTTCTACAACAATCAATAAGTACATTATTAGTACAAATCTTTCTTCCCATTGAATTAAGAGAAAGTAGCTGTATATCTATCTTAATTATTTTGTATATACAGATACAAGATGGTCCTTTATTTGTATCCCCTTTTTTGCTTAGTTTTGTCAGAGATGGGTATTCCATTGCCATTTAAATATTGTAGGTGTGTGAATTCAGCAAAATAATTCAATATAGTCCAGTAGTCCATAATAGTAGTGGGTTATCCATAGGACTGTCAGTGTCAGGTTGTTGACCTGAGCCCTTTATAGCTCAGCATATTAGTATGGCTTTACTTTTCATACTTCATTATTTTACTTTCTGCTGGATGGTTCAGACCAAGATAAAGCAAGACCTATGTAACAAGAAGTGTAACTTTCGTATCTGACATGGTCAGTCAAATCCCCTCAGGATTTACCCTGAAAACCCTGTACCGCAGTTTGTAGATCTTTTGTCAGTGTCAGCCATGTGGATGAGTCACGGCCATTGCTTGACCAACTTGCTCTCCGTGAAAGCCTGAGAGAGTGCTTTCTCTCCATGTGACCCTCCTTAGGCACACTCTACATCATCAATCACTTTCCTCTATGGCCCCATAATCTCCTTGATCAGAAAATTTGGGACATCACTGAGTTACAGGATGTTATAGTACAGGTTCTCTTATGTCCTGAGTCCTCACTGACCTTGAAAGGCTAGGGCCAAAATGTTGGCTGTCCTTGTAGCCCTTCTGTTTCTCTAATTTTTGGTCTGCAAACTTAAGTTGTTAACCCTCCAGGAGAGAAGCTTAATGATATTATTACCCTATAACATAGGCAGTTGAGCTTAACCTCACTATCTGTTTGAATATCAAACATCTTAGACATAGCATGGAACAGGTATTTTCCATCAAGTATTGTTAACATGTCTGCATCTTGTACTATGAATAACCACTATGAAGACAACAATATGCAATATATTAATTATTGAAACTATCCTATTAATTGGTTTTGAAACTGTCTCATTGCTATTTGTTTCTCAATAAAATTAATAAAAAATCATTCTGTACAAAAATAAAATAAAATACAAATATGAAACTACCCCCTCAAAAAAAAAAAAAAAAAAACCACAATAAATAAGTACAAGGATCAGCTGCAGGGATCTTTACAGCAGAGCACTCTGTAACCGGTGAGGGAAAGTGACAAGGGTCCTAGAATCCAGATGCTTGTGCCCAATGCAGATGTCTCTATTGGCACCTTTTGCTGTGAAGTTTCCCTAGGAGGTTGGCTGCAACTTTGTCACATCTCCATCAGAATGCCGGTCCTCCCTGCCCGTTAATGTGGCAGTGGGTATGTTTCTGAGCCCAGTATTCTGGACTCTACCTAGCTTCTGCTTTCTGTATCACCTTGGGAAGACATGGTTAGCCAGCTTGGCCTCAGCATATTCACCCATAAAATGGGTACAATGCCTTCTCTGCTCCAGTGCTGCAATGAGGAGCACAAAGGCTGGAGTCAATCAGCTACTGGGCAGGACTGAACTGGGCGGCTGGCCCTAAGAGTCACATGCCACACATTTCCTCCAGTCCACTGAGGAAAGAGGGAAAAGAATAAATAGCTAGCTGTAGCTTTCTGGCTCTAGGATAAAAAGAGTTGGTGACTGTACCATTTATAGGATCAGGAAGTATATTATAGAGAGAGCAAAATCAGGAGTCCAGCTGAGTGTGGTGATGCATGTCTGTAATCCCAGCACTAGGAAGGATGAGGCAGGAGGATTGCTGGCAATTTGAGGCCAGCCTGAACTACATAATGAGACCCTGCATAAAAAACCAAATAAACAAACAAAAAATATGAGGAATCCAGGCTGTGCTACTGTAGGGACCTATGCAGTGTTAAGTTTCTGTTCGGCACACTTTCTTGGCTTCTTCTGGTGTGGAGCTCAGGCTTGGGGGTGCAGAACCAACTCCACGTCCTTGAGTAATAGCAGCCATTGCCTGTGTTCCAAGAGAGACTTGACTCAGAGCAGGCCAACGAAAAGACCTCATTCCCCTCGCCAGCATGACAGGCATGTGACCCACGCCAGCTGAGCAGCCTTTTGGGGACTTTAGAGGGTGAAACACTCTCTTTTCTCTGGTATCACAAATCAATGTGTGATGACTTTGGCAAAGCATATGGCTGTTTTGGCTGTCATAGGAGGTCAGTCTGCTGGAGAATAAAGCCAATAACATAAGGAAACAGAGACAAAAGGGGGATGGTAGAGCCCTGAGGGTCTGAGCCCCTGTATCCAGCTGTACCCCTTTAGACTTCTCCTTTGTGTGAAGCAATGCATTCCTCTTATTTCACTCAACAAATAACATTGGAGCGGGTAGTAAATTCCCAGTATTTTATAGGACGCTGTGAAAGCAACATGAGTGAAACAGACATAGTTGAGCTCTTCAGGAGTTTGCAGGTTGATCAAGAGAGCATTTACCCCAGCCGTAAATCTAACAGAACTTTGTCAATTGAATCTTTGCAAGGAATGTGAAGAATACAACAGATGGCGTGCAATTTTATGAGAAATGCAGAGACAAACTACACATGCACATTTTTGTCTATTGATCCTCAGCAGAAACCGGGAGTACTGCATTAAGATGTGGTTTGGTAAAAACAACTCTGTGTGAAAGCAGAGAAATGTAGCGCTAGTGTGTCTGCCTTCCTGGCAATCTCAGTTGAAACAGCGGAAAGAGAGAGTGGAGAATCTCAGAATGGTTGGCTTGTCCTTAGAGCAGCCTCTGCAGAATGACAATGATCCTAGCTGTGCTCTTCACAGAAGTGACTTGGGAGACGATTTTTAAGTGTGTAGCTTTGTAATAATGAAGATACCATAAGCACATTAATAAATATTCTGAAACAGACAAAAATGTTCTTTAAATCCCATGACCCTAACGCAACCACTGTTACAAATATTACTTTGAGAGCACTAGGCAGCCTTTGCTGTGGTTGGGGAGCCTGTAATGTAGGCATTGTTTGGTTCCTGGCTCACCGAGGACCTGGGCTCAGAGGAGAGGATAGGATGATAAGCAGTAACTCTGAGGACAGATCCACAAGGTGGAATCCTGCCATGTCCCTTAATCACTGTGTGACCTTCAGCAAGTTCTCCAGCCTCTCCAAACCTCAGTTTTTCATCTATAATGGAGATAATAACGATACCTATTCTGCCAAGGTGCTTCAGGATTAGACTAAGGTGGAACTGAGCAGGTATTAGTCCTTTCCTCATGCTGCTGCCTTACCGTGGCCCAAGCAGAGCCACAGACTCCTGACCTGGCTGGATCGTATGTCCTAAACCTTTGCAAAGACCTATAGGGTCTCAGGTCCCCTTCTCAAAGGTGGAAGAGAGATGGCTCAGATCCTGTCTGCCTTTCATCCAAGCATTCAATCAAAACCAGAGAATGTCAAAAAGACCTGAGTTAATCAGCTTTCCATTGCTGTGACAAAAGACCTGAGAAACCTGTCTTGTAAGAAGGAAAGCTTTACTTTAGCTCATGATTTCAGAGATCTCGGTCCATGGTTTCTTGGCTTTGTTACTTCGGGCCTGTAGTGAGGCAGCCCATCCTGGTGCTAGCATGTGGCAGAGGAACGCAGCTAACTTCCACCCTGCCTGGAAGCAGAGGGGGCAAGAGAGGAAGGGGCAAGTGTCCCTGTACCTCCTTCAAGGGTACACCCTCAGTGACACTCTTCCTTCCAACTAAGCCCACCTCCTACAGTGACATCAGCTAGGGACCAAGCCTTTAACACATGAGCTTTTAGAGAGCACTTAACCATAGTCAGGTGTAGCCTTACATGCTTGTATTGAAGGATTACAAATTTGAGCCCAGTTAACTTAGCAACTTAGCAAGACCCTGTCTCAAAATTTTAAAAAAATTTAAAAAGGTCTGAGGAGATAGCTCAATACAAAGGCCCTGGGTTCAATCCCCAGGAAAACACACACACACACACACACACACACACACACACACACACAATCCAAACCATAATAAGATCCAAAGCCAGATGCAAGGTAAAGCTGATAAACACAGATTTGATTTAGTCACTACCACAGTAACAGAAAGAGTTTTGAGTGTAGACCTGAGCTCAACTCTGAGTCAGGTAGAGGGAAGTGACTGAGAGGTTTAAAGGGAAGATGAGACAATAGGTAAGGGCTTGGGCAGAGCCAGTGAAGTATCACACTTACAAGTAGGTAGGAAAGGTGATTGGGATTAGGCCATCTGGGTTGCTAACTGACACCAAAACGAAGCTTCTATTACCCCAGAGACTTAGGGACAGGATGCTGTCTTTGGCTGTTGGCTGCCATTGCAATAAATTTCAGGGACAGCCTTGAGCTTTCTCAGACAGCAATTGAAGGGATAGAGAAGCTGGGTCATCCCAAGGGCATGGACTTTAGCTGACTGAAAACATGTTAGAATTTATTCAAACGTCTTAGCATGTATGGGAGGGAGATAACATTGTTTGTGCTGAGAGTCTATAGCCTTGATGGGGCCGAAGGAGGCTGAGTTTGGCCTAGGAATGCCTGTCCCGTGTATCAAGGTATCAAGGGCCCTCACAAGAGCATGATGGAGTGAGGGGAACTATGCAGACTGTCCACCAAACTCACGTACTTCTATCCCCAACTTAGCTGGAACTAAACACTGTTACTGGTTGATCTGACTGGGTACCTAATGTGATGCCCAGGTTCTGATGTGGGTTGCTGATTGCATGGTTGCTAAGATTATATGGTTTAGAAGCAGGGCATTTGAGAAATGATCAAGTCATTAAGGTAAAGCCCCCAGGATTGAACCCTGGTACCTTATTAAAAAGGATAAGAGGCCATACAGTTGCAGAAAGACATACATTCCTGCTGTGATATGATACAGCTGGAGTGGAGCAGGGGTGTCCTCGCCAGAGCCTGTACCCCACTGTCTGGGATTCTATGTCTCTAAATTGTGAGCTAAATACACCTCTTTTTTAAAAAATAAAATAAAATGTCCTGCCTCTGGAATCTTGTTAGGGTAATGAAAAGATGACATATACAGAGAGGCAGCCAAGCTGTCAGGAGGTAGAGGAGAAAGGTAAGAAGCACAAGAGTTCCCTAGATGGGAGATGGCAGGAAGGACAAGTGTCAGAGGCCAGGGGAAACAGTGCACTTGATGTGTGGAAACTGAAGAGCGTAGTGTGACACAGGGTGGAGTCAAGTCAATCGGTAACAGTGTTTGGCTCCAGCTAAGTTGGAGGTAGAGGTAGGATCCAAGCACAGTACTATGAAAGTGCCAATGGGTAATGCTAAGAGGCAGCCCCATGTGGGTGATGTGGCTGCAACCTTCATGGACAAGGGCAAATCTCTTATATATTTAAAAGATCACCAGGAGAGGCCAAGAGGGTCTTGTTGAAGGTTCTAGTGATGACTTAGGGTAGAAAAAGAAGATGACCAGGACACGGCCATGGGTCTGGGGAGGAGCTCCAGAAATATTTGCCCTGGACAGGGAACCAGCAGCATTTGGAGACAAGTAGGATGTACCTGTGATGATGAGGCGATGCCCAGGTTCTGGTGTGAGTTGCTAATTGCATGGCCACTAAGATGGTGACCACAGGCAGAGGCCAAGAAGTAACTGTTCAGGGTTTTGTCTTGCCTGGTGACACCTGCACTGAGTCGCTGAGAAATATGGAAAGGAATCTGACCTGGACATCAAGTTTCTGGAGTTGCCTGCATTTGAACAGAGAATAGAGAACAGAAAGTCTGAAACAAGGTCTGGGACCCCACTACCTAAGAGATGGGCTGAGTTTAGGCAATTAGAGAAGGACAGGTCTAAAGGGCAGGAAGGAAAGAGAGGAAGGACACCAGACAGGGACAGCCAGAGGGAGTATAAAAGGAGGGAATGGCTTCCAGCACGCTAAGCTGCCAAGTAGGACGAGGTGCAAGTTGTTCAGTGATTCCAAGGGACAAGGATGCTGGATGTGGGTTGAGCCAGGTCTTCTCCTCAAGTTTTCACCTCCAGACCCCTGGCTGTAAGATTTGCTCTCAGAGGTGTGAGGGTGAAGGTGGTTTGAGGGAGCAACCTGGAAGGTTGCCAACGCTCAGCTGGCTTGAAGTGGAGACCTGAAGGCTTAGATCGTCCTCTCCTTTCCTGCTTCAGAAGGAGAACAGGCAAGTATTCCCCTCATCTTCCAAGACCTTCTCCAGCAAGACAGCTGGGTTAATTACAACCACTTTTCCTAAGTGTGTCACACCTACTGGAAGAGCCTACATGGTCAGCGTAGAGCTCTGTGCCTTTTTTTCAAACCCCACACACCATGTAACCACCAGGATGAGTTAAGCTCACCATCACTGCCACCAAACTCCCTATGTGCTCCCTTCTAGCCACTACTCACCAAGAGCAGCCATGCTTCTGACTTTTGGTAGTTGAGGTAGTTGTTCCTCGTGTTCTTTTAAACTTTAAATAAATGAAACCATAGCTAGCTAGTGTGGTAGTGCAGGCCTGTAGAAGACTCTGGAAGGGTGAAACAAGAAGACTGCAAATGCTAGCCCTGCCTGGGCAACTAAGCAAGACCCTGACTTAAAATAAAAAATAGAAAGGGTCTGGAGCCCCTGAGCTTGATTCCCAGGTACCATAAAAATAGTCGATTGATGGGATCATACAACACATACTTTGGTGTCTGGCTCATTTAGCTCAACACTTTCTGAGGTTCATCTTCTTTGTTGTATGAATTCCATGTGTGATAGGCCTTTGGATAGTTTCCAGTTTGGGGTTCCTCTGAATGACAGCGTGGCTCTTGCTCTTATCTTGGTGTAGAGGGGCTCATATTTCTGTCAGATATACTCCAGGAGTGGAGTTGCTGAGTCAAGGGTGCTGTGTTCAGTTGCAAATGGATGCTTTCCTTTGGGGGTTTCATGAGTCAGTCATTGCAAATGTGAAGGTCCTGCTAGGGTTTGGGTAAGTGGAGAAGGGATGAAGGGGAGGAAGGAATAGGGAGCCGAAGGAAGCCCCTGGGAGACAGAAGCAGCAGACTGGTGTGGACACACTGAGGATTAGTCATGAAGTTGATTGGAAGAGAGATCCTGCCTGGGGTTGATGTGGCAAACAGAAACCCTGAAATGACATCTAGGATTTGCAGGCAGATTTATTTCACATCACTAAGCACTGATGGAGATCACTTCCAAAATATCAGGCCCTGATCTCTGGGGGTCTAGGGCTTCTATGAGAGAAGTAAGCAGGAAGTACAGAGGCAGAATGGCTCACCCACTGGGGATTGGTTTATACAATGTGCATCATAGTGACCAGCAGTGTAT
The DNA here is from genome assembly GCF_000260255.1 of Octodon degus. Classification (NCBI taxonomy): domain Eukaryota; kingdom Metazoa; phylum Chordata; class Mammalia; order Rodentia; family Octodontidae; genus Octodon; species Octodon degus. The sequence goes on from NW_004524659.1 coordinate 8,007,759, forward strand.
CACAGCGGCCAGTCCCTTCTAAGAGACGAAGCAACCGGAACTGGAAGAGGAACTAGTACCTGGGCAACTATGAAACTGAAGTATATTGGCTGGGTAGTAGTGGTGGTGACATTTTGTGTTACAGGGTCTACCCCTACCTTTCCCTGTGGGGCCTTTCCCTACTTTGCTCCTGAGGCCAACTATCCTTGCTGTTATTCCTGGTGGGGATTATCTTCAAAGCCTTTTGGGTCTTCACATCTGGGAGATAGAATCAGGGAGTTTTCAAAAGTCCCAGTTTTCTGCCTTCTTGTCTGGGAATTCTAATTTATTCAGTCTGGGGTCAGACTCTGGCAGTAGTAGCTTTTAGAGATTCTCTAAAGATTCCACTGCAAGCCCGGGCAGGAGACCATCAGCCCACGTGTAGTAATGGTTCCTGGGGTTACAGATGGTCTCCAAGAATCTAACTGCCCAGTGAAGACCACCCACCTATGCAGACCTTGGGTGTGTTGGGGCTTTTTGTTGTCAATAGAAGGTCTAGAATTGGATGGACAGATGATGTAAAGCACCCCACTGGATTGCAGCTCTCTGACCCTGCTGAGCTCTGGGCTGGGCGATGACCCCCAAGAATAGCTTCAGGCTGGGCTGATCTCACCCTTGGAGTATTTGCACTGCCAACACGGTCTGCTCAGCTGCCCTGGCCTTTGGCTCTGACTCTGGTTCTACCACAGCCACTGTGAATCTCGTCTGCCTGAGCTGGACTCTGAGGATGGCCTGCATCCCACCAGCCTTCAACAGAGAAAGCCACAATGACAGTGCCCACAGCCTGATCTTTCCATACATATTCTCAGGATCACTGGGAGAGTGAGAGTGTAAAGGGACATCTGGAAGGGGCTTCTCTGGGCAGGTTGGATATCCCTAAGTGGACAGGGCTCACTTTGTTCACCCTCTCTTCAGTGGTCCAGATCAACAGCCAGAGCCCCAGAAACAAGAGGCCCAAGTGATCTCTCAGCAGGATGGAGAGGGACACAGTGATATCCTTGACTTCTTCCCTGAGCTATCTCTATAGTCTGTGGGATGTCAGAACTCAGAACAGTTCTGGGCTTAGGGTTTAGGATTTGAGGTCTGCTAGGATTGAAATCAGAAGCAAGGAGAAGGATTTAGGGCAATTCTTACTGACAGTGTGACCCTGACCAAGCAGTTTTGACAGTGTTGTCCTCACTGTGGTCACAATAAGCATGTTCTGGCTGTTGTGGCAATCCCTCAGTGAGCTTGCTTTGAGATCATTTGGGAAGGAATGTTTTTTTCCTGGAGCCCCACCCCTATGTTTATCCCAAAGGAGGACAAGATATGTTGGACCCAGAGAGTCTGAAGCAAGGCTTTTGTGCCTCTAAGCCCTGGGGTCGCTGCAGGAAGGGGAAGAGGCAGGTGGACAGCTAGGGACTGTCCTGGAGCTGCTTCCCCTTCCCCTCCCCCAGCCAATCCCCTCACTTCCTCCTCCTCCCTTAGGGCTCAGGTGCAGAGAGCAAATCTCTGAATCCATGGAAACCAAGGAGGCAGAAAACCAGGAAGGAGGAGGGGGCTGAGAGCAATCTTGCAGATCCTGGGGAGGGGGAGGGAGAATATTGCCTTCCCAATAGAATAAAAGCCTAAAATATCATTTTCTCTCTCACTGGAGGCCACCCCACCAAAACCCTTACTCCAGTTTCTCCCTGGGGGGCCAGGGGAACAGGCAGGGGGAAGTCTGGCTCTTCACAGGGTGTTAGCAGGCCTTACGTGGGAGCAAGCACCAGGGAAGGGAAAGAGGTGGGAGAGGGGGCTTAGGAGACAGCGGGTCCAGGTGGTGCTTGGGGTGGTGGAAGTGGGGATCAGGGCTCAGGGATCTGGGGTGGAGAGTAGGGGCTGGGAGAGGACTTGTGCTGAGGGCGCTATGCTCTTGGTACAAGATCCAAAGCTAAAAATGCTTTTGTATGTAGCCAGTTCTGCAGCCTGGAGTTCAGAGAGCATTTAACAAGATTCTGTGAGTTCTTCTCAGTCCAAGTTTGGCTTCCCCTGCCCTTCAGGCAGAGGTGGCATTTGATAGAGACTTTAGGTTCCTTCTCTTCCCAGATTCCTGTGCAGAAGGGCTTGGCTGCCTGCCCCCAATGGCACTGGTGCTGAGCCTCTGAACAGCCAGGCTGGCACCTGCCTCACCTGGCAAGAGAAGCTGGGAGAGGACTGCTGGGCACACAGCTGGCCCTGCAGGCAGACTTGCTGTTTAGGCTCTGAGATGAGAGGACTTTTTGCAGGAGCCCTCTAGGCCTGGACACCTGCTTCTGACCTTACCACTGTCAGGTGATTTCTAGTCCATTTTCCCTCCAGCCCTAAACGTATAGAGCATGATACTGATCTTGGAGATCTGGACATAAAATTATCATTTTCCCAAAGGACATTCGACCTGAATGTCTAGAAAGATGAAGAAAGGAGTAAGAATTGTATTGGTTCACTGTGCTCAACTGATTTGGAGGCCAGCTGGGGATGGCGCTGGCAACACCTCGCTTATCTATGAATCCTTTTGAAAGGTGCTCACTTATACATGGCTAGTGCTTGGAGGCGGGGTGGGGTGCTCCACTTGGATAGTCCAAGCTTTGGTCACAGGCAGGTGTGTCAGGTCTGGGATCCTTGTCATCAGTGAGATAGAGAAGGTGTTTAACTCTGGCAGTAGTTACTCTCACCTTTTGCACTATGCTTGGCTTTCCCATAAGGTCCTAGGCTGTCTGATCAATGCTAGCCTAGGCATGAGCATCTCCCATGACTGGCACCTCCAGGTTACTTATCCAGTAGAACCCCTTACTCTGGATGTGCCTTCCAGCCTTGTGTTCCACCCCCATCTGTGTGGGCTGAGTCTCCATGCTGGGCTTATTGGCTTGTGGTATAGCCATCGTTCTACCCACAAACTCTCTCATATTTAATTGGTTCCAATATTGTAGAGACCTTCCAGTCCTCTTGAACTCTTCCCTCCCAGTATTTCTGGGGTCTCTGCAAGATTTTAACTGAAAGCCTACTGAATTCAAGTCTATAGCCCGGGAAGTCCCACCTATGCTCCACCTTCCTGCTCCACCCCTGCTTGGCTCCCTGCAGCCCCTCAGGTGTCTATGGTGGGTTGTTTCTGAGGTTTGGATATAGAGCAGGGACAAAGAAACAGCAGGAAGGTGTGGGGGCAAGAATGGAGAAACCAGACAGTGTAAGGACGCCTCTGTCAGAACATCTATAAGGCAATAGATAAAGGTTATCCTGTCCCCCAAAGTCTCCAGGCATGCACACAATGAAAAGCACATGACCCTGGCCTGTGTTCAACCTCATTTTCATAGTGGTTTCTTCACATCTTCCCACCTCCCTCCCTACCCATTCCTGTAGGCTTTGGATGCCATGATATTTCTGCTAATAATTTTGCTTGGTCAAAAACTCCCCCTCAAGACAGGTGAGCCAAATCAGGTCCAAGTTGGGCTCTGACTTCTGTCAATCCTAGTTATAGGTGCTCCCACAGTCCAAGGAGACCCAGTACCTGCCCCTCTCTGAGACATCCGCAGCATGAGGAGCAAACCTTTAGTTCTTTTGCTTTTAATAAATCTCATGAATATTTTTAAGTGCCCTGCTCAATTCTTTGCTCAAGATACAAAGAACCTAGAAGCAACGTCCCTGAGATCCTCCATCTGATAACACCATCTTCAAGGTAGATCAACCACACGATGCTCACACAGAATCAGGGTCCTGTGGCCTTCTGTGTGCACTGAGGCCATGCTATACTCCATCTCTAGGCAGTTCAAAGGTCACACTTTCTCCCAAGGGCTCATGCAGTCGCAGTACAGACCCCACACCTCCCAGAGCACTGTGTGAAAACAGCCCCATATCTCTGCACTGGGCCATCTCTCTAGGATGATAGTTCAGGCTTTCTTCCATCTGCTCTGGGTCACTTAGGCTGGTGGTATAACAGACTCCCTCATATCACAGATAAAAACAATCACTCATGTAGCTCAGGAATCTGCAACCATCCGCCTGGTCTCTGCTAGATTTGCTCATGGCTCTGCAGGCGGCTGTCAGGCTGGTTGGAGGTTGGATCAGCCAAGCTGGCCTTTCCTGTATGTTGCTGCTTGGCTGGCTCCTGACCAGCAGTCTCAACCTCTGCCAGGCTAGCTAGGGCCCTCCCCCATGGTAGCAGTGGCAGGGCTGCTGAGCATAGCGAGAGGGTAAGCTGGTGGGTGAGCACCTTCCAAGGTCTCTGCTTTTTGCCGATGCCTCATTATCCAAAGTAAATCACAGTCAGAGTCAGGGGGTGACACAAACTCCACCTCCGGACAGGAGGGTTAGGAGGATCAAAACGCAAAGGTGTGAACACAACAAGGAGATACATTTGAGGGCAATTTTGCAATCTACAGTTTGTCACCAACCCCTCATAGAAACTTCCTTGCTGACACTCATTCATGCCTGCAGGCCCATGCTTGCATGCAGAGTTCTGTGGGCTGAGGACCCAGGCTGGGCCAGAGGTCCTAGTTGCAGCAGGAACACCCTCTCTGCAGCCTCCCCACTCTTTGTGTCCCTGCAACCCTTCCGCATCTCTCTGTTGGGCCAGACTGCTGTTGTCACTGGGGTGGTGTGACAGCCCCAGGGCTTTGCTAGTTCTCTCAAGGGACTGAGCCCTCACTATCTTGGCTTGGTTGCTCACCCCTATGGGCCAAGGTTGCTCAGTGAGTGGGCAGGGCTAGAGTGACCTCCCAAGGTGTCTCACCACTCTCATACCCTGGAGGATAGGGTGCTGGTCCCTTCCTGCTGCTCCCAGTTCTCATGTGACCTCTGAAATCAGTATGGTGCCATCACCAGCCAGGCTCTGAGTTGTCTCCTATAACCACTCCTATCTAACCCCCTCAGTGATCCTCTACCACTTCCATTTTACCAAGAAGGAATAGAGACTCAGAGAAGTTGGGTAATCTCCCCCAAACCACACAGCAAATAATAATTCTAAGCATTGGATCTAATTTATCTTTTTGGTATCAGGAATTGAACTCAGGACCTTACACTTACCAGGAAGGCGCTGTGCTGCGGAGCTATCTCCTAGGCTCTGGACCTAATTTTTGTATCCACATTCTCCACTGTTATGTCTACATTCTCTAAAAGCAGTGAGTGTCCCAGTGAGGAAAATGATGAGCTCCACTTTTTTGGTATTTGTATGACGTGAAACTGTCCCCCAAGGACTTGGTAGTCAAAGCCTCATCTGACCGTCGTAACTGTCCTGTATGAGAAGCAAAAACAACCTTGTCCCCACCCCTAAACAGGGAAAGGGAGGGCCAGAGATGTCGCCCTGCCCTGACTCAAGCCCAGCCTGCTGCCCTTGATCCTTGCGCTTCTCTCCCAGCACACAAGTCTGAACAGGGCCTTGAGTATTTGGAGATATTCACGTGGCAGGGATTCAGAGACAGAGGCAGAGAAGAGCTTAACAGTCTCTCCCCACAAAACCCCACAACAATTACTGATGTATGCTAAAAATAGAAATTGTACCAAATCATGAAATAAGAAAAACTCACAGTTTTGGTGAAATAAAAATGGCTGTGTTTTGATCTTCCAGGTTGCAATATTCAAGATGAGTTTATAGACAAAAACCTTCTAAGGTTTTATTGGAAGGGTATTGGTACTCCAAACTGTTCCATCACTGTATGGGGCTTTGCGTATAACTACCAGTATTTACCCACTTTTAGTTTGCAGTAATGGGAATTGAATCCAGGGCTTTCACACTGAGCTATATTCACATCCTCTTTTTATTTTTATTTTTAAGTAATATTTTTGAGACAAGATTTCACTGAATCTCCAAATTTCCCAGACTGGGTTTAAATGAGTGATTTTTCTGCCTTGGCCTTCCAAAGCACTGTGACCATAAATGTGCACCACCACACCATGCTTTAACCACTTCCTATTTGGAGAATGGAACTTGGTGACATGCCACATATGTAACTCTCCATTTTCATCCCTAGAAGGGGCCAAAAGAGACAGGCCAGCCAGGATGTGGGCATAAGACTTGGGCTCTGCAGCTGGCTACACTGCTCACTGAGGTGAACAGCTAACGAAGCCAGGATGCTACGTCAGTCCAAGGTTATGCTCAGGGACAGAGGTGGTGGCAAGGGTCTGAGCAGCAGGACCAGCTGCCATGTCTCCTAGGGAGTGGCCTGGGGTGTACTTGGCCACCAGCTTCCCTGACTCTTGCCTGTTTCCTGAGGCACACCCCATCTATGCTACATGACACCTTTTCAATGCAGCTGTCTTTTGCTAGAGATAGGTAGACTGATGAACTGTCTGCTATAGAAAACTCTCATGACCTGGGTGCTCAGAATGGGAAGAGATTGCAGCCCGGGAGCTAGGGAGCAGGGGGCTCTACAGTCATGCAGAGGAGCTATGGAAGGATCATGGGAGAAGAGGTCAGAGGGGACACAAAGTATTAAAGAGAGAGAGTAGACAAGGTGAGGCCAGCAGCAATTCTGGCAGGAGAGGGAAGAGACACAGGTGACCCAGTCTTGATGGCGGTGCAGACAGGACAGTGGCTTCCAGGGACACAATCTGTAGGTGATTTTATGCAGGACTGAAGACTTCCTTCTCAAAATGCCACCCTGATTGGCATCCCTGAGAAGGTCAGTGGTGAATGCCAGCGGAGACCCACTGTCCCATCAGGGGTGTTCCGAGACTCAGAACTGGACAGACAGAGCCTGTCCCTTATCACGGAATTTCTCTCCAGGGCACAGACTGTCACACCAAATCTCTCTGCTCTGGGACTTGGCACTCATGCATTTGAAATTAGGAATTTCATTCATTTTTATCAAGATCTTGGAATGGGGTAATAAAGTTAGGTCAATGAGTAGCCCAGTACAGCGTGGGCAATGTAATAAAGGTGAAGGCAATAAAAGGTGGAGCTGCCAGCCGTGGCACCAGCGAGGCTCTTGAGAAGTAAAAGTAATTATCACCTGTGCAACCTGGCCAGCCTACTCCGTGTGTACGGAAGAAAACAATTTCAGAACTTTATTTCCTATATTGAATGTCGATAATTGGATGTATTTATAAGCCTCGCTGGAAAAAAACAGCTTGTGATTTGAGGATGAGAAAACAGCCTTCCAAACAGTAAAAAACAATATATTTCCCATTTTCACACACACAAAAAGAGCTTGTTTCTTCCAATGTTTCGAAGGTGCTGCGGGAATGATTTGCCTTTGCGAAGCCACCGTTCCATTTCTCATCTAGAATTGCCTCGTAGACCCTGGCAGAGCACACAGCAGGGACCACTTCATCTGAGGTGGTGACGGGGGTTTCCTAGGGAAGGTCCCTCAACTGCTGCCAGCCTCTTTTCTGCGGGAAGATAGAAGCCCAGGTGGGCTCAGAGGGGGTGGGGAGGAAAGGAGCAGTAGGACAAAATATGGGGGTGCTGGGAACAGGTGATAACAGCTGGGGTGTGACTCCAGAGGGCAGAGCAGACCGTGTTGGCCTCCGCGCTGAGTGAGTTGTGGCTGTCACAGCTGCTGACACTGCTGCAGAGGCCGAAGGCTGGGAGCTGCCAATTGGTGATGGAAAGACAGCCACCTGGGCATGTCATGCCTGTCACGCCTTCATTCCCCATCCAGGAAGATTAGGTTGCATATGCACCCCTGCCACCTCACACACACACATATCCCCATTCTTTTTTCAGTCTGTTTGGCACTGGTTTTCTCTGTCCAGTTTTCAATCCGCAGTAAAGGCAAATAACCACAAAAATTCAAATGCCATCTGCTGTGGGGTTTTATCATCTGAGGCCAGGGCCCTGGAAACTGGTGGATCCCCCTTTTTCCCTAGGTGCTGGGAATTGAACCCAGGACTCCTGCATGTTAAGCATATGCTCCGTACCCTGAGCTTTGGTACGGAGCCTCTTGCTGGCTCTTTCTAGTTTCCCCCCTCCAGCCTGCTGAGCTCCTGTCCAAGAGATGGGCTTGGGTCCTGTGGTTTTTCAGCTGTGCACCTGTCACTCCTAACCACTGAAATAGCATGAAGTTGGCTCTTCCTCTCCATGTCCCCATGGTGGGCTTCTCGGGGACCATGTAGAGGCTTCTCCTTTTTCATTTGCCCACAGGCTGATGATCTTGAGGGCAGGCTCTAGGTTCCTATCCCTCATGACACTTCAATCATAGCATGGCACCATGGCAGAGAGAGCATCCAGGCCACCTCCAGTGTGGTCCCAGACTGTGCAACGACCAGCACCTTGAACATGTAGCAGAAGAGAAGGAGGCCCCCTACATCCTGGCTCTCCCAGGAGACATCCCTGAATGGCCCAAGGGTAGCTCATGAGTCAAAGTCTGGCTGTCCTGCCATTTCTACACAGCCAGACTTCAGCAGTGTCCATGGAGCTACAGGAGAGGGGAAGAGCCAAGCAGCCAGATGTAGAGTCACAGGGACAAAGGAGGAGTCATTCCAGGATGAAGTAATGATGCTCAGGAGCACAGACACCTCCTGTCACCTCTCAACCATCATGAGGATAGACTGTTTCACAGGACCTGTGACCTCTGAGGCAAAGATGATACTCTGCCGTGTGAGGCATGAATGTGCTGCCCGGTCCTCTCCTCTGCTGATTTATACACTCCCACTCCGACTCTCTAAAATCAATCTTTCCCAATTGCCTCCTGGCTCCCAGCAGCGTCCTGGGTCTGCCCTGCATGAGTAACTATGTAATCTTCTCCCACACCCTCAGCAGCTTCTCCCAGATCCCCTGCCAGAGCTTCTGACAGGCAGCTGGAGGGGAGGGGAAAGTCCTGCTGCAGCCTCCAGTGGGGAGTCCTGAGGTTTGGGAGTGGGACTGGGAGGGTGGGAGGATGTCTAGTGGGGAGGGGAGGTGGAGAAGCCTTGCCCGGGCCTCTGATGGGGAGGCTGTGAGGGAACGGAAAAGCAGGCCTGCCACTGAGCCTCTGAAGTAGAAGGCAGGGTTGGGGCGAGGGGTACCAGGCTGATGGAGCTACCACCAGAGCAGAACTTTCCTAGGAGGCCCACTGTCCAGATGGGCCTGGGAATGCAGGCGGGCCTCCCTATTTCTGCCCACAGGCAAGGGTGTTCCATTCAGAGGGTGGGTGCTCTGTCCCTATTATTTTGTAAATATTTGGGGTAATTCTTTTTCATATTAATGAGCACTCAGAACTGGCAGTTGCTTAATTCTGACACATTTCATACCAAAAGAAGTGGTGTTAGAGAAGGCTGTGATTATCTGGGGGTAGGTTTTTCTTCTGCGAAGTGGCATTAATAGCTTTCTGTGCACCCTTTGTTATTTTTAAAAAGCGTTCTTATTAGGGAGTTGTCTCTTTGGCTGAAGGTGGAACTGCTAATAATGAGGAAGTCCACGGTCTCAAGGATATATGGGCCTGTGTGTCCACACAGGATATATGGGCCTGTGTGAGATATGGCACTCTTACTTCTCTGGACCTCGGTTTCCTCATCTGTACAATGGAATTAAGGGTAGTTCTTACCTTTCAGGGCTTTTGTGAGCTTTCTCTGAGCTAACATTTGCAAAGCATTTGGCCAGCGTCTGTAAGTGCTCTAGCCTGTTTGCAGTAGGGGAGGCTGCTCTCTGGACGTCCCCGAACCAACATCAGAGCACACCTGGCCAATGAAGCGAGCCGCCCCTCTCTGGCCTCCCTTCCAGGTTTTACATTCTGCACCTGAAGGGTATTGAAAACGATCTTGCCAGACCCAATTCCAGACAGGCCCTTGCTTACCTGTGGGGCGGCATCTTTCTCCCCACCCCCTAGTCCTGGATGCTCAAGACCTCATTGGGCTCCTCCAATAGCCCCAGCCTTTGCTCAAGCCCTGGCCTGGGTCAGAGTCTACCTCTTTTCCACCCCCATGGTTTCTTCATTGCTGCGTTCTTCCCGCAGGTGGGCTGGCACGCCGGACCGGGAGCTGACCCACAATCAAGGTGTCTGCTGCCTCAGGACACTCCCACTCATCTCGAAATGGCGTGGGACGCTGCTCCCTCCTCGCCTTGCCGCTGGCCTGCACCTGGGGTTTTCCAGCAAGGATCCTCAAAGCCCTCCACGTTGGGCTTCTGCGCGTCCCGCCAGGCAGAAGCTGGAGGGGGCGTGACAGAGACTCCTGGCCCCGCCCCGAACACGCCCCTCGGGCCCCGCCCCCTGCAGTGGGCTGTGGCGGGGCTTCAGCTGACGCTGCAGTTCACGTGACCGCTCGCCGGGCGAACATGGCGTCCTCCGCGCGGTGAGTGCTGCTCTTCTCCCTCGCTCTTGTCAGCCTGTGCGGAGAGGGGGCCTCAGTGTTCCTGGCTGGACAGTGGGTCTGAGGCCCCCGGCCCTGGCGGGATTCGCTGTGTGGCCGAGGGCAGCGCGCTGCTTCCTGAGCGCAGGGCGGCGAGGTGCGCGCTCGGAGCCGGGGCCAGCGCCGGCGCTCAAGCCTCCCCTCCGCCCGCTGGCCCTTGGGGGCTGCCTGCGCCCAGGCCTCACCCGTGAGCTTGTGCGGCCCAGTGCGCCACGCCCCTCCAAGAGAAAGGTGGCAACACGGGGCGCCAGACCTCTAGGCGTTACCCCAGAGGGGGCAGTGTTTGAGGTGGGCGTGAAATCCCTCTTTTCCAGAGGGGCACTTCCTCAGTTCCTTCAGGACGCAAATGTCAGCTCCTCAGAGAAGCCTTCCTTAACTACCTGTCACACTTTACTAGATGGTAAACTGGAGTATACTCATTTGTACTTGTCTTCTCCATTTAGAAGGAATAGGCAGGGCCTTACTAGTGTAGTGCCCTGCACACGGTATGTACTCCATAATACTGTATTACCTAGTGAAAAGGGTGGATTGCCCTTGTGGGAGGAAGGACCATGGACCAGTGGGCTCATCCACATGTTGGGGAGATTGTCCCAGGTGAGGGAACATCTGTGCAGAGCAAAGGTTAAGAGATAAAGATTGAGAATTCAGACTGTCCTGGAGATATGAAAGAGAGTGGTGCATCCTTGGCCTAGAGGGTGTGGTGACTCAGATGGCCTCTCAGACTTTGTCCTGACGGGCTAGAACACTGTTACTCTGCTTGGATCTGCTTTTGAAAGAACTTGCTCCCTTGGACCCAGTTTAGTGGGAGGGAGTATTGGTGTGGTCTGCAGGGCACCAGGAAAAGTAGGGATAGGAGAGAGTAGAACCCCAGTATCAGATTGGAAACTAAATGAAAATGGAAAAACTGGTGAATGCATCTGAATGCATCTTTTGGGGCAGTGTGGCAAAATGTAGCATATTAGGATCTCAGTCGATCCTCAAGGTTGGGAGAACTTCAAATGTGCAAATCAAACATTTATTGGACACCTCCAAGAACAGTTTTGGGCCCACCCATAGACTGTTCACAGGCCACAGAGTTAGCTGGATACATGAGTCTCTGTCATCCATCTGTCTGTCTCTGATCTTAGTGTGTGCTAAGGGGGGACAGAGGCTGTAAGGTCATGGTTAACTGTGGGAAGGCCTCATTCCCTGGGTGGTTTTTGGGCTATACCTTAAGCAGTGGGACACAGATTAGGTAGAGAACTATGCAAAGTTCCAGTTGGATGGTAAGGATCTCCGGGTCAGAGTTATGAACCCACCCTGTGGTCATGTCTTGAGAAGAGCGAGAAATAGGTATAGGGTTGGTATCTTTTTGTGGGTCTGTTATCTGAATGGGCCACAGAGTCATAGGAGTTTGGGGGCCTGTGCTTGGTTCAGGACTCCAGGCTGGTCAAAGACCTGCTCCATCTCAGAAGTGTACAGACCAAGCTGGTGATTTAGAGCTGGGCCCAAGGCTTTTACAGGAGAGTTGGTTCTCTGGAGCAGCACACAAGAAATTGTGAGGATGAAACAGTGAGATGGAGATTTTAGAGAGGTGCTAAAATCTCAGGGAGATTGTCAGGGAGATCTGACAGGGCTCAGATGTTTCCAGAGCTATCCTAGGTCTCCTTGGAGAAACCATTCCAGGTTGGTACAGGGCTTCCTTCAGAGACTTAGAGCGAGTGTAAGCCAGAGTCCAGTGGCTTCCTTGTTGGAAAGAGATTTGAGTGTGTTCCTAGCAAAGGCTGGCCCAGAGCAGCAGTGCTCACAGAGATCACGCATAATGAACCATCTAGTCCTCGCCACAGGCTCACAGGGAGTTGGATTTGGTTGCATGCAGGAGCCTACAAGATTGTGGAACAAGGGAAGCCCTGTGTTATTGGTGCTTGGTGAAATGGTGCCACACAAATGTAAGAGGCACTTGTAAATCCGACATCCTGTCCTATTTTCCTGGGTAACCCTCAGTGACTGAGGAAACAAGATACAGGTGGGAAGGGGGACAGGATTTCAAGGAGGAATAGGAAGAAGTAGTTCTAATTCTTTACCCAAGTGGTTCCCAGGGAGCTGTTGTCAACCAACCAAGCGAAAAGCAGATGAGCTGCCCTGGGTGTATGCTTGTTGGGCTGTGGGCCAGGTCAGAGTCAGCGTTCTGGAGAGAAAGTGTTTGAAGGAGTCATTGGCCAGAAGCCCATCCGTTCCTGATGTCAACCTTGTGCTCCTGAGCAAAGGCCTCATGCTGACCCTTGAGGGATATGGGAGTGGTAGGAGTGGGTAGGTCTATGGGAGCCAGGCTGATTTCCCCAGGCCTGATCCTGACTCTGTCCAACCCTCTCTTGGTCCCAGTGTGTGTTGGCTCCTCAGTCCTCCTAAGGGAGAGAGGGAGATGGGGTGGGGGATGCTGACCACTTTTCTTCAGACCCTCTCTGGCCAAGGTGGCCCTGGATAGTCAGATAGCTATATCTACTCAGTACTTGGCCCTGTGCTATAGGCTGAGTGAGAAAACAGCCTTTATTCTTGGGTGCTTAGCAGTGTGGCCCTATCCAGAAGTGGCTTTACATTCTAGCCCAGGGATCTTGTTTTCATCTGTGCTGTGGAACCCCTGATCATCAGTAAAAACTATGTAGCTGTCTTAGTACATTTTGTGTTGCTGTAACAAAATACTTGAGAATGGGAGCTTCATAAAGAAAAGAGGGGGCCAGCCAAACAGTGCAGCAGCTTAAAGTGCCTGCAAGCAGGCACAGGGGCCGGGGGTTCTATCCCCAGGCCTGCCATGCCAACCCTGGCCCCTGGACGCACTGAGACGGCAATTGAGACTGGGTGTGGTGGTGCACGCCTGTAACCCCACCTCTTGGGAGGCGGTAAACAGGCAGATCACTACAAGTCCGATTTAGTAGTGAGAACCTGAACACCCTGTGGAGCCTTCCCTAAAACACACACACACACACACACACACACACACACACACACACAAAAGGTTTATTTTGGTCACAGTTTTAGAAGTTTGATCAGCTGACCACATTAATTGAGGGCCTCATGATGCTTCATAAGGTGGCAGATGGCATCACATTAGGGACCAAGTCTCCAGCATGAGATCTTTTGGGTCAAACCATATCCAAACCATAGCAGCATCCTTTTTGGCTTATCATCACCATTATTATTATTGTTATTTGTAGTACTGGGGAACGAACCCAGGCCTTTGCACTGAGCTACATCCCCAGCCCTTTTTCTAATTATTTTTTTCCTAGAAGCTTTTACTAAGTTGCTAAGTTGCCCAGTGCGGGCTGTAACTTGTAATCCTTTTGCCTCAGCCTCCCAGAGTGCTGGTATTATAATGCTTTTAAACACTGAAATAAATAACAGAGGATTATAAGAAAAACCAGTTATATGTAAATACATATAGCATATTGTAATAATTATTACAATATTAAATAAATTTGTGATATAGTGATACATGTTTCTTTATTAACACTTTAAATAATAAGAGTTACCAAAACATTCAGTAAACTCCTTAATTTTGAAATAGTGATGAACAAAGGTTGAAATACTGTACAGCAGTACTGTGAAATGAAAGTACCTGTGGTTTCTGTAGGTGACATACACGCATGGCTGGTACTGAGTTGCTTACTTTAATCATTGAAAAAATACAAATTTGAATAAGAAGTTGAAAATATACATATATTCTCTCTCTCTGTCTCACTCATCTGAAAAGATGAAGCCTCTAAGTTCTGTCTGAGAATCCTCACAGGTCTGTGGGTCTTGGGTCCAATCCTTCAGGGGGCTGTTGAGGAGAGTGGAGAAGGTGGCATAAAGTAGAGATACCAGCCCAGGCTGCATGTGTCAGGGATGAGTTTCAGACGCAGTAGTGTGACACCCTTCTTGGGGGCTGATACCATATTAAGTTACTCTGTTCTTTGTTCTTGACCCTTAGTGACTGGTTAGGGAGGGCTGCCCTTGGGTGTTCTGTGGTTTTCTTTGAGCCTGGGGCTATTGGCCCACCAACCTGTGTTACTCTTCTTGAACATACTTTGCCCGCAATAAAGTATGCCTTATTTGCCCTAGGATTCAGAGATGTCATGGCCTGTGCAGTGGACTTGTAAGTTATGACTGGTCTTATATAGAGACTCTCAACATGGGTTATGACCAGAACTTACATTTAACTTATAACCAAAGTCTTGATGAATGTCAGGCAGCTTGTGTGGTTATAAACAAAGACTCACGATGTCAGAAAAGCTTATATCAGATGTATGTGTTTATGGACATGATTTTGGTCAGTGCTTTATACAAACACTGATTACTGCTATCTGAATGGCCCCCAGAAAGCTGGAAAAAAAGGAAGGGAAGGGAAAGATAGCCATCACAATTGAAAAGAAGAAGGAAATTGTGGAGAAATATGAGAGTAGCATTCATGTGACCAATCTTGCCAATATGTATGGGCATCTCAACAATCTGCAGAGAAAAGATTTGTGTAAGGAAGCTAGAGTTGCTAAAGGTGTTACTCAAATTAGTAAATCACTATCAACATTGCTAGATGAAGCAGGACTATGATAAGTATGGATAAATGAAAGACACATGGCAAGTTACACACTTTCTGAGTCTGTAATTAGTGAAAAAGCTAGGGCTGTCAGTGCAGATTTCATAAGGGATAATCCATCAATGGGTGATAATGGTGAAACATTTCATGCCAGTAAAGGGTGGTTTCACAATTTTAAAGCAGGATCTGGGTTGATAGCATAACTAGGCATGGTGAAGCAGCCAGTGTTGTTAAAAAGGCTACTGAGAATTACATACACTACTTTGAAATGATGACACAGTGGGTTTTGCTCTCACTAAGTTTTCAACTGTGATGAAACTGGCCCTTTCTAGAAGAAAATGCCCAGGAGAACGTACATTAGCCAAGAAGAGAAGAAAATGCCAGGCCACAAACCTATAAAGGACAGACAGGCTAACCTTATTGGTATAGGCCAATGTGAACAGTGATCTCAAGATAAAGCCTATCTTGGTTCATCACTCTGAGACCCATAGAGTGTTCAGAAAATACAAAGTCATAAAGAATAGGCTAGGAGTCATGTGGAGATCTAATACAAAAGCCTGAGTAACAGGAGTTTTTCTTCTTGAGTGGATCAGGGAGGCTTTTTATCCTATTGTTAAGAAATATCTAGAGGACAAAGGTTTATCACCCAAGGCTCTTCTCATAATGGACAGTGGTCCTGTTCACCCATGAGCTTTGAAAGAATTGGCTGATGAATTTCCATGGCTCTCAGTTGAGTTCTTCTCACCTAATACAAGTCCTTTACTGCAGCCTATAGACCAGCAGGTTATAGCTAACTTTAGGAAGCCATACACCGTCTTGGATATAGATGTAACCCTTAAAGACTTCTGAAAGGAACATTACAACATCCTTGCCTGTGAAGGGTCAAGTGAGAAATCCTGGGCCAGTGTCTCTCTAAGGGCACTGAGATCTGCCTGGAAGAATGTGTGGCCTAAAATTAGAGGAGAGAGACTTTGAAGACTGTATAGAGGAGCCTGAGCCTTCAGTTGACTCTGTGGTGGATGACATTGTTACTATAGCATAGTCCATAGCCTTACAGGTAGACAGTGGTAATTTTGAGGAATTGTTTCCAGAGGAACTTGAGCAACTTCTGGTTGAGCAACAGGGAATGGCAGCCGAGGAGCTTTCTGAAGGGGGTAGCATATGAACAATCCTTGAATCAAGTTCTTCTGAAATAAAGGAGATCTGGAAGAA
This sequence comes from Octodon degus, assembly GCF_000260255.1. Classification (NCBI taxonomy): domain Eukaryota; kingdom Metazoa; phylum Chordata; class Mammalia; order Rodentia; family Octodontidae; genus Octodon; species Octodon degus. The sequence continues at coordinate 8,023,795 of NW_004524659.1, forward strand.
ATGGCCAAAGCCACAAACATTTGTAGAGAAGACTCACCCAGACAGAGAAAAGGCCAATCATTGTGTACACTTGCTTAAAGACAGTGTCATATCATATTATAGAATAGTGTAAAAGAAAAGGCATTAACAGACAACCTTAGACCAGTTTTTAGTTCTGAAAAAGTTGAGACCTAGTGAGCCAGAAGCAATCCTAGTGAGCTACACTCTCTCTGAAGCAGAGAAAGGCACCAGAGAGCCAGATTCCTCATGTTCTTATGGAAGGGTACTCTCCTTTTAAACAGTAACCACCTTCCATTTCATTCTCCCTTCCTGCAAGCCAAAGATGTCAATTTAATGAGGGGTACAATATGAATTTTTTTTTTCTGGTAAACTAGGCACATTATATAACTTTTTGATGAGTGCACTAGGAAAATTATTGGTGTTTCTGGTACATTACATTATACAACCCTTTTTTATGAAAATTATAAAGTTAGCTTTGAGAGGTTTGGGTCACATTATGGGTATTTTCATGATTCCTTAGGGGAAGAATAGTCTTGACTTAAAACCAACTTGAGTTACAACCAGCCCATGTGAATAAACTGAGTTTGTAAGTCAGTAGTGCACTGTACCTTTTAAATTCTGATACCCAGTTAACAAAAGCTCCAGCAAAAACCAGTTGGAGATTCTATATTTTATTGGTGCTACTTGTGCTGAATTTGTAGGTAGCCATCACCTGCCTTGGTTTTGGACCTGTCTTCTGGAGCTTGGCTTACGCTGTGAGCAATCAAAGACCATGTCTCCATAGGCCTTGATTTGGGGTGTCCTGTAACAAATGAATGGCTGTAGGACATTGTTTTACTTGATGAGCTATTCTTCTTAGACCCAGTGCCCAGGACAGGGTGGGCTGTGTTCTGCCTGGGTCCTGCGTGAGATATAAATGCTGTCACCCTTCAGTGTCCAGGGACCCCTCACGTACCCCAATGCACACTTGTTCATATCTGTTATATACAATGGCCAGAAGGCCCCATTCTGGATGCTGTAAGGGAATTAGGCCTCTCAGTGTGCTCTGGACAAGAAGAGGCCTCACCCTTCTAAAACCTTCCAGGTATATGGCTATAGGTCAGTAGAGGCAGTACTTGCTACACTTAAGCTAAGAGTCTGGTCAGAGGGGAATGAGGGGATTTGAGCTGGCCCAGATTGGGCATTTTAACCAGTGATGTTCTTGAGTGTCTCTGGTTGGTGCCCCAGTGTCATTGCCTTTGGATGGATAGGGAATCCACAGAGTCCATTTTCTCCCCCTGTATCCCCTCCCATAGGCTTTACCATGTAAGGGGAAAGGGTTAGGGAGGCCTGGGAAGACCCCTGGGCAAGGCTGCTGGTAGTAGTACCTTCAGTTCCTGTCCTCAGGCCCAGGCTGGGGGCAGTCATGTCACCAGGTTCTTGCTGCTCTTTCATCCTTGTGGTAAGCATGGCAGATAAGCAGCTCTGTGGCTTGGGTCCACCCAACAGTCTGCTCACCCTCCTAGGAAGAAGGAAGGGCACATGCCCAGGAAGGGGAAGTGAGACTGTAGCACCCTGTCATGTGTGAGGCTTTCCAGACCCCTCCATCCTTCCTGGCCTGCAGGGGCTGGAGGGTCCACTTCCTGCCCCTGGAGCTGATGTGGCATCTTCTGATCTGCACAGCCGGGAGTGGGGCCCTTGTGTTGACTGTGGTAGTTGTTTAGTCAGCAGATGCTTACTGAGGGCTTGGTCAGACAGGGTGCTGGGCACAGGATGTAGATGTGCCTAAAGCAGATCCAGTTGGGTGGGTGAAGACCACAGCGTCACTAAGAACACACTACACTTAAGAGATGCACATGTCACCTCATAAAGGACCTGGTCTGAATCCAGGAGTTCACTCAAGGGTGACAAAACAGAACTGGGAGTGGGTTCTGGGAACCTGGGAAAAAGGGGAGAAACTAGCAGCTCAAGATCTGAGGGAGGGCTATACTGTGGCCCAGGGTGGCCTAGGTAGAGATGTGACCCAGTATAGAGTGACTGCACAAAGGAGAAGGAGAGAATTGCAAGTTCGAAGAAGAAATCCAGGGAAGACCGTCTTTAGAAGGTTGCTGGGGGAAAAGCTGTATGGAGCCAGGATGTACTCTTGTGTCACTGCTGTGAGAGCCAGGACCTCTGAGGGTTCCAGGTGAGGTACCTCAGGGCCTCTTTATCCCTATGGTGCTGTGAGGGAAGATGTTACCGCAGTCCCCAGGTAGAGCCCTCTCTGGTCCAGTGCTGGGCTGCCCCTGCCCTCCTGGGGCTCTATGCTCTGTCCCATGGCCAGCTCCTGACTCACCCTTTGCCTTCTGCTGGCTTGCAGGGACCGCTGTTCTTCCTCTCTTGGGTTAGTCCTTCTGCAGATATCTAATCCTGTTCTTTTCTTGTCTGTGGAACTTACATTTTGCCTGAAGAAACAACAATCAAATAATAACTAAGTTAAATAGTGATGAGTACTCTAGAGAGAAATGAGTACAGTAGGAGACTAAGAAGTGAGGTGAGCAGGGTGCCCATGAAAAGCTGCTCTTGGAGGAAGGAGGTGTGTTTGCAGAGGTATGTGGAGTATGAGCTGGGTGAGCTGTGTGTGGACACCTTCGAGAAGAATGTGCCCTCTTGTGACAACAGTGAGGGCCTGAACTTTCTTGGTGTCCAGGGAAGGTGGAGAAGGCTCAGGCTGCAGTGGAGAGAACCAAGGAACACAAGAGAGGCCTGGCCTCTCGTCATATGTGGGCTGGGGAGTAGGTACAGAAGGAAGCCAGTGAGAGCAGGGAGCTTGAGGCCCAGAGAACACCTGAGAGTTCATTGAAATTGTCTAGGTGAGAGGCAGTGAACAGCCATTCTGGGGGAAGAGGTCAGATTTGGGGGGTGGCTAGGGTTGATGGCCTTGCTAATGACAGCAAGAGTGACAGGGAGACAGATAACAAACAAAAAACACACAGATGGCTAGAGCAGCCAGCATGGCTAGGTGCCTTTCTGGTAGCACAAGTAAGTAGGTTTGAATTCTTGTGCAGTGCCTGCTGAATCTGAGGTGAAAGGTCTGAAAGGTGCTGTCAGGGAGCCAGGGAATCTTCCATGAGTGGGGCTCAGTTATGCTGAAGAAGGGATCCTGGGGAGGGGGCGGGGAGGTCTCAGTACCAGGACTAGGCTCCAGAAGGGAGGAGGACTAAGGATGGAGGAGCTAGTGTTGGGCCCGGTTCAGCACAGAGCAGCCCCCAGTGTTATGGGCAGAGTGAGGCTGAGGGAGGACTGGAGCCCCCGACAGACAGCAGCATGGAGTCATTGTGTGTGTGTGTGTATGTGATGTGTAGGGATGATACTGTGAGGGTGGCGACAATCCAGGTTATGAGGTCAGTGACTTGTAGGGAAGGAAACAGAATGCAGGGAGCCTTCTCAGGGGATCCAGTGTTACCTGGGTCAGATGTTGTGTTTCTGGCCAGCCCAGCCTCCTAGGAAGCTCTATGTGAACCCCCAGAGGGTGACAGTTGAGTGGCATCTCTAACCACTGTAGGACTTCCTCCATGGCGCTCCCTTGTGCCCCAGCTGAGCAGATCCAGCTGTCCTTCATTCTGGTGGTGGACCTAGAGCTCAGGGACACGGCAGGGCAGGATGTGGATGACAAGCCCCTGTACTTGCCACACAGCCCAGTGAGGGGCTGTCTCTGGCTCACCAGCAGGTGAAGTTCTGGCCAGCTTGCCACATGTGGATGGGAGTCCTCCAAGGGGCCCAGACCATGGGTGGTGGACATGTTGGAGGTGCAAACGGACCTACATGGGAGAATGCATGCTTGTCTTTGCAGGCCTTCCTTTTCCCTGGGGAATGAGACTTTGCAGGTGCCACTGGCCCTCTTCGCCCTGAACAGGCAACGTCTGTGTGAACGCCTGCGGAAGAATGCAGCTGTACAGGCTGGTTCAGTGGTGGTGCTACAGGGTGGTGAGGAGATGCAGCGCTACTGCACTGATACCTCAATCGTCTTCCGCCAGGTAAGCGGCTCCTGGCCTTCCGTGGGCCTGTTTGTCTCCAGCACTAGCCAAGGAGATATTATGCAGTGGATGTCCTTCAAGGATCCTAGAAGGGGAGGGAGTGGGCAGGGAGCTCATACTCAGTGGGGTCAGTGAGCTCTCAGCAGTAGCTAGGGGCAGAACTATCATTTGTCAAGCCCAGCTCTCTTAGGTCAAGGTATAGAAAGATGATGTTCCTGGGGAGTAGGTCAGCAAAGCTTCGTGGAGGAGGCACCATTCAGCATGGGCTCTAAAGGGCAGGATAAATGCAGACAGCTGGGAAGATGCTGTACACAGGAGTGGTGGTACAGCTGCTGGGGAATGGCAGAGGTATGGTAGGGATGAGCTCCTGGGGCCAGAGTCTGCAGTGAGGGGACCCGGAGGAGGCATGGGCCTGGGCTGATTATTTGAGTAGGAGTCAGAGGCCCTCCATCCCAGCTTGGCCAATGCTAATCCTTGTAGTCTTCCTTGGGCTCAGTTTCCTTCCTTGGGAAGTTCTTCAAGAGCTCCTTGAGATTCTGGGGGCCTTGGCTGAGAATTAGTGGCAATACTCAGTCCCCAGAAACACAGACACTTCCCCACTTCATGGATGAGGAAACTGAGGCACAGAAAGGAAATAGCCTTCTAAGAAGTGGAGCTGAGGTTAGAATCCCATTTTCTGGCTCCATGGCCAGTGCTTTTTCTTCCCACTGCTACACCCAGAGCTGTGGCCTAACCTTGGTGGGAGCTTCAGAACCTCCCTGGAGGCAGGTGGTGTCTGGGGAACATGGCTGTCCAGAGTCTTTGTCAGCAGTGAGACAGGAGAGTGGGAAGGGGAGGAGGCTGTAAGACCTGGTCTCTTGCTGGATCCTGGCGGCGCAGTAGGGAGGGCACAGATAGGCTGAGGTCTGCTGCCAAGGATACGATTGCAAAGGGCTTTGTATGGGAGGCTCCAGCCCGAAGGGCCCCTGCCCTCCACCCCATTGTCCTTGTAGCTTTGTGTCTGCAGTCGCTGGCTGCCAGTGGTATGGAAGCCTAAGGCTTTCTCAGACTAGTCTCACCACTTCTGGAGGTCTATGTATTCTTAGTAGAAAGCAGTTTCCTAGCTGGGCTTGGTACTGTAAGCCTGTGACAACCCCAGCATTCTGTGAGACCAAGGCAGGAAGGAGGAGATATTTAAGCCCAACCTGAGCAACTTAGTGAGACCCTGACTCAAAATAAAAAATAAAAGAATGGCTATGCGTGTAGCTCGGTGCAGAGGCCCTGTATGGATCCCGTTTGGTTCAGTCCTCAGTACAACAACCAATAAAAGCAACCAGTTTTCCAACTTCAGTTGTAGTCTTCCTCCCTGATGCTTCCCAGGTTCGTCCCAGCAGAGCTCCTCCACCTCATGTCCAGGTGGCGTGTTTAGCTCAGTGCCATTCTCAGCTCTCCTGGCGGTAGAAAGGGGGAAGTAAACAGTCCTCCAGTTTGATATAGACATTGAACTGGACCTGTGAGGCTTTGTGGAACTATGTTCCAGGGAGCCCGGGCCTGGATCTGGGGACTGCGGGTGTGGGAGGACTGGGGCACACATACAGATCACCAGAGAGGGCTGCAAGCAGGGTCAGAGGAGCCGCCAGGCCACCCCTGCCACCCTGACAGGGCACGATGGGCAGCCCGTAACTGAAGCTGGAAGGGCTGTGTGGGAGCGGGGGTCAGTTCTGGTTCTGGGAGGAAGAGAGTTCAAGCCCTTCTCTGGAAAGGAAGCATTCAGATCACTGCTCACCTCCCCTTGAGCCTCATGTTGTCACTGGTGATGAGCCTCCTCGTTCCCCCACAGGAGTCCTTCTTCCACTGGGCATTCGGTGTCCTTGAGCCGGGCTGCTACGGCACCATTGATGTTGATACCGGCAAGTCGACCCTGTTTGTGCCCAGGCTTCCTGCCAGCTACGCCACCTGGATGGGAAAGTAAGGAGCGGTGTCTGCGTCGTTACTGCAGTTGCTGACCCCTGGCCCGTTGGGGTGGCAGGATGGGGGCAGGAGCACAGGGCCTGGCCTGTGGGTGGGTGGCTGGATTCAGAGGCAGAAGGGAAGGCTGGTGGTCGGGCCCTCTGCCAGTGCCTCAGTTGGGAAGGAGCATAGATTGGAGGCACAGTTTGCAGATCTTGAAATTGAAGTTTCCAGTTGAGTTGAAATACCTCAGTCCAGGGACTGGTCGCTTCCTCTTGGCCTCGGGTAGAGTGACCTACATGTGTCCTTGTGGTAGATTTGGCTGGGTCAGGGAGAGCAGTCTGGGGGCCTCTCTTGGCGCTCTGCCACTCATGTGCAGGGCATTCAATCATGTCTGTCTGTGGCACAGATGAGCCTGTCTGTGAGAGTGTGGAAGCTTCAGACTGTTTTATGACAGGTGTGGGTCCAGAGGCTGGGCCTGGCCCCTTGGGAGAAGTTCTCCCCTCCCCCAACCTCTCATCCTTCTGCCCTATCCCACCAGCTTATACCCTTCCGGGAGCCAGGGGCCATCCCTGCCCACTCACAAGCGCTGAGGCAGCAGCTGTACTTAACCAGGGATGTTTGAGGTGATCAGAGGATCCCGCTAAATGTTCCCCACCTTCCAGCCTGTCATTTCTGCCTGGAGAGTGATTATTCTGAGCTAATGTGTAAATTGCAGCCTTCACTGCCTGGAGCCCCAGAAGACTCATTACCAGGTGGGCCGCTGAGTCTATAGCTGGTTTGAATGACAAGGCACTTGGCTGTTGCAGGGACTCCAGTCTCTTTTCAGAGGGCCAGAGCCCTGTGGAGCTTGCCCAGACTTCCTCTGTTTCACCTGCCAGCCCTTCCTGCCCTATCCTTCAGGTCCCTTCAACACAAGGCCACAACATTTATTGTTGGCCCTGACTTATTGTTGGGGCTGTTGGGGTGCGGGGTCAGAGCCCACAGGTGGACATCAGTTCTGCTCGAAGGCCACTTGGCAGAATCCTGGCTTGGCCCTGGGCCTTCGGCTTTGTTGGGAAGACTCCGTTTTGGCAGAATTGGCAGCAGAAGAGAAGCAGGCTCTGTTTCCCTTGGGGTATGTTTCCTCAGGAGAGAGAGAGAAGTGGACATGTCCCATCTAGCTGGGTTTTGGAGGGAATGGCTGGTGTCGCAGTTACTTTTCTCTCATTGCTGAGGCAAAATACCCGACACCCAAAATTAAGGAAGCAAAAGTTTATTTAGCTCACAGTTAGTGGAGGTTTCAGTCCATACTTGACTGGCAGAGTGCCACATGACAGGGCAGCAGTTCATGGCAGCTGAAAAGAGCAAAGGCAGGAGCAGCAGCAGCGGCCTCTCTCTCCCCCTTATATTGTATTCAGGCCATTTGCCCCAGGGCGGGTGCAGCACTCACACCCGGCATTGAATCATGAATTAATTACATAATTACAAACTCTAGAAGCCTGTCCCAGTGACTGCCTGAGGCTTGGGGGGTGAGGAACAACTAGAAATAAACCATAACAGCTGGGCTGCGACTGAGAGGCCTCACCTGATGCTGCTTCTCTTCCTGGTGTCCTTTATTGTCCACCTTTATTCCATCCATGGCTGCCATATTATGAAGAGGAATCACTCTCTCAGCGTGGTGTTGTGGCCAAACTGGGGCCTGGTCTTACTGGAGCTGTGATTGGAAGCTGGGTTTACCAGTGGTTCAGTGTGGCCTCCACGAGGAGGTCACAGGGCTCATGAGTGGCCCAGTCACTGGGTAGGATTCCAGTTCCCTCCTGTGAAACAGTGGTGACACTGGTGGTGAGGCTCCACTGGGGCTGTTGTTACAGTTGTGGTCACTATGGGATGGTAACATGTATGACACTGCCATGAGGTGGTGATGATGCCAGAGGACAGATAGATCCCAAAATTCAGAAATGGCCGCAGAAATGATTTTGGACAGTGACTGTCAAAAAGTGGAGTTTGTGGCCTGGGGAGATAGCTCAGCAGTCTAAGCGCCTGCCTGGCAAGCACAGGGACCCAGGTTTAGTCCCCAATACGTGCTGGCCCTGGAACCCTGCGTACACTGTCCTGGCCCTGAAACCCAACATGGTAACACAGGCCTATAATTCTAGCACTAGGGAGGCTGAGATAGGAGGGTTACTAAAAGTCTGAGCTGTGTAGCAAGACCCTGTACCAAATAAATAAATAAATATATATATATATATATATATATATATATTTAAAAGTGGAATTGGTTTCCTTCTTGCTTGCTGTATGACCTCTGAAGCCAGACCATGAGGGGTGCTGTGGCTTCCACCTGGTTCCCCTCAGGGTGAGTCACCTTGAAGCCAGCTGCTTCATCATGAGGAAGCCCAGACTGATAGTCAGTACCGGCCTCCGCTCTAGTGAGCCTCCCTGTGGGTTCAAGGCCAGCCTCCAGGTCTTTCTGCTCAGGCCCTAGATGTCATGGAACAGAGCTTAGCACTACTGTCTGGACTCTGTTCCTGATCTTGAGAATCTGTGACCGTGAGAAATTATTTTCCCTCCACTGAGCATCCAGGTAGCCCTAATAACCAGAACAACCTTGATAAAGAATTTAGATTTGGTTTCTGTAACAGAATCCTTTCTCCACCTGGATGAGACCCCATGAGCTGAGTTGTAGCTTCAGCCTTTGCTATGAGTGGTATGTCTTGGGAGTACATTAATCGGGGCCCTTGTGCTCAGTAGCCTTGGGCCATGCATGGCACTTACAATTTTGACCTAGCCTCCCTGTGCACCTCTCCAGGGCTCAGCCTTCTGGCTCAGAACTTGTTAAGATGTCTCTGCTCAGCTGGTTCAGGAGTCACAGCAGATGCCTCTTGCTGTGAGCTGTGGGAATGGACAGTGGTGGAGGAACACAGCCTCAGGGAAGGTTTGATCAGGGTAGCAGTAGCATCTCCCCTGCACTTTCTGTCTGGAGAGATAGTGGGATTTTGAGTTAATCTTCCCTTCTATTTTCTTTTATGAAGAGCTGGCTTTGGCAAGAAATCAGAGAGGGCTGCCTATGGGTTGAGAGTGGTCATTCTGTGAGGCTGTGGGAGGAGGGGCTGCCTCACAGCTCCACCATCCCATGGCTGTACCTGAGTGAATATCTGCCCACATCCACCATCTGGGAAGCCAAATGGTGTTTGACTTGAGGGTTGAAATCCCAGGACCTGATTGGTCAAGGACCAGCTGTCAGCAGTTGGCTTTTCTGGAGTGTACTCTTCACTGATACAGGAATAATATGTTGTGCCTTGGCCACAGCTGGGTTCCAGAGAGGCTGTTAAAAAGTTTTGCTTTCATTTGCCCCTGCTTTGCCTTGCCAGCTCATTGTGTAGTGCAGATAAACAGCCTTGGATGACCTTGAGGGTGCAAGTGGGTCTGAGGGACTGGTCTCCCTGCTGAAAAAGGCTCGGTGTATGCACTCAGCAGGCCACACGGCAGCCTCCATCCTGAGGGAGAATCTGGCCCCACAGGTGAGATGGAACCTTGTCTTCTGCAGCCTTGGTGCCCTGTTGTGGCCACTCCTAGTGGCCCTTCCCCTCCCTCTGCTTGGGGTAACCTTCTCCAAGTCCACCTGGCTTGAGTCTTTGAGAAAGAAGGCACAGTTATAATGGGGCAGGGACAAAGGGGCTAGTTGTTTGGCCTCAACTTGAGGGGTGGCCAGATCTGATGTGGGTGCTTCCAGAACCTCTCATGATCAATAAAGCACCGAGAGTGAGGCTGACGGGATTACTTGGCCTTTGCAGTCAAAACCCACCAGACCGAACATCTGACCTTCAGCTCCTCAGCTTCCTTCTGAGTCTGTATTTGATGGCTTTTGAAAATCCATCTGGCAGATCCTGCAACCCAAAGTTACCCAGGAAAACAATACCCTGTCTGCAGGATCCTCCACTTCCTGTGTAAACTGTCCAGCTGTTAGTGCTGTAGACACTCAGGGGCCGGCTGGCAGCTGGAGGCTGGCCTGTTCTCGTCTGAGGCCCTCTTTGGAGCACAAAGGCGGGAGCTTCTAATTCAATTTTATTTGGAGTCTTTGTTCACAAAAATGTGATGCTTTTTGGATGTGAGAGTGCTTTCTGTCATATCCTATTAGAGTTAAGCTTAGCCAGTTTTGGCTGCTGGGTATCTGGGGTCCTCAGAGCAGCTAGGAAATCACCTCTGTAACTCAATGCCCTGTGCAGCTGTAGAGCACATAGCGGGTGAGTGACTTGGGCCTGAGGAGAAACCCTCCCAGAACCTCTGCAGGTTGGCTGTGTTCTACCCCATCCCTGGCCAAACCCTACAATGAGAGTGTGCCTGGCCCAGGTTTGCAGGAAGGAGGTATTTGGCTTCCTGAGTGCAAGTGGCCCAGGAGGTGTAGCAAGGTAATATCTCCAGGCCGAGAACCTGAGGTTTCAGCCTGGCTCCTTTATCATGGGGCCCACTGTGGGGTGTACATGCATGGTGAGTTTGTGCAGTGGGGTGTATATGCAGGTGTGGAGGGCATATGAGGTGTGATGCATATAGGCTATTGTGGTAATGGAGGATGTATGTAGCATGTGTGTCTGTGGGTTTTCATGGCACTGTCCCCCATGTACACATACACACACCAGAGGTCACAGGGACCAAAGTTTCCTCAGTCTCACTCTGGCTGCCCAGAATCCCTGTGCTATTAGGGAGGGTGCCTGGGGTCCTCTTTAACGGGCAGAGCCCTTCCTGAGAAGGGACTGATGGGGCATCTTTTGCTTTTCCTGGGCAGCCTGCTCCAGACACCCCCTAGCACCTCATAATCTCTAGCTGTGCTCACCCCTGGGGCAGACCTGTCTTGATTACTTCTCTGTAGGCAGTTGCTGTCCCACCGGGGGGCCTGTCTGAACCTGAGTGTCTAGGAAGAAGGGCTGCCACTTGCCCACAGGTGAGGTCTCCAGCACCAGATGCCTGCATTTCTCTGGAGAGGGCTGCTTTCTCTTTGACAACCTAATGACACCCTGAAATGGTTGCCGACTTCCACTCCAGAGCAAGTGCCGCCGTGTTTTGCTGTGAAGGGAATGAAAGGCAGCGGTATTATCTGGGGCTGAAGGCAGCTCTGGCTGCTGGAAATTGATGGTGACTGCTGTAATTTGGCCCTATTACTTATTCATTAACTGTATGCAGGTGGTCAGCCAGCCGCCAAGACTTGCTCTTTGAAATTTCATTTTCTGGAGGGCTCCATCCCATCTACGTCGGGGGGCATTAATTTCACGTCTCCTTCCCACACAAAGCCTCACACAGGGTGCTGGTGCTCAACACACAGGGATCAGGCATTGGTTCTGACTCTGAACTTAAACTTGTGCCTTGGCCCAGCCGCTGGCAGAGCAGGCCTGCTCACACCAGTGTCCCTGAACACAGACACCCGAAGGCAAGATCCTGTCTAGTGAGGGGACTTCCAGCAATCTGTCCCTTGCACCTAAATGGGGCAAGCATGTTCCCTGGACTGTCTTTCTGGTCTGCTTCTTTTTATTGTCTGCCATATAATGGAGCCTAGAATGAGCTGCCTTTGCTGGACTCCAGACTCCAGATGGGGTGGGGGCTAGACCCCCCAACCGTCCACCTCCTCCCCTGGCCCTTGGTGTGCTCAGAGCCACTCAGTGACCTAGCCAGCCAGCTTGGCAGGGCTGAAGTGGCCACAAACCCTTCCAAGTCATCACCACCGAGCCTTCTGTGGCTGGTTTGAAGCAGTAGCCTGGCATGTGTATCCCTTTGGGTGACATTTAAATGATTTTTACTATAATTAACCCCAAAATATGAAAAAGTAAGTACTATTCAAACTTAATTATCTCTGCCCTTTAAAAAAGAATGAAATGCACAGTGCAGACAAGCTGCTTCAGCTCTTCAGATTTTATCTGTTGGATGGTTATTCGTGTCAAGAACCAGGTCTATGGCTAGGGAGGTACTTTTAGGCCCCTGAGGCCCAGCTTGCACCCTGGCTAGCCTGTGTCCTTACTTCACTGAGGGGGACAAGAGCCACCTGAGCAGAGGGCACTGGCTGGGGGTAGGGGCAGCCAGTGCTTGAGCCAACATCTTCCTGATTTGGGCAGAGCAGCAGGCTCCCGTGGGCTGGGTGACCCTTGCCCTACCTTGGCTCCTGCAGCCACCATTTGAGAAGTGGCTAGGGACCATCCACAGATTGTAGCTTCCCTGTATTCACCTCCGCTTTGCTGCCACTTCTTTTAATTATTAAGCCCTTGACTTTGGTGCACTGCCTGGAGACCTCTCCAAGCCTCTGGTCTCTTAACTTTAGTGTCCTAACTAGCAAGACTCACCAGGTGGAAAGGAAAGGGAAGAGGAGGGGAGGAGAAAGGAGGGAAGGGAAAGAAAGGGAAGCACAGGGAAGGAGGACTTTCCCTGGTGGCTTCCCTCAGCAAGGTGGGAAAGCTGAAGGGCTTCAGGCCTCCACAGAAGTGGAGGTGACTGGTCAGATGTCCAACTACATAGTGGCCAAGATGCCCTCTATAGGAAGCCATGGGGGCTGGTCTCAAAATCAGATCTTTTGTACTTCCTGTATCTGTTAGGGGTTTGCTTTCCACACCTGTCACAACTGGAGGTGTTGAAGTGACATGGACCAAGCTGGGTTTGGGGCTTTGCTGAGTATGTAGGCACCTGTCTGCATCGAGCTGGGACAGTCAGAGTGGATATGGTGGCAGACACCCAGAAACGCATGTTGGTGATGACCCTGCCTCTTGCTTTTCTGGCTCCTGCTTCTGTGCTGTTTACAGGGTCAGGGTCCACGCAGTGTTAAGAGTGTCACAGCTCAGCAGCTGAGGGTGTGCAAGCTTATGGTATGCCAGCCCTTCAGCCGGGAGCTCCAGAATCCAGGCAAGGTGTTTGTCATCTGTTTTTACCTTGAGCTACTTGCATCTGTGCTAATGGAGGTGTCAGACCATGGCCACTTAACTTTTGAGTCCTGTCTCACATTTGGAAGCTAATGTGACTGAATTGTGCACATTTAATTAACGGTAGGAGCTTGATGCCTAGTGATCACTTCAGAGGCAGAAAGAGAAAACTCAAAGGGCACTGTGGGCTGCAGCAAGTGGCTGATCTCAGAGACCTAAGTTCTTGGCCTGAAGTGAGTTTTCTGTCTGGTCCAGCTTGCTTGGTATGTCTGTGAGCTCTCTGCTGCTGGTTCTACAGCCCACCCCTGTGCCCCGAGTCCTGAAGCTCTCTCCCTCCCCTCCTTCACCTGGGGCTCCCAGGAACCCCTCTCATTTGCAAACCCCCCAAGGGCACAGGCAGCAGAATCTAAAAGCCATCTGCTATGCTTTCTCTGAGGCCCTGTGGGATGTGACACCTGCTGATGACAAATGAGACCATAGCCATTCTGGGGGTGGGGGAGGGTGGGGGCAGCTCCTCTGTGATGATGTGGAGGCCAGGTGTGGGACTGCACAGGATGGTGTGTCCATGCGTCATTGGACTTGGCTGGTGACAGTCTCTCCTCTCTGTGGCTGGTGACAGCCTGTGCCCATACACTCTGTGTTCCTCATATGTAAGCTCTGTTGCCAGCAGTGACATTGACTCATCTGCTGACTGAGAGCCTGAGGCTGGGGGTGGCGCCATGCTGGTCCCAAGCTGGAGGTCTGCCCAGTATTGCTGTGACCCAGGGTCCAACCAACCTCATTCAGTCTGTCTCTTCTCCCTGGCTGGTTTTTCAGGATTGATGAGTAAGCTTGAGTTTTTCTACTCACATTGAGTAAGACTGATACTGACTTAGTTAAAATGTTAATTTGTTATCTTTCCTTTAAAGAGATTCCATGCAAGACTGGGAGGTAGCTTGTTTTGTGCCCTAAAGGGTGGGGCCTCATGGCTGGTGCCCTTGAACTCTCTGGAATAGAGGGAAATGGTGGGTGCAGGGGGCATTGTCTGCATCTGCCTGCCCCAGGCAGCCAGAGCCACAGAAGAGTGGAAGCCAGATGCCATGAGGTTGGCAAGGAAAGCGGGGTGAGTCAGTGGTCACTGTCTCCCAGTGTCCTTTGAGTCTGAGTCTGTGCTGTACAGACCCAACTTGGTGCTAGGTACCAGCTGTGATAGGGACAGGTGTGGAGCTGTAGGATTTGTGCTTATTGGGCAGGGTGGTGCCCATACCAAGCCTTGACCTTGGCATTCCTTGTGCTTCCTTCTGAGGATCCATTCCAAGGAGCATTTCAAGAACAAATATGCTGTGGATGATGTCCAGTACACAGATGAGGTGAGTTGCTGACACCAGCAGAGCAGCTCTGGGTTACCAGTAACTCCTGTACTTCAGGACTTCCTCTTCTCCTACTACCACAACCGAAGGACGCTGCCACTTGGCTGTCCACCGCACAGGAGCAACCTTGTTTAGAAAGAGCAACTCAGACCTTTCCAGTGTGAAGAAGCCAGTTGGCCTAGCTACTGCCTCTGGCTCAAGTGAAGCATTTGATGACCTGAATTTTGCCACTGAGATGTACTAGAGGAGGACATCTCTGAGAGTTAGCCAACTACAGTGGGGACACAGATCTGACCAAAGTTACTACTGGTGTTGACCTGGGCCTCCCCACAGGTCCTCACCATCTTCACGTGCCACTGCTAAAGGAGCCCTGGACTGTGGAAGGCTGGTGGGGTCAGCTGAAGTTAGGGCAGGGCTCTGACTCAGGTGTGGCCCCAGCCAGGAGTCCAGTAGTTTGAGTGACCAGATGAGTAAGAACCCCCACCCCCACCCCAACACTGCAGCCATGGCCTAGCACACAGAAGGTCTCATTGCTCTATCCCTGGGCACTGTCATAGCCCCTATATGCTTTGTAAGTCTGTGTTGGATAGAATGGGAATCACTGGAGATCTGACTCAGACCTGACAGGACCATCTAGATGGGGGCCCTATGGCCACATTTCCCCAGACATGAGTCATATGTGGATAAGCTAAGAGCTGGAGCTACACAGTGGAAGTGTCTAGGGGAGGCCAAGCAGCTCCTCTTGCTCTGGGGCAAGACACAACCTGTGTCAGGGAATGACATAACCAGGTAAGATCCCGGGATCCTGGCCAGGCACCTAGCACTATGAGGAACTGCTCTCTCTCCAATCACTGTTGGGACCCTGCCTGGGCCTGCCTGCTTGGGGATGGACAGTGGTCCTTGACCCCATGGAGTCCAGCCTCAGTACCATCCTGTGCATAGGCAGGCCCAGCCCTGTCTCCAGTTCTGCAGTTCTGGAATGCCACTTCCATTTCTCTGACTGTTGAGATCTTCCACTGAGCCTTCCTTGAACTCTAGGGGACATGTTGACGTTGTAGGTACTGGCATTGATCTGCAGCAAGCCCTTTGTCGACTCACATTGTTGTTGCAGTGCCTTTGCCCAGTCCTAGGGATGTTCAGGGCATCAGAGGTGGTTGAGACCTCAGACTCCACCCAGCAGCACAGGACAGTCCAGCACAGGAAGTAACTACATAGGTGAATAGTCATTGTAGTGTAGACCCCTTGTCAGGGGTCCCCAGGTACACCTCAGTGAGGAACTCTTGCTTTGTCAAGCTGTAACAGCCCGTGTCAACAGCACCTTGTGCTCAGTTGGATCATGGAGAGGGAGGCAGCTTTTGATGAGTCCTCATGTGGTAGGTTCAGGAGTCTGTAGATGGGAAAATGCAGTAGAGACCTTCTTAGGTCTTCTAGCTAACCAGAAGGACTTAAAAACTCCTGACCAGAAGGAGTTAAAAACAAACTTTACAGAGAGATTCCCCTGGGAAGCAATTTAAGGACAGGGGTGGAGAGAGAAAAACCAGATAAAGAAAAACACCAAGTGACCTTAGGACTTGTACCAACAGACAAGAAAAAGAGCTGACAGGCAGCACACAGAGAGAAAGGCAAATACACAAATGATAAGCTGCCCCCCCACCCCGGCAATATAGAAAAAACAAAGAGAGGGCTATCTGACTTTAAGACAGTATATACTCATACCTGTGCACTAATATACATACATATATTCTAGAGTCACAGTGTTACTTGCTCTAGGGTCATTATAGAGTACAGTAGGTATTCACGCATCCACTTACTAACTGTAAGCTAACATGAACAAGGTATTCCCTTGCCACTCCAAAGACTAGACCTTAAAAGGTTGGGAACAAAGGTCTACAGGTCCTCCATCTTTCTAGAGCGCCCTCCCCTGTTTCTTACAAAGGTAGCTGTGTCTCTTCTCCTTTCTCCCCCTTATTTTTCCTCTTTTCAAATAAAGTATCTTCCTTTCATTAAACTTTGTCCCTCTAATTTTGTATTGGGGCTGAGTTACAATCCCAGTGAGCTAGGGGCTGGGGAGATGGCTCAGTAGAATAAGCGCTTCCATAGCAAGTGCAAGGGCCTGAGTTCAATCCCCAGTTCCTCCAATAAATAAATAAAAATAAAAAATCCCCGTGGGCTACTTGGACAGCAGAGCAGTAGTGCTTTTCCCCCAGATACAATACCTTTGGTTCCTAGACGTGACCCCAGACCTGGCAATGTCTTGTGGTTTTAGGACCAAACTTTTGAGGGTGACACGTAGTGTCTAAGAATCTGTTAGTACGTAAATGACCTGTTGTATTGGTGTCTGTGTACAGGATCTAAAATAGACTGAACATTTATTTGCATGCCCTTGAGGAGGTGATTTGCCACTTAATTTATATTTCTAACACCTGGAGAGGGAGGGGCCTGCCCATCCTTTATTCTAATTTTTCTTGATCTTCTTTGCCAGGTACACCCCCACCCCAATAAGGGTACCTTAATGTTATTGCCCTTTGGGACCTTCACCTTGTCTCGAGGCCTTCTGTGGGGGACCTGGGATGGGTTCCTGTCTCAGTTGGGTCCCCACTGCTGAGTCAGAACCAGCTAAGAGCTGCAGCCTCCCCAGTCTGGCATTTTCGTTTTGATAACTGGGGGGAAATCCAACTCCATCTGTACTGTGATGTGGGGAGATGTGGGAGAGAACTGGTCTCCAAATGCAGGACAGTAGAGGAAATCTTAGGTGTCAAAACAGGAAGTCCTAAGTGATTGCATAGAATGACAGCCCCACAGACCAGCTTTGTCTTAATCTTTATATATAAGGCAGAATTTTAAATGAAGGCTTCAACAGAGTTCAAAGGGCAGAGCCTCTTTAGAGCTCTGGAGTATCTACAGCGACCATCATCTTTGTCAGGGTTGATCAGTTTGTTACTGTTAGGACTACGATTCTCATCAGAAGTGAGGGCCTGTGTCAGAAGTGGGACAGATGCTTCACAATGAGGTGGCATGGATCCCTCTACCCTGTCCTATGATGAGTTATGGCTCTAGCCCCATTTATAGCTGAGGAGGTGGAGGCTGAGAAGTGAAGGGCCTTGTCTTTGGTCCCACAACTGGGGATGTAAGCCTTGGGGTGCAACCCTAGGACCTCTAGTCCCAGAGGTGAGGCCCTCCAGCCCTGCCCTTGCCCTGTCAGAGATGAGGGTCTGCTACAGGACATTTCAATCAAGGTGACAGAGGAGCTCATGCATCTTTGATTTAACATAACTTAAAATAGGGCTGCCCCAACATGCAAACTGCTGGACTGTGCAGGGAGGCCCAGAGGCACCCAGGCCTACTCCATCACAGAAGGTGGCAGGGCAGGATCCCTGGGCTGGCTCAACATGGCTCAAGCCCATCTGGCTTCAGTCTGCCTTGCCCACTGGCAAATTGCACAGCAAGTAGTGCGTGATTGTCTCATCTGAAAAGGGGCAGGAAGCCGCCACCCCAGGCCACAGCCCCATCACGTCATGCAGCACATAATACAGTCTGCCTCTGTAGTTTTCTTCTGTTGAGAAGGTAGCTTCCCTGAGAAGGGGGTGCCCAGGAGACCCTCAACTGGGGACTTGACCTTGCTGTGAAGCCTATGTGCAGGGACTGGTGTCCTGAACCAGCTGGGAGGCAGCAGGGTGGAGGCTGTGTTTTGTGCACTTGTCTTCCTCTGTGGCACTGAGCAAATGACAGAAAGGGCCAGAGTCATTGATTTGGATGTAGGTAGGACAAATGAAAGAGAAGCAACCACTGCCCCGCAGGGTAGATGCTGCCTCCCTTGCCACCTCAGTCTAGAGAAATGTCAGGGTGTGGTGGGTCCAAGCAAGCCCCCTATCCTTTGAAGGGGCTGCTAAATACTGTGCTTGTTCCAGAGTAGCTGCACATTCACATTATTTGTGATTCATTATTTGTGATGTTTCCATTTTTGCAAATCCTCAATTTTAAAAGCATTGCAGGCCACCAGTGCGCACTAATGTTTCAGGAGACTGCCCTGAGTGATTTATTTTCAAGAGCTTCAGTGCCTTGCAGGGCAAATCCCCTTTGGGACCCTGTGGGCTTTCTGGACTACACTGAGGAAGTCCTGTCTGTCCTGTGTGAGGTGTATGTCACACAGAGGATATGTCCCTGCATGGGGACTGGCTAGATGTGTGGCATGTGTGGGAAGCCTCTGCTTGTCCCCAGCACAGGATCCAGGCCCAGGGGGCTCTGATGAGTTCTGCCAGTGCCTGTCTACCATGGCCCACCAGGGAGGCCAGGCTGCCCAGGAGATCGATGCTGGCCGTGGCTTGTAGAAAGGCAGGGGCATTTAACAGCCCTGATGGGAAGAGCTGATGGGTCCCCAGTGGTCGCCGCTTCATGGAAATGAGGCCCTGGGTTGACAGAACCGTGCTGTCATGTGTGCTGGGACTGCATTTCAAGCCAGCAACACACAGCTGTGCCGTGTTCACTTAATTTTTGAAGCACAGCATCATGGCGTGCAGACCACAGCATAGCACTAATGGGTCTCCGTGGGGAAGGGTGGATGGAGCTATGGGCCAGGAGAGGCTTTGCAGCCGCTGAGGTAACCAGGGCCCACTCAGGCAGTTGTGATCAATAAAAGATGTTGCCCTGCCCAGGCTTGCAGACTCACAGCCTGCCCTCAGCGTCGGACCTCGGTCATCTGAGCGTCAGGCAGCCGGCGAGGGAGGCTTTCTTTTCCATTATTCCTAACCAGCACATCCGGAGAGTCATTGTGGAGAGAAAAACCATCAGCCTGCACATTTGTTATCCAGTTCCTCTCTCCCAAGGACAATAGCAGATACAATCCCCAAGTGCCTTCTCGCTCTCTGATTCTGCTGCTGTAATTGATGGAATCGTTGTGTGCTGATGAATGTAGACCCTTCACGTCAACGTAACAACACACCCAGGGCCTGACACGTGCAGCTCTGTTCCTTTTAATGAGCTTACCCCCCTGCTTGAGGGGGGATTCAGCTGAGCCTTTGATTTGTGCAACAAAGAGACTGAGGGGCTCAGTCATTCTCAGAGCAGTTGCTGAGTGACTGAGGGAGGGTCCAGGCAGACAGAGGGAGATTGCTATGTACAGTGTTTGGGGGATCCTTTGGCTGTGGGCATCATAAACCTTGACAGAGTATATGGCTTTTGACCCAGCAATAGTTCAACTATTGCGGTTTCTTTTTCTTTTTTGAAGAAATAGATCTTTTTAAAGTATTTCATTTTTAAAATTGAACTCTGGGCTTTTGCCCTAAGCTACGTCTCCAGCCCTTTTTATTTTGAGATAGGGTCTCACAAACTTGCCCAGGCTGTACTCAAACTTGGGATAGGCCTGCCTTAGCCTCCCAGAATTCGGGGATTTATAGGTATGTACTTGGTACCCCTGGCTATATCCCAACAACCTCATCACAGTATTAGTTAGAGTGACTAATCATTAGGGGTAATGTAAGTGCTCAGTACAGGAATGAGGAAATGAACTATGGTGTGTCTACTGAGAGACTGTTACACAGCCACAGGTTCAAATTTGAACTTGGCTTTTTCCTAGCTGTGGACTTAGGCAAGTTTGCTGACCCACAGACCTGCCTCATCTGTGAGGTCGGGGCACCAGGAGTGGCGTCTTCGTGGATGGTTGAGTGAGCTGGTGTGTGTAGGAGGGCTGGCACAGTCCATAATCAAGGACTTAGCGAGCATTATGAGCCCCATCAGTGTTGACTGCTAAAGATTGTGTGTTTGAAGAATATTTAATGACAGGAAATAAGTGAAGCATATAATTTCATATGATCCAAATGTCCTTATAGATCTCTCTTTTTTATGTGCAAAGCTAAAATGTCTCTGGGGATGGGATTGCAGGTGCATTTTATCTTTTCATAATTTTCAGTATATTCCAGCTTTTCTCTGGGAGCATGCCAGTATTTAAGAAGCTGTATATCATGTGTCAAAAGTTATCAGAATGCCCACTTTAAACATGTGCAGGATAGAGTGTGTTGCTGATAGTCCAATCAGGCTGTTAACACCCCGACACCTCCTCTTTGCTCTCCGTGTGTTTTGCATGTCAGAGCACTTAGGGTGGGCTGGGATGGGGAGGGACAGGGCTGCAGAGGCTCAGGTTTAGCAGAACATACAGTAGTTAAGATACAAGGCACATTGAGGGCTGAGGGTCAAGAAAGGCTGAAGTTACCCCAGCAGGGTGACCAGCACCCTTGAGGCACTGGTGTCACAGCTAATGTTGTCTGGCAGATGCCTTCCCCAGTAGGAGACCAGTGAGGTAGTAGAGGACGGGGTAACTTGTGGGACTGAAGTTCAGTGCTGAGTAGGTGATGGAGTAGTAGGGTCTTAGGAAGGCATTCCAGGCAGAGGGGAGAACCCTGCAGAGGTGTGGTGAGGCAAGCTTTCTCAATACTCACTGAAGATGCTGGGGGAGAAAGCTGTCAGGGGGCTGCAGGGTCAGGAGGCTCGAGAAGAGCAGGATGGAGGGCTGGATAGCCCAGCCTGGGGTAGAGGCCAAAGGGTGTCAGTTAGAAAGGCAAACTTCCTGCATGGTAGGAGATGAATGGGTGGCTGGGAGGAGAAGCATCAGCTTGAGGGACTCTGGGCCTGAAGGTTTTGGAAGGATGGCTCTATTGGGAAAGAGTTGGCTGGTGGGCCAAAGGGTTGGCAAGTTTGGCTGTTCAGAGGTAAGGTCTGTGTGCTTCGGGCAGGCCGCATGGTGGGGAGTGGCTGGTAGAGATTTGAAGCCCTCTCTACTGCTTGCTGTTTGTGTAGACTTCAGATGTCCTTCAAATTCTGTAAACTTCAGCTTTCTCCTCTGCAGGATGAGGGCACTAGCACTACCTGCTCTAAGGACCTGTTTCATAGGTGCATGCTGTCATTACTGAACAATGGCTTGTGTAGGTCTCATCATCACACCCCTCCGTGTGAATTTTTCTGAAATTATCTTTCAGTGATTTTTTTTTTCCTTCTGATCTTTCAGATTGCCAGTGTCCTGACATCACGGAACCCCTCTGTCCTCCTGACCTTGGTAAGTGGCTGGTGCCATGGAGCTGGGCACAGGGACAGCGTTTTAGGGAGTGGCTTGCCTGTGCCAGTGTTGGGGCCACAGAGGAAGCTTAAGAAGCAGGCAGGGAGGAATGGTCATGCGTGATACATGCTCCATTCAAATGCTGACCCTGTCTTCGTGTCTCCCTGGGTTGTACTGTGCCCTGTCTCAAGGCCATGGTATTTAAGGCGCCTCCTGCTCCTAGGATTAAAATCCAGTTAGACATAGCTGAGTCACACTGAGTTAATGGTCTTTGTGGACATAGAATGTCATTTTACTTTGACTTCACATCTCCTATGTTGTTGCTTAAAAAAAAAAAAAATCCACACCATTGGCATCTGCCCTCAAAGTAGCCAAGTTGTGGGGCACAGGTAGAGACAGGATGGGGTGCAGAGCAGGCTCCTAGTGCCCTGGCAGAGATTGGGGGGCACTGGGTCTGTGGGAAGTCTCCGAGAAGAAGCATGGTTTCTTGTCATTCTTTGACCTTGCAATTTCATGTGTAAAACCCTCCTTCCTCCCAGAATGACCCTTTTCTCCTTTGTTAATTGATTTTTACAGGAATAGTTCTCAATGATTTTTTTTTTTTAAGCAATTGGTCTCTTTAATTCCACTCTGCTGTTTTGGTGGCTAACATGGAAGGTTACACAAGATAATTGTGATCAAAGATGGCCCAGAGTTTTGTTTGGGTGTATAGTTACACATCGATCGAGCCAAAGTTTTTGAGAAAGCAATAGCGACTTAAAATGCATTGCCTCTGTAGGGTGGCATGTTTTTCTCTGAACCTTTTGCTTTGTTTCTATCACTCTGTTCAGTTCTATATAGAGTTCCTTATAGTTAGGAAAAGGAGAGAGATGTTAACAGCTTCACCAGTGTCCTGCCTGACATCAGTCCCACATCCCTGGAAGGGTGGGATTTGGTTGTCATCCCTCTGGCTCTGTGGGGTTAGTTCCAGGACCCCTCCTCACTCCCTAGATCCTAAAACTTGCAGGTACTAAGTCCCTTACATAAAACTATATTTGGGCATAACCTACCGTACAGTCCTCTCCTGCACTTTAAATCACCTCTGAATTACTCATATTATCTAATGCAACGCAAATGTTATGTAAATAATTGTTACA
Organism: Octodon degus; assembly: GCF_000260255.1. Classification (NCBI taxonomy): domain Eukaryota; kingdom Metazoa; phylum Chordata; class Mammalia; order Rodentia; family Octodontidae; genus Octodon; species Octodon degus. The sequence goes on from NW_004524659.1 coordinate 8,046,127, forward strand.
CGGTATCACTGTATTGTTCAGGGAATGATAACAAGATAGCAAAAGGTCTCTTCAGTAGAGATACAGTTTTTTTTTTCCTGTTTTCAAATACAGTTGGTTGAATCTGTGGATACAGAATGCATCAATGTAGAGGGTTGGCTGTATTCTTCTGGCTCTCATGTTGGGGTGTGTGTGTGTGTGTGTGTGTGTGTGTGTGTGTGTATGTGTGTGTATGTGTGTGTGTGTGTGTTACTAGGGCCTGAGCCCAAAGGCCTTCACACTAAGGCCAGCTATTTCTTAGTTTTTATTTTGAGCCAGGATCTCACTAAGTTGCCCAGGCTGACTAATACAAGTGATCAAGCCTCAGCCTCCCAGGGTGCCGGGATTACAGGCCTGGCCCACAATGCCCTGCTATCCACTGTTTTTCAAGCCATAGTCCAGTCAAGAGCTCCCGGCTTGGAGTTACCTGGCTGAAGCCTTGTTGGACTGGCGACTGCAGTAGGGAAGGTTTGCTGGGCTGGGGAGCGTGCTCCCCCTTCTTACCTGTCCTGAGCCTGACTGGAGGAGGCAGGCCCTCCTGGGCAGGCTGTGGGGACACTGGCCCTGTGTGACTCTGTGTGTTCTTATCTGCCCCTTCTTCCTCCCCAGCGTGGCGTAAACACGGACAGCGGCAGTATTTGCAAAGAGGCCTCCTTTGAGGGCATCAGCAAGTAAGTCCTGGGCTCTGGAGCACCTCCACCCTCCACACACTCACAACCTCCGTCCATGTGTCTTTTCCTTTCTCTACACAAGGCATGAAATACAGGAGATTCTAAAAATGAATTTGAAATCAGGGCTGGTGACACATACTTTAATCTTCACATTCCAGGAGGCTGAGGCAGGAAGGTTGCAAGTTTGAGCCCAGCCTGGGTAACTTAGCAACTTAGGAAAACCCTATCACAGAATAAAAATAAATAAATAAAAAGGGCTGGGGTTAGCTCAATGTCAAGATCCTGTGTTCAATCCCCATACCACCACTGCCAAAAAACAAACAAACAAAAAATTTGATTGGACATTTTGAGAAAAATGCTTAAACTAATTTGCCTAAAATCACCCCACCTTTTACTTGAATGAAGGTACCATCTCTGTCATAATTCTGTAGTGGAAATGCCCAGGGAGCCCTGCCACTGTGCATGGGTAGAGGTGGCTGTTTCCTCCCTGACAGCAGCCTGGAGCTCCAAGGCTCTTGCTGGTACCATACCCTTGCCCTGCAGCCCCAACCCCTTTGACCTGGACACTGACCCCTCCCAGCTCTCAGCAGCTTCCTGTGTCCCCAGCCTCACCACTCTCAGGCAGCATCCCCTTACCTTGAGCTGAGCCCCTGAAACCTGCTCTGGAAGTAGCCCCTTTTCTAGGTCTCTCCAGGAAGGAAAACTGGTGTTGGACGCAGAGTAAGCTACAAATCTGCCTCCTTGTCACTCTCACCTCATGTCCCCCAGGGAGTGCTGCCCATTGGCTGTGTGTCCTCAGGCTGGCTGGCATCCAGCCCTGTGAGCCTGCGTGGCTAGGCTGGCCCCGCTGCAGACGCGCGCTCGAGGGGAGCTCCCTGCTCCTCAAGGGTGCTGAGCATACACAGCGGACAGCTCTTGACCCTGGTCCCCCTGTATCCCCTACACTCCCTAGGCAGTCTTTGCAGCCAGTGTCCTCTGTTGTCCTTTAGTGGACCAAGGCAGTGATGGAGGAAGTGCCTTATAATTATGTATGAGCCTGAGCTGCAGGAGTCTATGTGTATGTGCTATGTAGGGGTGATTAGAAGGATTATGAGCTCATGAATATGTATCATTTCCCCAACTATAAGAGGGATTGGGTAGGGGTAGCCAGTATCAGGTTTACTTCTTTTCATGGAACAAATCTCTGCATGCTCTCAGGAGTTTGCCCAGAGTGGCCCTGCCTCCCACACCCAGCAAATTAGTCCAGCTCTTTGATATACTGACCGTGGAGCAGATTTTCCTCCTAAGCTCGGGGGGTGGGGGGAGGAGGCGCAGCGGCCACTGCCTGTCCAGAGTGAGGCCTTTGCATGCCCCCCCCCCCTAGTTCTGCCAGGCACCTATATTCCAGCATCCTGCTCCCCTTCCTTGGCTAACACCATGGACTGTCCACAGCATCCCTTTGCCTCCGCCTGAGTCTGTCTCATGGGAAGGACCCTGAGCTGAGAGGAGGTGGCCCCTTCACTGATGAGCTCTGTGATCTTGGTCCCCCTATGAAACATGTCTTGGGCTCGTTGCAAGAACTACAGGACATCATGTTCACCCAGAGCCTGCACAGAGCTAGTGTGCAGGAAACACTGGCCCACAGCAAACCCCAGGTGAATCCCAGTGCCCAAGTACCTCAGTCTTCTAAGCTGTGCAGTGGCCAGCTAGACTCCAGCAGGGATGGTGACCACATTCCCAGGTGAGAGTGAGCTGCAGAGTCTTGGCTGTGGACTTTCGGCTTGCCCCCTCCAGAGGTCTCTGCTTTAGAGGTTGCTGAGCTCCTCATGGTGGTGTGGAAGGTGTGGTCTTGGATGGAAGCTCAGGACATAGCCTCCAAGGTAGAGCTTGACTGGCTGTGTGAGATCTTACCAAGAGGAACACTGACTACTCCTCACCACCCCCTTTTTATATTTTTACAATGAAGATGGAACCCAGAGACTTGTGTGTGCTAGACAAGCACTCCACTGCTGAACTACATCTCAAGCCCTATTTTTTTGAGACAGGCTCTTACTAAGGTGTCCAAGCTGTTCACAAACTTTAATCTTCCTGCCTCAGCCTCCCAAGTAGGTAGGATTATAGGTGTGCACCCCTGGACCTGGCTTGACTGCTGTCTCCTTTAAGCATACTCCATCTTCTGTCCCCTGTTGTTCCTAAGTCCATGGGAAGCATGTGCTTTGCAAACCACTATTCTTCACCCAGTCAGCACTTGGGGACCTTTTTTGTGACTCAAGCTTTTAATAGATTGCCCTGGTACATTTCAGTTTGTGGTCTGGCTGCCTCAGCCTCTTAGTGCTGGGATTATAGGCATATGCCACTGTGCCCTGCTGTTGACATTTTTCAGAGAGCCGAGACTAACTTAATTTTGTGCTGTCTCCCCAGCATATGCATTACACCATCTGCACCCATGGTCTGTTCCAGCAGGGAGCTGACGGGGTGCTCTGCATGTGTCCGAGCTGGGGGGGCTGGGCTGAGAGACTGCCCTCCATGCTGGGTGCCAGGCGATGGGCTCTTGCCAAAGTCTCTGATTGCTTCACTTGCTGCGGGGAGACCCTTGCTCCTGTCTCTGTCTTGGTTCCCTGTGTTTATTTGTGGCACTCCTTCCTTTCTCCCTCCCGTGGCAAGTGTTCTCACGCACCTCCTCCAGGGCCTCACATCTTACTCCGTCACCCTCTAAACTCCAACTTTGGGTTGCTCCACTGGAGCAGAAGGCTTCTGCAAGTGCCCCCTCCCAGCCTGCCATTGGCACTGACTTGGGGCCCTGGCCTCTGCCTGCAGGTGCCCCCTCCCCCCAGCTTCTCCCTGCAGGAAGTCACATCTGTATTCTTGGACTCTGAGTAGAGCTTACCCCCTGCCTCCTGCAGCGTGGGCTGCCAGACCTCAGTTTTGCCACTCCCAGCCTCTGTGCCAAGCTGGGAAGAGACCTCATCCTACTGTGGCTCAGCAGCCGTGTTCACCCACCTGCCGAGTGCATCTCCAGCTGTTTGCTGGGGATAATAATAGACTGTTTTCTAAGCAAGATGAATCTTGCTGTCGTCCTACTTTCTAATACTCAGCTGTTTGTCCCCAGTCACCTCTCTCTGCCCTCATGAAGCTCCTTGTTCCTGGAACTTTTATTTTGGCTCTTTTAAACCTCTCTGACGCTGTTCCACCTTAGATTTTTAATTTTTGTTTGAGTGTGTGTGTGTGTGTGTGTGTGCATATGTGTGCACATGCACGCGCATGTGCTTACACATGCACGAGCTTTGGAATTGAACCTAGAATGTTTACTAAGCCATATCCCCAGCCTTTTTTTTTTTTTTTTTTTTTTTCTTTTTTTTTTGGCAGAACCGGGGATTGAACTCAGGCCTTTGTGCTTGCCAGGGAAGCGCTTATTCTACTGAGCCATCTCCCCGGCCCCTTCCCAGCCTTTTTTATTTTGAGACAGGGCCTTGCTAAGTCACTAGCTCAAGCTTGTGATGCTCCTGCCTCAGCCTTTGTGGTGCTAGAATATAGACTGCACATCCAGATGACTTCTCACTTTAAAGGAAGCCCAGGTTTGGCCTCTTGCTTTGTCTGCCTTTTTCCTTTGGCCTGCAGGGGAGAGACAGCCAACAGTAGCCTCATGTCCCAGCCATCACGGGCACCCTGGGACCCTAGTTTAGCTGGGTAGTTAACTGTGACCTTTTTTTGGAATGTGCCTTTTCAGGATTGTTTGCTTCAGGCTCTGTCCTATGTGGGCTTAGCCTTGTCCCTAGACCTTTCTGAACCTTCTAAGGTCACAGCCAGGCTGCCTGCTGCTCACAGCTAGGTGTGCACAGTGTCTCAAAGTGATGGGGACAAGAGCAGAGAACCAGAGGCAGACTGGGTGGTAGACATGCAGAAAGCCAGAGTGGGCTAGGGCTCAGCCTAGTGCTCAGCAGGGCCATGGCTTGGTGTGATGATGACAGGGTGAAGGGAGCCAACAGGGGCAACCTATGCAGTCTTTGCCCTGTGTACAGGGTCTGGTCCAACCATGGCTCCATGCTTGGCCTGATTGGAACAGTAGCAAAGTCCAGACAAGGTTTGGGAGAAGTCCCAGTATGGGCTCTGGCAGGACTAAAGGCTCATTTCCAGGTTACTGGTGAGGGCTGGTGGGGGGCTTGTCTTTGGGCTGGATCTGGGAGGAGCAGAGATGGGGTAGATCCTGCAGCGAAGCAGACTGGGAACTTTTTCCTAGCGGTTCCAGGCACCACGGCTCCCTGGAACACTGATTCTTGCTACCTGGGAACCAAGTCAGACATGATCCATCCTTGTTAGCGTCCAGGGAGGTGGATCTTAGGGCAGATTTTTCTGAGACTAGGAAAAGAGATGGGAAAAGAAATGGTTTATGTGGGCCCAAGGGGCCTGAGCTGGGAGCCACCTATCCAGCCAGTTCACATCACTTATTGGGGTGCTCCTCTGGCTCATGGCAGTTCTCTCCCAGATAGGTGTGCATCCCAGAGCTCAGGTGAGGACAGAAGGTTACAGAGGACTTTTGTGTTATGCCGTTGTCTGAGGGAGAAATATGGTCCATATTTTACATCTGCTGGTTATTCTGGATAAGCATATTTCTTATCTTTTGGCATTTACTTAAATTGCCTTGCATATTTGAAGACAATTGGTTACAAATTAATTCCATTTAAATAAGCTGTTAAATATGAAATGCTGAATTTGGGGTTGTTAATACAGGAATATTAATATTCAAAGATAGGGGATTTTAAAGCCCAGGAAGTAGAGGGACATTATTAAGCTTCACGATTACAACAAAATGCCAATTTGTGATTTGGGGACCATGGCTTTCTGGTTACTATTAATTTGCATAGGAATAGTTTTTTAAAATTATGACCCATGGAAATCTCCACAATAGGAAAATCTGCCCCAGTCCTGTAGCAGGAGATGGGACTGGGGGTGTCCTCCCTCTTGCATTGAGTTAGAAGGTCCACAGGGGAAGCCAGGGGCCTGATGCAGTGGGTCAGGCTTACCTTTATCCACCTATCATTGCCTGCTCATGTTGGGAGCCCACCAGGAAAATACTCTCTGCTTCTACAGCACCCTCCCACTCACGGCATTCGTGGAATTTTAAATTTTTATGTAATTAATTTTTGTTCATCATAGAAAATACTACTTAAGCACAGAGGCAAAAACAAGGAATATCTAAATTTTACCATCTGGAGTTAAACCTTCTGCATGTCTGAGGGTGCTTCTCTTTGTGTGTCTGGATGTACTTTGTGTGTATCTTTGTGTATACATTTGTCTGTCTAATCTGTGTCTTTGTGTATCTTTGTACCTACCTGTAGATCTTGTGTCTAAGTATCACCTGTCTAGATATGTGTATGTATATCTTTGTGTTCATTTTCTGCTAAGGTCATGTGCCTTAGTGTGTGTTTGTGTGTGTATTTCTCTGTGTTTGCCTGTATCTGTGTGCGTGTGCGCGCGCATGCATGTGCGCACTCACGTATACAGTGGTCTGTAGTTGTCTTGGGCTTCATTTTCTTTGATTTCAGTTACCTATGGCCAACTGCAGTCCACAAACATTAAAGAGAAAATTCTGGAAATAAACAGTTCATAAATTTTCAATTGCATACCCTGAACTCATGGTCCCAGGAAATGGATTATCTTCCTGTCTGGCATATCCATGCTGTAGACACTGCCCACCTATTAGTTATTTAGTAGCCATCTCAGTTATCAGATCTACTGTTATGGTATCCCAATGTTTATATGCCAGTAATTCTTATTTTTTTAATAATGGTCTTAATATGAAAGAAGAATAATGCTAGTAATTTTATTACAGTATATTAATATAATCATTCTGTTTTATTATTCGTTACTGTTAATCTCTTCACCTAATTCATAGATTAAACTTAATTGTAGGTACGTATGTATAGACGTGGTGGTAAACCTGTGACACCCATGATGCAGTGGGCTGTTCATATTGTTGAAAGCTCTACAAGGTTCCCCACTACTGCCGTAAGAGAAGCCATAGTATATACAGGGTTCTGTGCAGTCCACGGATTCAGGCGTCCACTGGGGGATCTTGGAACACGTCCCCCCGTCGATAAGCCAGGACATAAATCTGTCTGTGTTCATGTGTGTGTCTCTGTTGTGCACGTTTGCGTGTCTTCGAGCATATGCCTTTGTGTGTGTGTCTGTCTGTGCTGAGTCACTTCGCTGCTCATATGTGTGCGCATGCACGTGTGAGCAAGATATCGTGTAGAGTGAAATTTTGCCAGTATGTCTGGCTGTTGAGTAGATAAGCCGTTGCTTTTCCTAAGGTCAAAGTGACATTTGGTGAAATGGGAGCTGGTATCTCTCTTGTCATCTTGATATATATCACCTGCTGCTCTGTTCTTCGCTCTGAACCACTTTGCTGCCTATAGTGTCTGTGATATTTCACAAGTGGGGCTTTGATTCCATAGCTGTTACACTGACTTGAAGTCAAGGAGTTCTGTTTGGTAGTCAGGGTGCAGGGCTGGAGTCCTTTTAGCCTGCTTCTGTGTGTTTGCCCCCCAGCCCCCGCCCCGTCTCTGCTCCTTGGTCCTCTGGCTGCCAGCCTCAGCACTGTGCATTACACAGGTGCTTTCAAACACCAGCAGCAGGCCGTGGAGAATCCTTGGCTTGCAGGGCAGGAACTCGTTCCCCTACTCGTGCCTGTGTGCACATCCTGGCCTGTGATGGAGCAGGGGTCAGGCCCATAGGGTCGAAGGCTCACCGGGGCTCCTCTGCCTCATTACTGCTTATTACTGGCCAACCACTCTTCCCTCACTGTCTCACTAGTAGCCTGAGTCAGGGACACATGTGGCTGTCCTGTGTCAGAGATGTGCCCTGGGATTATGTTCTCACCTGGGGCCACCTTCTCAATTAGATAGCTTTTGCCTTTATAGGCTTTTTTCTCTCTTTTTAAAAATTTCATTCATTTGTGCTCTTTTAAGTTTCCTTCTTATCTCTAGGTTTTAGTTCTTTCTCTGATTTCATGGGAAAGAAGAAATGGCCATTCTGAGATGGAGGCTTAGTTTATTGGTTTTTAATGTCCTTTTCTACTGCATACGTGTAGAGCTTAAATAGTCTTCTAAGTTTTGCTTTAGCTGCATTTCACAGGTTCTGAGGTTTCTTATATTTTATTTTCTAGTTTCACTGTGACTGTTATCTTTCAACAAAGAATCTTTGGAAGTCCATTTCTTAAATTCTAAACAATTTTGGAATTATATAGTTTCCTTTCTGTCATTGCTTGCTAGTTCAGTTCTACTGTGATCAATAAAACTTCTCTGTCAACTCTTTGAAATTTATTGACAATTCTGGTATATGATCATTATAATAAATGATGTATAGTTGAAGAGAGCGTGTGTTCTAGCTGTTGGCTATAGTGTTCTCTGTCAGTTAAGTCAGGTTGCTTAATTGTATTCATTTTTTCTCCATCTTTCTTGATTTCTCTGTTTCCTTGTTTTACTACTGCAGGAGGAATGCGAAAATCTCAAGCTATTTCCTCTTTCTGTTCTGTCAATTTTTTTCTAAGTCAGCTTTCTTCAAATAAAATTTGCATGTAAAATAAAATTCAGTATGTGCATAGTTCAGTAAGCTTTTAAAAAATAGTTTTATTGGGGCTAATTCACATGCCATACAATTTACTCATTTAAAGTGTACAATTGAATAGGTTTTACATGTTAACAGAGTGTGGAACCACCATTTCATTTTAATCACCCGAAAAGAAACCTTTACAGTGCTTATTTGCAGTCCATTCCTATTCCCCCGTTTTCCCTGACTCTTAAGCAACTAGTCATCTATCTTCTGTCTGTCTGGGTTCACCTGCTTGCTCTGACATTTGATGGAATAATTCAGTACGTCGTCTTTGTGCCTGGCTTCTTTTAGTTAGCATATTTTCAAGGTTTATCCATAGTGTAACATGAATTGGTAATTTGCTCATTTTTATGGAGGAAAAATATTGTTTTATGGATACTGAATATATTTTTTCTGTTTATCAGTTGATAGACCCATGGTTACCTACACTTTTTGCCTGGTATAAATATTTTCTCTATGATTATTGATGTAAGAATGTTTGCATCAACATATGCTTTCATTTCCCTAGGAGTGAATTTGTTGGGTCATATGGTAACTGCCCTTTTTTTTTTTTTTTAATGAATTTAGGACAGGTCTTCAGGGTGTCCAGGGTATACAGGGTCTCACTACGTAGATCAGACTTGTAGTGATCCTCCTGTTTTCAGCCTCTCAAGCACTGGGATTACAGGTGTGTGCCCACTATACCCAGTCTGTAACTGCCTTTTTGAGCAACAGCCAAATTGCTTTCCAAAGCAGCTACCCCA
>NW_004524659.1:8055842-8058091 GCF_000260255.1 Octodon degus
GTTAAAACCAAGATAAAGCAAGACCTGTATAACAAGAAATGTAACTTTTGTATCTGATAAGGTCAGTCAAGTACCCTCAGGATTTATCCTGTAACCCTGTACTGCAGTTTGCAGATCCTTTGTCAGTGTCAGCCATGTGGATGAGTCACGGCCATTGCTTGACTAATTTGCTGTCTGTGAAAGCCTGAGAGAATGCTTTCTCTCCATGTGACTCTTCTTAGGCATACTCTACTTCATCAATCACATTGCTCTGTGGTCCCATAATCTCCTTGATCAGAAAATTTGGAACACAACTGAGTTACATGATGTTACATTATAGGTTCTCCTGTGTCCTGAGTCTTCACTGACCTTGAAAGGCTATGGTCAAAATGTTGGCTGTCCTTGCAGCCATTCTATTTCTCTAATTTTTGGTCTGCAAACTTAGGTTGTTAACCCTCCAGAAGAGAAGCTTATGCAGTTGGGTTTAACTTCACTATCTGTCTGAATATCAAACATCTTAGGCACAACATGAAACAGGTATTTTCCATCAAGTATTGATATGTTAAACATTAAGTCCTTACAGAATATGGAGATAAAAATTTTAAAAATGAAAAATATTTAAAGAATATGAATAAATGATTACATATTTTTACACAGAAATTTAGAAATATAACCATATACAGCATTGTAGCGGGACAGTCCTGTGACTTTTTTTTTCTTTTTCTTGTGTCTTTTTTTCATTTATTACCCATTTAAAAAAACAAAAAACTTTTACTTGTGAGACAGTATGTTATTAATTGGTATGTCATGACAAGAAGTACATATTTAGAAGACCAGAATGACAGGTATTCCAGCATGACCCTTCTATTTTTATTGTTCTTTGTTCTTTTCTTTATTCGCTGTTCGGGATTCTTTACATATTCTGATTAGAGACCTATGTGATTTCACTTTTTTTTCTCTTGTTGTGTAGGTTATTGATGATGTCTTTGACATACAAAATGTTTTAATTTTGATGGCATTCAGTTTTCCCTTGTTTTGGTTACTTGTGCTTTAGGTGACATACATGAGAAGCCATTGTCTAATCTGAAACCATAAAGATTTACCCATGTTTTCTTTCAAGAGCTTTATAGAGTTTTAGCTCTTACATTTAGGTCTTTGACCCAGTTTGAGTTGAATTTTTGCATATTCCATTAGATAGGCTCCCAATTTCATACAGACACACAGTTGTTTTAGCACCATTTCTGGGAATGGTCATCTTTCCTGTTGGCTTATCTTGGAACCCTTGGCAGAAGTCCAGAACAAATTTCGAGTAATTCTGTTTCCATGAAGTGCCTAACATAGTCAAATTGTTGGAGACATAAGATAGTGATCACCAGGGGTGGGGCGTGGGGAGCTCTCCTTTCACAGAATTTCAGTGTGGGATAATGATGCCTTCTAGAGGTGTGTAGTAGTGATGGTCGTGTTACAGTATGACTGCTTAATGCTAGTGAGCTAACCATTTGGAAGCAGTTGAAAGGGCTAATTTTGTGTCCTATGAATTTACCAAAACAAAAAAGGTCATATCTATATGGTTTTAGTTTTGAGCCACAATTTTATTACATTATCCTTATGTACGTACCATACTATCTTTGTTCTTTAGCTTTACAGTACATTTTTAGATTAAGACATAACAGCCTTTCAAGTTTGTTTTTCTCAAGATTGTCTTGACTATTCTGAGTGCCTTGAACATCCATATGAATTTTGGGATCAGTTTGTTAATTCCCGTAAAGAAGCCATTTGAGAAGTATTGTCAGAATATTAAGTCTTTCACCCCATGAATATGCATGAATTTACATTTGTTTAGGTCTTCTCTAACTTTTATTTATTTATTTATTTATTTTTTTCCCACGGAACCAGGGATTGAACTCAGGTCCTTGTGCTTGCCAGGGAAGCGCTTATTCCACTGAACTATCTCCCCAGCTCCTTCTCTAACTTTTAAAATGATGTTTTGTAGTTCTCAGTATAGAACTACAGTTAGCTTAACTATAGAACAGTTAAGCTTTCTTTTATTCTTTTTGATGTTATAAATGAAATTGTCATTTCAGGTTATTTTGCTAGAGGCTATGAATCCCATCAATTTTGGTATGTTGATCATCTATAAATAATTAGCTCTAATGATTGTGTGTGTGTGTGTGTCTCTGTGTGACTTAGCATTTGTTTGTTTGTTTGTTTTCCTTTTGTGCTGGATATTGAACCCAAGCCCTTACTAGGGTGCAAATGCTAGGCAGGTG
>NW_004524659.1:8058566-8069094 GCF_000260255.1 Octodon degus
ATGATCATGTGGTTTTGTCCTATATTCTATTACTATGGTGCGTTATTTTGGTTGATTTTCATATGTTGAAGCAATCTTGCATTCCTGGAAAATCCTACTAGGTCTTTATTTAAATATTGCTGGTTATTATTTGCTTGTATTTTCATGTAAATTTTTGTGTCTGTATTCAGAGGGCACTTGGTGGAAGATTCTCTGTCTCTCCTCATAATCAATGTCTTGTGATTTTATTCATAATCACAGTTTCTTGCGATTTTTTTTTGTTGTTGTTGTTCTAGTTTTAGGATCACACTAATGCTGAGCTCATAGACTGAGTTTTAAAGCATTTCTTGTCAGGGGTGTGTGTGTGTGTGTGTGTGTGTGTGTGTGTGTGTGTGTATTTTTGAGACAAGGTCTTGCAATGGAGTTTAGGCTGGCCTTGAGCTCACTTTTGTAGCTGATGCTGGTCTTGAACTTGCAATGATCCTCCTGCCTCAGCCTCCCCAGGGCTGGGATTACAGGCATGTGTTACCATGCCTGGCCCTTTTCAATTTTTTAAAGAGGTTTTGAAAAATTGGTGTTATCTTTTTTTAAACACTATTTTTTTTCCGGAACTGGGGATTGTGTTAAACATTTTTTAGAACACATTAATGATGACCTTTGTTCTTGAGTTTTTTTTTTTTAATGTATTTGGTACAGGGTCTCATTACATAACTTAGACTCATAGTGATCTTCCAGTTTTCAGCCTCCCTGGTGTTGAGATCTCTGTGGCCGGCTCAGTGAGCCCAGCGTTGAGGCCAGCACAGGATCAGACCTCTGTCCCTGCACTTGCCTAAGCAGGCTGTTAGTCTGCTGAGTTCTCTCACCAGCCCAGCTCTTGAGCTTCCTTATGAGTTTTTAGTTACTGATTTAGTCTCTTTACTTTTCGTAAGTCTTTTCAGATTCTCTGTTTCTCATGTCAGTTTGATGGTTTATGACTTTGAAGTTTCTCCACTTCAAACAGTTTATTCAGTTTGTTGCCATGCAACATTTATCATAATTTACAATCCTTTACGTTTTTGTAAATTTGGTAGTAATATCCCTTTTCTCATTCTTGTTAGTTTTGCTGTGCTATGTTTTTGTTTTTATTTATGTCCATGTCTTCTAGTATTTTTTGTACTGTTTTTATTGAGTCATTGATTATTTAGGAATATGCTGTTTAATTTCTACAATTGATGAGTGTTTCCGTTTTTCTGTTTTATTGATTTCTTAATTCATTCTGTTGTACTCAGAGAGCATACTTAGTGTGATTTCAGTCCTTTGAAACGTATCGAGACCTGTCTTGTGCCTTGACATGCAGTCTGCCCTAGAGAGTGGTCCGGGTGTACTGGGGAAAGTGGATATTCTGCTGCTGCCGGGCACTGCGTAGGGGGTTTCAGTGGGTCTAGTTTTAATGTTGAGACTCTATTTCCTTGTAGATCTTAGGTCTAGTTGTCTTATCCATTACTGAAAGTGACGTCTCCAACTTTAGCTGAAGTGGCCATTTCTCTCTTCAATTCGTTCAGCTTTCAGTTCATATATCTCGGACATCTGTTATTAAGTACACAACGTTGCTAGTCGATATGTCTTCTTTATGGATGAATCTGTGTAGCATCGTAAAATGTCCTTCGTCTTTAGTAAAATTGTTTGTTTTGAAGTTTGTGTGATGTTGGTCATTCAGTGGGGGCTTTTCCCGTTCTCTTTTGGTTTCTGCATGTGTAATATGTCTTTTCTCCATTTTATTTTCATGACATATTGGAAGCTTTGAATCTAAAATGTTTTATCTTTTTAGAAGTTATAGTTAGGTCATTTTTAAAAAACATTTATTTATTTATTTGATACAAAGTCTTGCTATACAGCTCAGACTCTTAGTGATCCTCCTGTCTCAGCGTCCCCAGCTCTGGGCTTACAGGTTGTGTGCCACCACTCCTGGTTTCAGTGGCTGGCACAGCATGTGGTATCAGGGATCAAACGCAGGACCTTGCGCTTGCCAAGCAGGCGCTTTATACCACTGAGCCATCTCCCTAGCCCAGTTAGGTCATTTTATAAATTCATTGTCAGCCAGATGTGATGTCTCATGTATGTAATCTCATCACTCCAGAGGCTGATGCAGAAGGATTACTTTGAGTTTGAGACCAGCCTGGCTAGGTTACATTGTGAGTTCAAGGCCATCTTGAGCTACATAGTGAGACCTTATCTCAATTTTCTTTTTTTATTCTGCCACTCTTTGGAAAATTTAATCCATTTACAACCAAAGTAGTTGGTAATAAAGAAGCACTTCTGCCACTTAAAAGTTAGTTTTTCTGTATGTCGTATTTTTGCTCAATATTTATTTCCATTACTATTTTCATTCATTTTGATTTGTTTTATTGTACCATATTGAGGCACTTTGTATTTTCTTTTCTGTTTTATTTTCTTGGTAATTGCTCTAGGGATTACACTGACCCCATTACTCCTGTGAAAATCTGATTTGTGTTCATATCAACTTATTTTCAATAGTATATAAGAACTTTTTCCCAGTATATCTCCATTTCCTCCCTTTCCTTTTTTGCTGTTATGGATACAGATTGTGCCTTTATTCATTCTGTGCTTATCAGTGCAGCTTTGCAGTGACCACTTTATGCAATTGTCTTTTAATTCAAATGAGACAAAAAAGAAACTAGAAACAACACATACTTTCATACTGTCTTTATAGTCACCTTTCGCAGTGATCTTTTTTCTTGGTATAGATTCAAGTTACTTTGAAGTGTGCTTTCATTTTACCTGAAGGATTCCTTTTTGTGTGTTCTTTGACACACAAATGACACACCTGTGTTCTTTGACAGTTTGAACAGGTTGTGTTGAAGGTGTCCCACCTCTTTGAATTTATCCTACTTGGAGTTCATTGAGTTTTATGGATATGTAGATTAGTGTTTTTCATGAAGTTGGTGAAGTTTTCTGCCATTATTTTTTCCAAATAGCCTTTCTATTCCTTTTTCTTCCCTGTTTTCTTTCTGGTCCTTCCATTACATACATGTTGGTGCACTTGATAGAAGAGGCTTTGCTGTCTGGCCAGTGCGGGGTGGGAACAGAAGTGTACAGCCAAGAAGCTCCAACTCACTGTGCTTGGGAGTCCTGGCCCAGGCCACCAGGTTGGCCATGGTAAGTGGGCAGCAGGCTTTCTGCAGGTCATGGAGTTACAAGGTTAAGAACAAGCATATAATTCTAACACTGTGGGCAATTGAGTCAGGAAGCTCCAAGTTTAAGTCCCGCCTGGGCAACTTAGCAAGACCCTGGCTCAAAAAATGGGCTGAATACTGTTCTTGGTCATGGTGCGTGTCTTGAATGAGATACTTCTTGCCAGGAGATAGACCATTGAACTAATTAACAGGCCTGTTTTTTTTTTTTTTTTTTTTCTCTCTCTCTGCAGGTTCAATGTCAACAACACCATTCTTCACCCAGAGATCGTGGAATGGTGAGTGAGCTGTGGGCACCTTCCCTGCTGTATGTGCCCAGGTGCTAAAGTGGGAGGCTGGGCTGTTCCTACTCACCCACTTGGTGAGCCTCCCGGGACACTCAGAAGCCTGGTCCCAGAACTTCCTACCCCAACCCTGTCTGTGTTGTTTGAGGGTTTTGTTGGTTGGTTTTCTCAAAAGGGCACCAGTTACCAGACTGTGAATTGAGTTTCACTTATTATTCCCTTTATTTTCAATCTTTCAAAAACTCCTACTGTGTATAAGCCAGGTAGAGAGAGATAGCTTAGATAGAAGGGAATAAAAATATAGAAGTACAGAGTCACACACTGTCCCATTACCACAAAGGTAAACGTATGTTCCTCGTGTTTCATAAGCATCATGACAAATATGACTTCCTGTTACACATGTTCTTTGGCTGTCTTCTTTCTTTCCTGGGCAACCCTTACCTGTAGCGTAGTGTCTGGTGTCTGTAGGCAAGCCTTCTCAGGTAGGGCATGGTCTCTGTGCACCCTGGAAGTGACCCTCCATCTCTGATGTGCTATCTGTTTTCCTCCTAAGCCATTGAATCACTCCTCATAGCAGTCAAATGTCTGTCTTTTCCTTTTTTCCAGTACTTGGGATTGAACCCTGGGCCTTCATAGTTAGCTGCATCCCCACCCATCCCCACATCTACACCTCCATACCTGTTGCCCTTTGTTTTGGAGACAGGATATCACTAAGTCACTGAGTTGTCTGGGCTGGGTTCAAATTTGTGATCCTTCTGCTTCCACCTCCCAGAGTACTGGGGTTATAGGCATATATCATCATGTCTGTCTGAAACATAGTATTATTAGGCTGTTCCTATCATGAAGGCAGACCTTTGTAACATGAAGGCAAGGCAGGGCCTTTGCCACTCCATCACTTCGAGGGGAGATGTGTGGACTTCTCACGTCTGGTCCTGTCTTTATAGAGATCTAACTACTTGTCCGTGTGGCTTGAGAAGAGCACTGAGGCCTGAATGTGAACAGGAGTGGCTGTCAAACGTGCAGGAAGGAGTTGGGACAAAGAGAGAGGGGTCGAGGCCAAAGGAGCACTTGTTCACAGAGACTGGAAGAGGACAGTGGCCTCATGTGGCCAGGTCGAGCCAGGAAAGTGCAGCTAAGGGTGGTTGGCAAGATGGGCAGTGCTACCCCTGGCTTAGTGTGGGTTTTGACTTGGTCTTAGGAGAATTTGGAAACATGAAAACCCTTCAGAGGTTGAGTCAAGAGGCCATGGTTTGCATTTCCAAAAATCATCGTGGCCTCTTGAAGATGCAGTTGTAGGAGTAGGAACAGCTTGCTAATGACAAGGCTGTTGTAGGGGTCTGAGTGACCATGGAAGGAGTGGTGTGACAGATTTGAGAGGAAGCACTACAAGCAGGTGGTGGAGAGACAGTGACTAGGTTTTGTCCAGAATAGCTGGGTGGTGTGTCACTGTGGCAGGAACTCGGTGGAGGGCAGATGTGAGGCAGATCTTGGACTTATCTGGGGTGTGTGAAGTCCGAGGCAGGTGCCATGCAAGACTGAGTAAGAGGTGGAGGTGTGAGAGCTAGTGATAGGTCAGTGTCCTGATCTCTAGAGAGACAGAGGCCAGGAGGCAGCCTACCTCTGTTGGTAGACCTGGCTCTGGCTCAGGGGTTGTCATGACCTCATACTCCTTGAGGATGGAGCTGTGCCTTTAAATCTGTGGTCACCTCTTCTTGTGTGTATAAAGTTACAAGTGCCTGGCCTCTCTATGACACACCCCCAGCAGAAGTCCTGGGTGCTCAGGATGGGCCTGGATTCACTTTCGTCACCTCACTGTGACCTTCCCCAGAGGTCATTTACAGTGGGTGCATTGTAGACTGAAGCAGGGTTGCACGCTGCACCGAGTCCCATAGGGGTGAACCATTAGCTCATCACATCGGAGCGGGCGTGCTTTAACTCTGTGACATTTCCGAGGCTTTGAGGTGGAGCCTGCGTTCATAAGACTGCCTCTCAACTTTATTAAGGCAAGCGGCAGAAAGGACTTATTTGGCATTTGATGGCAGTAGAACGATTTCAGAAATGTCACATTGTCCTTGCTGCCTCAGGGGTATGTTTTAATAGCACAGGTTCCCGTCTCCACGGTGATGCTATGGTCATTGAGGCGTTGAGCGTGGCCCTCTGCTTGGCTTGAAACCGAGAGAAGGTTCTGGGTGGAATAGCAGGCAGGGCCTTCATTTCCCAGAGCAGGCAGCTTTTGCATCTTTGGGCCCCTCGGTCATTCTTTCTGTTTTTTGATACTGGGGCCTGCATACTGAGCTAATAATCTCCAGCCTTTTGTTTATTTTTGATTTAGAGACAGTGTCTCACAAAGTGGCCCAGACTGGGCTCAAACTTGTGATCCTCCTGCCTCAGCCTCCCTGGCCCCTGTGTCAAGAAGGCAGTCTCCACCCTCTCCCTTTCGGTGAGGGATGAGGCCTAGGGAGACTGGTAGCTCGGACACACCCAAGATCTAACCCCAGTCTACATCCCTGGAATGTGCTTTGTTTTTGTGAGCCTCGGCTATGTCATTTATAGAATGGTGATGTAGTGATATCTCATGACGAGGACATGGCAGCTCCCCCAACATCTGTTTCCTCACCTGTAGAGTAGATGGATGGAACAAGACTGCAAGAAGGCATGAGTCAAATGCTGGCACATCATAGTAATATTACCTGTTGAGACTCGCAGTGGATAAAAGGACAGTGCTAAGCACTGGCCCTGCTATTTAAAAAAAGTTGTTCTTGCTTGGTACAGTGGGTAGGTTCTCTGAGTACTCCCATGCTACAGATGAGGAAACTGAGGCATGGAGAGGAGAGTGACTTGACAAAAGAGATGATGTCAGCGGAACCCAGACTGTTGGTTCCAGAATCTTGTGTGGCCCCTGCGACTCAGAGGAGCAGCTCAAGGCTGGGACCTACCCAAGTGTCAGCCACTGGAAGGACAGGGTACCTGGAGCCCTCACAATGGGTGTTGGGATGAGGCCAGGGTGTGGCCAGGCTGGAGAGCAGGGCCCAAGGGGCTGAGCTTCCTCAGCCTCCATGCACACCCAAAGCCCCAGCTAGTCACTTGGCCAGGAACCCAAGGTTCATCCCCGAGCTTGTCTGATTAGGAGGCAACAACAAGCAGCCTCTCCCAGCACAGCGAAACTCACTTTTTTATTTTTGTTTGGGTGTCATTCATTTCCTTTGTGTGACTGTTTTATTGTTTTCTATTCTCCCAAGCAGTGCCTTTTTGATTTCCTGTAAATTCCTCTATAATCATACTCTTCCCCCACAAACAGGAGATCATAACTGATCATTGCTTTCCCTGTGCTTGGTATTACAGTTTGAATGTGTGGGTCAAAAGTTGAAACTTAATAAGAGCAAGCATCTCACTTCCATAATTTAGGCTGTGGTTCTCCTTTGCTGTTTTGCAGATGATGAAATTGATCTGAAGGTAGGGTAGGAAATAAAAGGAGATGCCTTTGTACTATCTGATAGCGCGACACCTTGGGTTCTGCCTAAGTATCTCTGGAAGCGTCTCAGAAGTACAGGCATATCAGCAATTGCCTTTGCCTTCTTGGGTTTTAAGTGAGACTGTGTTCAATTGAGTCATACGCCAGTTTTAGAACTGTTAATTACACGGAGTGAAAGCGTCCTGCGTGCATTAGGCAGCAGTGGGTATCATGTCTATTTCTGCTTCCCTGCCTTCTGTGGGCATAGGCGATGATGGTAAGCAAGGATGCTTTAGGGGCAGAAGAGCCCCAGGACCCTACATCCTGGGTAGCACGTCCCAAATTAGAAAAGATGCGTCAGTGATGACCTGGATTCTTGGTGTGTGTGTGTGTGAGAAGTATTCCAGTAGGGTTGCTCATCCTTGTCTCCTAATGAATAAGCAGTTACTCTGCATCTAATGAAAATGCCAAATGGAAATGGGATTCTCAGGCAGAGAGAGGACTTGAGTTGCTGCATGCCAGAAGGCAGGAGACAGGATGTGGGAGCCTGAGGCTGTGGGACAGCTTCTGCCTGTCCCCAGCCAGGTCTCCAGCACAATCAGCTCAGGGCTGAGCTTGGCTCTGGTTTCTTTGACAGGACTTATTGATTGAGCCTCCTGAGGATATGTAATTCCAACCAGCCCTTTTCTTTTCTGTCCTCTTGTTGTTCTTGGATTTTGTCCTTTATATCACTCTGTCCGTGAATGTGGAAGGGACGGTCGGGGAGGGAGAAGCCCTGTGGTGTTGAACCCCTGCCCACAACACCGTTCCCTGCACATTTGTCTCCAGGAGAGGTAGAATTCCTGGCCCTTTCAGTGAGTTTCATTCAACACAGTGGTACTTTGATGCTTAGAGACTGATTTGGGGGATACTTCATCCTATCTTGCTACTGTTTGAATCAGTGGAGCATTCAGACCTAAGTTAATTGATATCTGAATCCTGGGTCTAATGCCCAGAGGCAGTTTTCTGAATAATTAAGGAGAAAAAAAATGATCCTACAAATAAATCTCTGCCTAGAACAGTTTTTGTCATTTCTGGGGCATAGCCAGAGACTCTGGGACTGGGATGGGGCAGCGGCCGTGGCTCCCTCAGTCACCTCCTGCAGGCATGGCTTCCTTCCTGTTCACACTGCCCCTGCGTAGGGCGCTCACAGGCATGGCTATGAGGTGCTCTGGTGCACACCAAGCACCCCTCTTCTTATCTGGAGAAGCCGAGCTGCCTTTGTCCCAGATTCTTATGG
This sequence comes from Octodon degus, assembly GCF_000260255.1. Classification (NCBI taxonomy): domain Eukaryota; kingdom Metazoa; phylum Chordata; class Mammalia; order Rodentia; family Octodontidae; genus Octodon; species Octodon degus. The sequence goes on from NW_004524659.1 coordinate 8,066,751, forward strand.
GGCACCCTGTGCTGTCCTGTCCTGAGTGCGGTCTTCTTTGCTTCCTGGAGAGGTGGCCTTGTCCCTCATGGAAATGTCAACCTTGTGCATTGTGTTTCCAAGAGCCACCCCACACCCCCTGAGACAGGCAAGGTTGGAACAGAGTAGAATACTGAGTGCCCTTCCCTTGGGCCAGTGGGCCAGAAAATTTCCTTTTCTTTGCCCTGTTTGCTTTGGATTTGTAGAAGCAGCAGTTGGGGAGAGACAGGGCAGACTGGCAGTCTTATTATGTTCTGCAGTAACCTTTTATTTCTAGTCCCCAGGGCCTTTGCACTGATCCCCACGCCCACCCTTTGTAATCAGGGTCTCACTAAATTACCAGGTTGCTCAGGCTGGACTCCAGTTTATGATCCTTCTGCCTCAGCCTCCCAGAGTGCTAGGATTATAGGCAGGGATTATATGCAGAGCATCTGCAGTAAACTTGAAGACAGATTTGGCCCTCTGTCTCAGAGATAACTAGGCCAAGTAGGACAGTCCCTCGCTGCCTGGCACCTACGCAGAGCTGCAGACCCTGAACACCACCGATGTATAATTGGTTAAGTCAGCACATGCAGACATCTCTTCAAGCTGCATGGGGCAGGCCAAAGCCCAGCCTAGCCAGATTTATCAGAGAACTGCTTTTGTGGAATAATTTGCCTGTGCCTTATTTAAGAATCTGACTAGTAGTGTTCCTCCTATTTTCAGCCTCCCCAGTGCTGGGATTCCAAGCCTGTACCACCACACCCTGTCTCGTGCCTGGGGGCATGGCTGGTGCAGCATGTGGTGCCAGGGATTGAACTGCTGTTCCTGCACTTGCCTAAACAGGCGCTTAGTCCACTGAGCTATCCTGCCAGCCCCTTACATTTATATTTCACTGAGACTAAACAGAAGATCTCTGTAAAGTAGCTAGGAGCCCCAGATGTACTTTCCCCCAGACAAATAGAAAGAAAAGCAGGACTGGGCCTCAAGGGCTGAACCCCCATTGAACCCCCACCTCTTTGGCCTGGTGATTGTGCTGTCTCCTTATCTATGGCAGGTTGGTGCTTAGGCTGGAGGCAGGGTGGGGAGCCCTCCTTGTAGGCTTCTGGGGCTCCAGAGTCCTGGGCTGCCTCTTCCCAGCGCAGGCTGGGGAGGCCTTTGGGGCCTGGGCCTGCACTGCCCAGTTGGACAGGTGAAGCAACATTCTACCCCACCTGGTGGGCTCACCTCAGGGACCTCAGTAGCTCTCCTTGCTGCAAGTACCATCTTTTCCAGTATGGAGCAGTGTGTAGATATTGTTGATGGTTTCTTGATGCTGCTCTGGGCTGATGGGTCCTGCCATGGTGGGACCCTTCCTCCCAGGGCTGTGAAATGTTTAGTGTGATCACTTGCTGAGGATTCCAACAGAATCTGCCCAGAGTGTGCAGAAAAGGGATTTAGTGTAAGGTGGGGGGATGAAGAGATAGCCTTGAGAAAGCTGGAGGCTGCTTAACCAGGAGGAAGGGGCAAGAGCAAGTCCTAGGCAGCAGAAGGAGCTGGATGGAGGGTGACCGTGGCAGAGGCTGGACCTCAGGAATCACCACGTGGAGTTTTGCCTTCATCCTGAGGACACCTAGAGGCCATTGAAGGGTTGTCAACAAAGAGAACGTGGGGGTTTGCCTTTGCTTGAAGCTCCCAGCAGCTGTAGGCTGGAGGCTGGTACAGCCAGAGTGAGAAGGGCATAGGTAAAGAGGAGAAGGGGCCGAGTACAGCTGTGCAGGTGGAATGGCAGCCTTTGTTCACGCTCTGGCAGTGGGGAACAACAGATGAGGAGAGGTTTGAAATGAAACCTAAGAGCTGTTCTCACAGTACAGCTGGCAGGGGGAATGGGGTGAGCTAGAGGAGGGATTTTCAGTGAAATGACCCCTTGCAGTTGTCAGTGGTCATGGAGTGGCTGGGAAGGTATTGAGTAATCGAGGAAGTAGGGCTGGGATCCATAGCCTAAGTAAGCGCATGCGTGTGTAGGTGTGTGTGTTTGAGAGAGGAAGGGGAGGAGGCATCACTTCCCTCATGAGGAAGAGGATCTGTCCTGGGGTAAGGCCCTGGAATCTGGGGCAGGAGAGGCAAGGCGACCTGTCCCTGTGCTCACTGTGGAGTGGCAGAGTCCATCCATCTGCTAAGGAGTGTGCGTGGTGAGGGGAAGAGCAGGGGTGGCATGTGAGGCCAGGCCAGGCAAGGCAGGTGACCAGGAGCTTGCAGCCATCTGCCTACCATTCCTGAAGTAGGCACAGAGTCAGCCAGGGTGGGCACAGGCCTGTGGACTGTGAAGTATTGACAAGAGCCGCGGCTGGAGGTATGGGCTGGAGTT
>NW_004524659.1:8069804-8071055 GCF_000260255.1 Octodon degus
CACTGAGGCAGCTCGTGGGCTCTCTGGTCAGCTAATGATGGTGCACAGGTATGTCCTCTAGACAGGGCCCACTGCCAGTCAGACACTGCAGCTTTGCTGATCTTGAGGTGCTTGACTGCCCCATTTGTGAGGGAAACATGGTCACAGAGGAACTTGGCAAAGACAGCTCACCTTTGCCAAAGGAATGGAGCTGGCCGCTGCAGGAGCACTAAGGGCCCACGGCCTCCTCCCCAGTGCCACCCCCAGATGTGCTCAGATGTCCTCTTGTCATCCCTTCCTGTAGCATCTAGACTCTCTCCTCATGGCAGCCGCCCTCCCAGTTGGAAATTGTGGCTTTCCTTGTAGGCTTCCTCTCTCCCCAAGTCTCAGCTCCATGAGGAGAAGGCATTCCTTCCTCACCAGCGCCAGGAGCATCAAATTGACACTTCCTTAATAACGAGGTGGAATGAATGAGTGGATATTTGCCATGAGGGCAGCACCTCATTAAAATTTTAAAAGTGTTATCAAAGCAATATGGGCACTGCATAGAAAATTCCACTAGTACAAAATCAGTATTGGAAAGAAAGATTAAAATCAAACCACTAGCCCTGCCCACGCTTCTGTGCCTCCCCCAGAAGTGGCATGCATGCTCATTTGTTGTTTAATGGTGTGCTCATTTGTTGTTGCTTTGGTTCCCTTTGCCATCCTGTTGTACATCTGATCCTCCTTTGTATCTTGTTCCAGGAACCCTGTGCACCTTGCTTTCTCACTGGGTAAACTGAGGCCCTTTCCACGCACCCTGCCTTCATTTCCAGGCCTTTGTCCCTGTTTCCTTGTCAGGAGTCTTAACATTTCCGCTGTGTTAATGTGATTGCTAAAGCTTAACTTTTCTTTTTTCAGCACGGGAAGTGGGGGTGGTGCAATTCCCCCGTGTGCTGTGCCAGCCCTGCCCCCAGGGCGTGCTGAGACGGCAGCTAAGATGGGCGTGGTGATGTGAGCCTGCTAGGTCAGCTTTTGGGAGGCTGAGCACAGGTGGATCACTGTGAGTCCGAGCTACATAGTGAGACCCTGTAGACCCTATAGACCCTTACTAAAATACATTTAAAAAAAAAAAAAAAAAAGCCCTACAATTGGTTTCAGTTGTTACCAGAATGGCAGCTCCTTCTCTTTGATTCTAAAGTTACCACCCTAGGGCCTCCAGAAGAGGCTGATAGGAGCATCAAGAGTATGTAGAGGGTTTTTTCTTTTTTTAGTCTTTGTTAATTTGTATGT
>NW_004524659.1:8071980-8081877 GCF_000260255.1 Octodon degus
TGGTGGTGGTTAGGTTGTTCCTCTATCCTCACAGTTTTTATGAACTGAACCTTCAATCTCAAGTCTTACAAACTTTAAAATATTTGGTAGAATACATCCTAGGTCATGTGACTTTCTTATTACTCTTTGTTAGGACATTAACAGTGTTTAGTTGACCTAATCAGTGGAGCTAGATTGACCGTTTGGTTACACGCCCCTCTTTGAACCAGAAAGTAACCTGTGTGATGTTCTTTTGGAACCTGATGAAATCAGCGGGGCTCCTGTACATGCTTTGTGTCTTTCCTGGAATATTTGCCTTTCATTTCTCTTGTTGAAAAAAGAAACATTTACCTTCTTTATCAGATCCCTAAAAGTTTTAAGCCTACTGTTGATTTTATGTGTGGCAGTGAACCATTCCATGTTCTCAAAACTACAAACTTTGAGGCCTAATTTCTACTAATTGCTTTCTTTTTTTATATATTTAGTTGTATTTAGTACAAGGTCTACAGGGTCTCACTACACAGATCGGACTCATAGTGATCCTCCTGTTTCCAGCTTCCCAAGTGCTGGGATTACAGGCACGCACCACCATGCCCAGTCTTAATCAGCAGGGCTGGCATAGCACACTGGGGATTGAACCCTGGTCCCTGAGTCTGCCTAAGCAGGCACTTTAATCCACTGAGCTATCTAATTGCTTTCTAGACTTGCTATCTAAGGTATCCAGGGCTTTTTTAAAATTATACTTTGGGGTTAACTCCATCTCCTAAAATTATCCCATTGCATCATTTTATTCTCTGTATTGGTTTTGTTCTCTCTTTTTTTCTTTTTCTCGCATATTTTTCCTATTTCCAAGTCTTTGAATGTTTGAAAAGGACTCTTTTCTTTTTATCCTGGTTCAGTAGTTTGGGGATAGAAATCTGTGTTTCTATGGAGTGCGAGGAAGAGGAAGCCAGTGATGCAGTTTGGCTAGGTCTGTTTTCCCCTCAGTGAAGTGGGAATGGTGATGCCTGTGCCAGCCTGGGCTCCCTAGATGGCTGAGCCTGCGAGCAGGTCGGCAGGAAGTGTGTGAGTGTGTGCTCTTGGGCTCCTGTGTGTGGGTGGGGCGCAGGCAGGCACATGCTGGGGCTGCAGAGCAGCCACGAGATGCCTCAGTCTGTCCTGAACAAGCTTCAGTGCTGGAGTGATGCAGCCGAGAGGCCCCCAGTGGCCTTGAGGGTCCTGAGTCTTTTTTTCCTTCAAGTCGAGGAGACGCCTGACAGGACTGGCTGGCTGCCAGCGCTCCCAGCAACTGGGGACAAAAACTTTGATCTTACAGGAATTAAGTCGGAGCAAGGCAGCCAGTGCCCACCACCACTCATAGGACCTGCTTGGAGTAGCACCCCAGGAGCTGGCAGTTTAAAAGAAGGAGCCTGTGTTTGTTTCCTGAGACTTGTTTAGCTTTGTGGGCCCATTATAAATATTTGAAAATACAGTCAGCTGTCCATGTCCATAAATTCAACCACCCATGATGGGGAAGAAGAAAAAGACACAAAGTTTAAAAAACTGGAAAGCAAGATTTAAACTTGTCATACGCTGAGCACCACAGCAAACCCATGTGCGGCGCAGCACACCCTGCCGCAGCCTCTGTGTGTGACAGATCTCAGCCTCCCTCCAGCACTGCTTGAACACTGCCCCCCCCCCATTGTTCATGGACTTCGTATCTAGGCCTGTTTTCAGCCCACAGCTAAGAAGGAGCAAGTGTATATCTGATGGCTGTGTTTGTACTGAACATGCACAGCCTCTTTTTTCTTCTCATTATCCCGTGCCTAAAACAGTAGGGTAGCTATTTATATCACCTATGCATTGTAGTAGGTATTATAAGTAACCTAGAGATTGTTTCAGGTATGCAGGAGGATGTCAGTAGGTTATATGCAAATGCCTTGCCATTTTATGTAAGGGACTTAAGAAGCTGTAGATTTAGGTGTCCATGAAGGGCCTACAGCCAAAACCCCTCAGATATCCCAGGACCTTTGCACTGAGCTATATATCCCCCCACATACCTTTATTTTGTGACAGGGTCTCACTAAGTTGTCCAGGTTGGACTCAAACTTGCATCTTCCTGCCTCAGCCTTCCAGAGTGCTGGGATTGCGGGCGAGTGCCACTATGCCTGTCTAATGATGCCAGAGGGTCTTGTGATGAGAATCAAGGTAGCCTACCTGAGGGAGCCAGAGGATCCACCTGGCTTCATGGTGGACGTGTGGCTGAGGCGGTATCTCTGGGCTTTGCCCTTTACTTCGCTACCCTTATTGCTTAAAAAGTGCAATTCCTGATTCTTACAGCAGCTCTATGGGGCAAACGCTATTATTTATTTCCATGCCACAGATGTGTAAACTGAGGCACTGAAAAATGTTTTCAGCCCACAGCTAAGAAGGAGCAGAGTTGGGGTTGGAGCTCAAGTTCCATCACCGGGCCAGTGTACTTAGTGACTTACATGTGTGTGGACTTAGCATTTGTTGTTTGAAGTGATTGAAGGTATAAGCAAGTGTATATCTGAGTTTTACCCAGAGGTGAGACTGAGTGCAGAGACCTACCCAGGGTGGAGCATGCTACCATGAGTTTGTTATGGGGCTCCCAGGTACCTCCTGGGGTCAAGTTGCAGGAGGGACAGCTGTGGCCCTGGTTTTACCTCTCCTGCCCTGCCCACACCCACTCTGTCCTTTATCACTGCCACATGCTCTTCGTGTCTATCCCTATCTCTGGCTTCTCTCTGCATGCACCTGTTTCCACATCTGTACCTGTACATACAAGGCCAGTCTACTCTGTTGCCTGTCACAGCCCACCTCCTCCTGCTGCAGGTAGGGCTCTGAGATACATGGTGTCCCTAGGTTGCCCAAGGATTTGGGAAAGATCTGAGAGAGAGTTCTATAAAGCCACGTGGGCAGAGCCCACATGGATGCTTCAGGAAGCAGCATCCTGAAGATTAAGGTCCAGCTCCTTTGCTGTGTAGATTGTATCCCCCTGCTATAAGATAAAGAAACTGGGGCTCAGGGAGGCAAGGTGTGTCTAGCTGTGGAGGCTGGGCTTCCTCTACCCCCACTGTGGCTTTCAGCTCTTGTGGGTAGAAGCAGCCTATCCAGCCTTAACTGGTGATGAGGCAGAAGAGACACACCACATATGGAAGCATATCACTCCTGGGGCCTGAGACGGAGGCCCTTGGAGCTATAGGCAAGCCTGGCTTCCAGACCAGTCAGGGTGCGCTGGGTCTCCTTGGAGGGGTCCAGTCCCTCCCAGGGGTCACTAACTTGCCACTGCGTTTTTCTCTCCTAAAGCCGAGTGTTCAAGACAGACATGGAGCTGGAGGTTTTGCGCTACACCAACCGTATCTCCAGTGAGGCCCACAGAGAGGTGAGTTGTCACTGGCTGTGGTGGGGCAGGCAGCATCACTGCGTGCAGGGAAGAGACTGGCAAGGGGATGACTGGGCGAAGCCAGGGCACCTGAGAGGGAGGACCACGCAAGAGGCGGAAGTTTTATATGTGCTAACTTTTTCTAGCAAGCACAGGGTAGGGACAGGAGAGACTTTCCCCAGCTCTTAACCTTAAGGTACCCACCTTCATGAGAGTAAGGGACAGTAACCCTAAAGGACTTTGCCTTCAAAACGTCCCAAGTTCCAGAAATGCAGGGCTCTCCTTTCTAGTATCCTGGTAGTTTCCTGCTCATCTTAAGGCATCTTTTGTCCTTAACTAATCCCAGAACACTTACTACCATTGTCTGTTTTTTGAATACATCTTCTTGTGATTGCTTCTAAGTTGCCCACTTTATAGAGGAATGAGACCAAATAAGGAAATTTACATTTTTAATGCCAGTGGGGTACCTGAGATAGCTCTGTTCCTGCAAGAGCCCAGTGCCTGCTCAGGGACCTTCAGGGCTTTGTGTTAGGAAACAGAGAAAGGTGACCGATGGCTGTGTGACCTCTTCTGTGTGTTAATTTTCTGTTGGATAAAAGTCTGGCAAAGGAAGCCTTTCAGAAGTAGTTCTGACCACTTTCTCAGCACTGAGTGTTCGTCCGACACCTTGGTCAAATCTTTGTTGTGCCCAGCCAGCCAGCCTGCTGCCTTCAAGCTGTAGCTCAGAGCTCGGCGTTTATCGGCTTCCAAATGGAACCTCTCCATGGTGGTTTAAATAAACTGTGGATTTGGGGGCATTTAAGAGTCCCAATTTGTCACATTTCTGTACCACTGTGTGCACGTATCTTTCCCCCTTTTTTCTTTAGGAAGTGCTTCGTTTGCTGAAGTTCTATACATTATTTATAAGGTTGTATTACTTATCTGCTTAATACAAATGTCTTTGCTTAATATCCATCCTCCAGGTAATGAAGGCTGTAAAAGTGGGAATGAAAGAATATGAGATGGAAAGGTAAGCTGTGTCTCTCTGGGTAAAGATTAAAATGTAAAAAACAGTAATTTATGTTCCCTAAGCAAGTAACAGATTCGACTCCACCGTGCTGCGCACAGATTGAATAGGGATTAGGGGCCAGCTTTGGAGTCCTGGGCAGAGATTATTTTTCTTCTGACGGTGGCCACCTCCCTGGCTCTTGGCAGAGTGTTTGATGGTAATGGTCACTGATTACTTTTCTGGATGGCTTACTGCCCCATCAGGCCAGTTCTGGACTTTGTTTCTGCAGTTTGCAAGAAACTTTACCAGCTAGCTGCTATTGTGAGTTTGAAAGCCGCTAATAAAACAGCTTACCATTTTTATGGCTAAACACCACCATTCAGTCTGCTCTGCACAGAGTGCTGGTGGAGGGAGGGTTAAGTGGATCATAAAGCGCTCTGGAGAACTTCATTAGCCTTCGGCTCCAATTAGCCTACAGTAAGCCAGAGCACCCAGAGGTGCTGCCTGGGGCTGGCCTGTCCAGGTGGGAGTGGCCGCTGGCTCAGCCTGCTCTAGGACCCAGGGGTCATCCGACTTCCACCCATGACTCATGAGTCAGACCCACACTGCCCTAGGCACCCCCTTCCCCTGTTTCCTGGGTCGCTCACCAGTGACCATGCCACCCAGAAGCTCTGGGGAGTGGGCCCTAAAGAGCTGCTATTGTACCTCCTCATGTCTGACTTTGTGAGAGCTTGACTGCTGCCACCTCCCCACCTCGCAGGGTTCACGTGTACCTCAGGTGCTCTCAGCCCCTGCTCCTGCACAGCTGGCTCTGGGGGTGCTGGTTCTGCATTGCCCTGTTAGGGTTCTGATGTGGTTTGTCCCCAAGGGCTCACATGTTGGAAGCGTGGTCCTCAGGGTTATGATGTGAGAGGTGGTGGGATCTTTAAAGGGGGGAGTAAGGGGGCTTAGTCTCTGGGTCTTTGGGGGCCCTGCTATTAGGATTAAGATTGATCTAGTGGTACCCTGAATTAACTTTTTGTGATAAAATCAGCAAGCCTAGCCCTACCCAGCTCTGCAGCATTCTGTCTGGCAGTGTGATTTCTTATTCCCTTCCTGTGATTCTGTCTACCCTTAGGCCCTCTCCAGAAACCAAACCAATGGACTACCTGACCTTGAATTTTCAGCCTCCAAAACTGAGCTAAACAAACTTCTTTATAATGTAGACTGCCTCAGGTATTTTGTTATAGTAATGAAGAACTGATTCATATGTCCTCCTAGCCCTTCAGGCCCCCCTGCTGCAGCAGTGTAGCCATCCAGGCCATCATGTATGGGGGGTCAGCAGCATGTGTACCAGCATCCACAAGGCTGTGGCTTGGGGATGGGAGTCTTTTTTCAAAGTCGTACCCTGAAAGACTTTCTGAGAAGTGAGCCTCCATATTTTTCCCTTCTTCCCCGGCATATGAGGTTACAGTGACCCTGCCCTGCTACTGTGCCATCCAAAGGGGGCATGTAACAAGCTGTGACAGGCTGGGGAAGATGGGGAAAGGCCTACAGAAATGCCCCAGCTTTTGCCCCCATGATGTCTACTGCAGTGGGGCCTGTAGGGGCCGAAACTCCAGGGTATCAGCCCCCTTGAGGAGGTGGGAAGAGTACTTGGGGCCATGCCAGGGGCTCAGATTGGCACAGCCGCAGAAACCCGTTCCCAACTGAGTTAATTCAGTGACCCATAGCCAGTGCCTCAAATAAAAATAACCAAGAGGCTGGAACAAGAATAGCTTGTCGCAGCGCGGAGCCCTGGCCTCTGTGTATGCTGGCAGCATGGTGCTCTGAGCAGCAGGCTGCCCCACTCTGGAGTGGCTCCTGGAAGGCCCCTGAGCCGCCTCCCACTGTAGGGTCCCTGAGCCCAGCCTTGCTGCAGCCCGGGACAGGGCTACGTGGGCTGTGGGGTGGGGGCCTTTCCGACCCCTACCCCACGTGCTGCCTGGAATATGGAGTTCTTTTTTTCCCCCTCCTCCTCCTCTTACTGGGAAATTTCGAAAGTAGAATAGTATCATTTTTTTTTTTTTTTTAATTTAGTTTAGTTTTGCTTCAGTGGAGTATTTTAAAACTGAATCTCAGACATTATGTCGTTTCACTTGTAAATACTTCAGGAGGTGTCTCAATTAATGAGAGTATTTTCCCCTTTGTGTAACCACCCTGCCATTAGCACATCTAACCGAATTGACAATACAGCTGACTCTCATATGTGCGTGGTGTGTCTCACATTCAGTGAAGCATGGCTGGGAGATGTTTATGAAAAAACCAGTTACACCTGTCTGAACATGTACAGTTTTTTTTCTTGTCATCACTGTCCAAACCATATGATATAACGGGTACTTACTTCATACTAGGTATTATAAGTAACTATGGGATGCTGTGAAGTATGTGGGAGGATGCAGATAGTTTATCGGCAAATAATGAGCCATTTTATACGAGGGAGTTGAGCATGCAGGATTCAGGTCTCTGCGGGAGGTCCTGAAACTAATCCCCTTTGACACGGAAGGATGGCTGATTCCTTTCTATTACCAGTGTTTGGTCTATGTTGGCTAAAAACCATTCTTTTTGGAGTAGGAATGTTCAAGCTGGGATTCAAACAAAAGCTATGTGTTGTGGATGGCTGCTGTGGCACTGGGAGTCCTTGCCACACTGAGCTCTGGGGAGAGCTTACCTCTGTCTCCCCGTGGCTCCGAGGCTGCCTTTTCTATGGACCAGGTAGCCTAAAGCTGGAGAGCACCCTGGGAGGCCTGAACATGTGAACAGCTGTCCCAAGGTGCTGGGTGGTGGGTTTGCTGTGATAGGCCAGCTGTGTCCGTGTTTGTGCCTCCGCCGTATGCCATGCCCATCTGGAGGGGAGGCAGTGCCTGTCTGTGCGCCTCATCCAGCTGGGAGCCATCAGATCCTTGGGTCCCTTGGAAGTGACAGTTTAGAGAGAGGTGGGCTGGGAGGGTAGGACAAGAACGGGTTCTGCCCCAGGAAAAATAGAAACAGATGCAAGACCTGGAATAGAAGAGCCTGTTCTTAAAGGACCAGTGGGCCAGAGTGTCACCCCTGAAGATGGTAGGAAGACGGTTGTCCTTGAGTGTTGTCCTGTCTCGGGGTAACCCTGGCTAGATTGAGGAGGGCATGCCTCCACTCAGGCCTATGAGGCATGTGCAGCCTGAGACAGGCTGACTCTCCCTTGAGCTCCCTCCCTCCCACTCCAGACACAGCTCTCAGTCACTGCTGCATCACTCTGGTGTAGTCTGCATCTGTGTCCACAGGAGCCTGGAACCTTCCTCTCAGAAGCCACACCTCATTGGTCTGCCCAGTGACTAACCCACAGCTGGTGGGTTCCATGAAGGGATGGTAGGGAGAAGAAAAGGTCTTAAACTATTTTTCTGCCATCCCTTGTGTCCCTGGGGACTTCAGAATTGTTCTCTGAACCGATTGGGAACAAAAGCCTTCTAAAGCATGTGATGTCGGTGGCCCAGGGAGCATCGCCCTTTAGCACAAGCTGGCCTGCTGCCCGGGAAGGTCAGGGCGGCCACACCACTGTGCAGACTGTGGACTCGCAGGTGAAGGGAAGCAAGCTGCTCTGTTATGTGCATTGATGGCACGCTGCACACATGGTAGCTGTCCCCAAGACCTGCAGGACCTTCTGTGGGGTATGGCTCGCTCCAGCCCCACTGAGGGCCCAGGCAAGAGAGATCAGGAGTCTTGTGAGTCAGGGTGGAGCACAAGGACACACCAAGACCCTGAGTTCAGATTCAGGGATGCTGGCCAGGAGACCCCATTCTGAATCTAGCTTTTTATTATTATTAATTATCAGAGATTTGTTATATGATCTTGAGAGCATGTTTAAAAAAAAACAAAAAACGCTAGCTGATGACATTTATGAAGACACCTCCTGCTCCATGCTGTGCCTGTGAGCGAGGTTTGAGAGGAAATGAAAATCATTTTCTGAAATTGAGGTGTAGTAAATTGTGTTAAACCAATAAGACATTAATGTTTGGGCAAATCAGACTCTAACAGCATCTGACTGCGGGCCCAATCAGGCAGTTCGCTTTACCGCCTCATATTATTTAATGTTAGTGGCGTAACCAGCTTGTAGCCGGCTGGCATGGGGCTGGCAGCTGAATCAATTACCTGCAAACACTAATTTAGAGCATGCTCAATTGGCTGTGTAAGCAGGTCCGGTTCACGTTTGCCACAAGGAGATTAATAACTTGATGTGTTTGACAGTCTGGGACCTTAATTGAAATTATGCTCTCTCTCTCCAAGCAGTGAACCGGGGCACTTTGGGCCCTTTCAGGATGGCTTGGGGTGGGTGTGGGGAGCCATGCAAGTCATTTAAAAGACTGAGGGTCTGTGAGGTGTGATAGGACCAGTGTAGCCTTGTCCTCCTCCTCTGGCAAACACATCTCAGTCCTGAGACAAGACCTGGGTGTTTTCCAGGCTGTCACAGCAACAGCCCATAATAGTAGCTTCCTGTTTCTTTTCAGTCCTTTGTAATGAAGAACTTTTCCAGCTGTGCTGCTTTTTATTATTATTGTTAAAGCTCTTACTGCTTTTTCCTGCCCTTTAGGCAAGTGGAGGGAGTCACAATTCTGTGTGTTCAGTGTCCCTGTTGAGTCTAGATGGGGGTGGGGTAAGGACATGCACATACGCTACATATACTACACCAAATACATGCACACACCATATACGCACCACACATACATGTGCTGTACCCCCGCACCACACACACATACATACACCGCATACACTTATGTCACACACACACACTCCGTAGTCCCCCTGCACATAGATACTGGATACACATACCATTCCTGCACATACATATTCCTGCCACACACACTGCACACATCACACTCCCCTTTCCCCACACCACACACATCCATATACATGCTGTCACACACATGACATTGTTATGCATACCACACCTATTGTACGCACCACACACATCCACAAACACCACATATACAACACACACCACATATACCCACACACATGTACACCTGTGTACACACCCACACCACACACCCTGAAAAACCAACCCCCAACCCCACACGGATTTTCCATCCAAGCCAAGAGGTACTGCTCAGTTGGCTGAACTTCTAGTTTACCCAGAGCAGGTTGCAAACCCCTTGCCATGTTGTTGTTTGTTTTTATTTATTTTTTTTCATAATTTTATTGATAAACAAATAGCAATGAGACAGTTTCAAATCAAATCACAGGGACAGTTTCAATAATTAACACACTGCATACATTCTTCTTAGTGGTTAATTGCTATACCAGATGCGGACTTGAGATCCTATTTACAAACACCATTGGAGCAAATCCCTCTATTCATTAAGAGAATGTAACTATATATCTATCCCAGCCACTTTGAATACACAGATACAAAATGAACATTCATCTGTATACCCTTTTTTTGTTAAGTTCCGTTATTTGAATATTGTAGGTGTGTAAACTCAGCAAAATATTCTAAAAGAGTCCAGTAGCCCATAATAGCATTGGGTCTTCTGTTTAACTGGCAATGTCA
>NW_004524659.1:8082292-8083828 GCF_000260255.1 Octodon degus
CTTTTTAGGACTAGAAACTCCTCTGCACTGCCTACTGTGACAGCACTGTAGGACTTAGGCAGGCACAGCAGATGGGTCCTGTGGACCCCATAGTGCCCCTCCCTTCATGCAGCCACTGGCTCCCCTGTCATGTCTCCTGTGCCTTGGAGGCCAAGAGCCTTCCCAGATTTGTGCTCTCCTCTTCTTGTCTGTCTTCCTCTTGGCATACTGCTGTCATCTCTGAAGAGCCCTCTCTTTGTGCCCACATTGCCCTCCTGTTCCCACCTCCTCCTAAGCATGTGATCAGACATGGCCTTGTGTGTGTCTGGCACAGCCAGGCTATCCATATTTTGGTGGTGACATATGTCACCAAGAGCTTCTGGAGCTGCTCAGTTTCTGAATATCAGGATGGCTGAGCACGGTCTGGCCTAATCTGGTCAGTTAAACCTGGGCATCATCAATGGACCACTCTCAGTTTCCCCACCCTGTCCAAGCTGCTGGACCTTGGTTGGCGTCTTTGGGGCAGGCCTGGGCCCCAAGGTAAGGTTGGATGCACTTACCTTGGGTCTGGTCACTGGCCCAGGGCTCTGCACCAACCATGGCACATACAGGATCTCTCCATTGGCCAAGTTGAGTGAGAGCATGACATAACCAACTTGAAAAGGTTGGCCCATGGAGACTGTATGTGTGGGTGTGGAAAACCCTTCTTTTGGCCTTGATGGCCTGATGTGGATTTCCTGCAGCACTTCCCTGGCAGCACACCACAAGAGGGCTCAGGAAACCCCATTCAGTTTTGTGAACTGTCCATGAAGGCGGCCTTTTTAGTCTTGTATGTTGGCTGCCCACACCACAGGGCATTTGACCCTTTCCAAGAGCCCTGGCTGTCCTGGGTGGAGAATTCCTCAGAGTTCAGGCATGCTTTACTCCCTCCTGGTAGAGCAGGTCCCACGTGTCCACCCCCTGTGCTTTGGCATCAGGATCTGGTTGTAAAGTTCCACATACCACTCCCGTGGTTTTGTCTATGCTGGGAAACTATTCTGGAAAACCAACCAGGGCTGCCCAAGGGCAGTCATGGTGGTTATGAGTCAGGATGGCTACCATCATGTCAAGCTAACTCCCTACATGAGAATATGTTATGTGCCTGCACGTAACTGATAAATAAATGGACATATTTAAGGTGTGAACCAACCTGGTATCACTAATAGTGAGAAAGATGGACAAAGAAACAAGAGAAGGGCTTTCTGCAGATGTGTAGCCTGGTTGATATCAAGCCCAATTATGGTTTTGGGGGTAAAGCTAACTATAGTAGACTTTGTTTTTCAGTACTGGAAGAGTTGTCCTTCAGAAACCAAATTAAGTAACAGTGGTACCAGCAGGCAGCACCCTTATGGATTTTTCTCCAGTGCTTTTTCACTAACTTGGTTCTGTTTATTTTAGATAAATATTTATCATAATTTTAAGGAAGTAGCGTTTTCTTCCTGGCTTGCTAGGAGATTTTATCAGGAAAGGAGGTTAAATTTTATCAGCTGCCTTTTTAGCATCTCCCTTGGCCCTGTG
>NW_004524659.1:8084538-8150496 GCF_000260255.1 Octodon degus
GGAATTATGTCCCTTGCCGTTGGTGAAAGCATCTACATAGGTTTTTTGTAATTCTTTTATACAAGAGATCTGTCTCTTCATCAGTTTTTATTCAGCTTTTTTTTTTCACTTATATCTATATAGGTCCATGTATATTTATTTTATCCTTTGGATTATAATCCAGGCTTATGCTATTTCTTTTGCTGCTCTAGTCATTCTAACTTGAGCATTGGAGGCTCTCTTTTAGCCCTGTGTCCCTTTCCTACACCCCCCTCATTGTGCCTTCTCAGCATGTCCTCCTTCCTGGCATTGTGAAGTGCTCCAGGCTCACCTTGCATTCTTCTCCCCGCTCAAATCCTAGAGGCAGCCACTTCTCCCAGGAGCCCTGGTTCCTATTCCTGGAGACTTACGCCAGGATTGAGCACTGGTGTGCATTAGATGAATCTGATGACCAGACTTCCTGCTGTAGAGCCAGTGTGCCACCTGGCACACAGTGTACTTGTCACCGTAGGTTGCCATGTTAATGAGCTGAAAGAGGAGTCAGTATTGTAGAGTGGTTAACGGGTGTCCTGGCTTTGGGTCCCAGCTCTGCCTCTTACCAACTGTGTGGCCCTGGGCAAATTGATAACACTGTATCCCAGTTTCCTCATCTGGGAAGAAGGACACTAATATCACTTCCTGCCATAGTTGGGAGGATTTGATGAATTGATATATGTATGAGGTGGGATCAAAAAATTACTATGTGTGCTCAGATTTTTAAAATCTTATTGCAGTAAAAGGCACATTGCCATTAATCCCTGTTAAAGTACTTCCTCTTCTTTTGAGCATGCCTACGTATCATTCTCATTACTTTCTGAAATACTTCTGGAAGTCCTTTTGCATGAGTATCTTTAGTTGTACTGTTTTGGCTTCCCCCGTGACCTGAATTGGTTCAAAGCATTTTATCTGTAATGATCATTTTGACTTTGGAGAAGAGCAGAAGTCGCACAGTACCAGAGCCAGTAAGTAAGGTGGATGAGGATTCCTGTAATGTGTCTGTGAGCCTCTGTCCTTCCATTCGATGGCACTTAGCGGCGGCACTCTTTTTTTTTTTTTTTTAACCTCATAAAGACACTCGCAGAAGAAGATTCCCAGAACTGCTTCAAGAAGTGGCAAGAATGGCGGGCTAAGTGTGTTTGAAACAATGGGGAGTAGTTTGAGGGGAATTAATGACAATGTCTTTTAGTGTAGTAAAACTTTTTTATTTAAACATTCACTTTATGTTTCTGTCACCCCATGTATTTTACACAGCAACAGATAGAGCCAGGCTTGGTGGCGCATGCCTATAATCAGCATTTGGGAGGCTGAGACAGGAGGATCGCTGTGAGTTCAGGGCCAGCCTGAATGATACAGTGAGACCGTGTCACAAAAAGAGAGAGAGAAAGCGAGGGAGGGAGGGAGACAGGCGGGAAGGAAGGGAGGAGGCAGGCAGGTGGGGAAAGAGGGAGAGAGGGAAGGGAAGAAAAAAGAAGAGAAAAACTAAATAGGTTTGACACTTATTGAGCATTGTAATGATGTTTGCTTTGTTGCTGATCTTTCACCAGCATTTTATGTGGACTCAAAATGTGAGGCTGTTATAAATGCTTTTTAAAAAAAGCTCTGAATCGTATCTAGAGAACACCTATTTTGCAATTATGTTTCGGGAAGCTCCCCACATTTTTCTGTTTCTGAGTAATGGAGAAAGGAGAGGGCCTGGCTGTTCCTTGAAGATGTAAAGAACTCCTTTGATACTATCAGAACCTTTTGTTTCCTGAGGAAAATCTCTTTGATCACTTTTCAGGTTTTCCTGTTAAGTTGTTCTGTTCAAAATTTATCACTCTTAAATCATATATTGGAATATATATTCCAAGAAATGTGTGTTTTCACAGAGGATTTTTAAGTTACTGATTTTATCCTTTTAAGTTTAAAAAAAAATCTTCTCTGTCTCCCTAACTGTACTTCCTTTCTTATTCCAATTATGTATTCCTATTCTTTCTCTATTGATTAGCAGTACAAGAATTTTATGTTTTATTGATCTTTTCAGAAAATCTGCTCTTAAATTTATTTTTCAACTCTACTATTTGTCTAGCTCATTGATTTCCAATTTTATTATTAAGTCCTTTTCTCCTCCCTTTCAAAAGCTTGTCCTGAACATCCAACTTTTAACTTGTTTAGATGAATCTTAGTTCATTTTCTGGTTTCTGGGAATAAATAGATTTGGACTAAATTGTTTTTTAGTGCAGCCTTGGCTATATCCTCAAAGTCATGATTGATTTTTTTTATTTTAACCCAATAAATGAATTAATTCATTTCTAGATTGATGTGGTTGGAATTTTCTTGATTAACTTTTTGTTATTAATGATTTCATCACCATTTGTAGTTAGAAAATGTGGCCCTTGGAAGTTTTCTTCAGTTTTTAAAAATTTTGTGGTCCGTTTAAAAACACTTTGTCAATATCTTATGGAAAGCTGGAAAGAGTTTGATTTTTATTTTTAAAGTTTATACTTTGACGTGCATTAACCAGGTCTGTATCTTTTTCCAGTTTTCTTCTCCTTCCTTTATTTTCAGACGCGGTGCTTTTGTGAATCTTAACAGGTTTTCTTTTACTTCCATGGTAAGCATCAGTTGGGTCTACACATTGGTGCTTGTTATGTCTCTCTTATTCTATCTTTGCTTTTAACCTATTTAATCTATGTCCTGAAATTAAATTTATCTCACGTTGGTGTTGCTATTAATATTTTGTTACAGTCTTCTGGTATATCTTTGTTCTTTCCTTTATTTTTAAGGCTTATTGCTGGTTGCTTTTAAATTGGACTTTATTCCAACTTAAATGGGCCTTATGCAGGGCCTCCCTGTGTTAGGAGTGCTGTTTGCCTTTCCTAGGATAGACCGTGCATTTGTTCTCTTATTTACAGTTATTACTTTCTGGTTCCTGGGCTTTTTTTGTTTTTGTTTTTGTTTTCCTTTATGGCTTTTTTCCCCTCTCACTCTTTTTTCAAAGTCTATGAAATTTCCTTCTCTGTGTCTTCTGCATCCCATTTTTCTTGTAGAACTAACTTTAAATTAGGATTTAATGACCTGTATTTCTCTGTTGTTTACCTATGTTTAAAAAAAATTAGTATCAATTCGTTCCTTTAAAAATTGGAAATTTAGCATGGTATCTGCTTTTCCCTTCTGCCTTCAGGTTTTTAATCACGTAACTTCTCTCTCTGTCAGTTATTTCCACATTTGCATTATAATATAATTTTAATCACAAATCTTCAAGTACAGCCTTGCCTTACTAAAGACCTCTCCTTTGTACTCTGTTTTTCTCTTCTTCATGTGCTTGTACTTTAAGTTTTGACTCAGTGCTTTGAGTGCCTTACATGTGGGAGAGTCCTTTGCTACCTTCTACCTAAATGATGGCTTAAATTTAGGGGATTGAATCTTTGTTCCCTAAGGCCAAACATCTTAGGCAAATCATATTCTTCCTCTACCTAGGGCACTTTCAAACTTTCTTGCCTGGCTGCTTGTGTATGATTCCTTATGCTTAAGAATGACTGTATTTCCTGAGGGTATGTCTTGGTGCCATTCTGGTCTTGGGCTATACCAT
Organism: Octodon degus; assembly: GCF_000260255.1. Lineage (NCBI taxonomy): Eukaryota > Metazoa > Chordata > Mammalia > Rodentia > Octodontidae > Octodon > Octodon degus. The sequence goes on from NW_004524659.1 coordinate 8,088,128, forward strand.
GGGGCCCTGAATTCCACCCACGTGTCAGCTGGTTGGGAAGACCAAGGGGAGGCAGGCTCCTTGAGAACAAATACAAGCTGGGCCTTGGTCACTCTCCAAGTCCTTCACAAATTGGTGGCCCCAGTGGGTGCAGAGGACCCAAAGGCTCAAGTGGCCAGTTTCAGGTCAGGTGTCCTTGGACTTAGGTCAGTGAAAGGTGGACAAAGAAACAGTCACACTTAACACAGAGTCCAGACAAGGTGGAAGGAGCCAGCTTGCTGGCAAGGCCATTTATGGGACAGGCTTGTGCAGTCAGGGGTGGCTGGGCCACTAGCAGTGCTGTTGTGACTGCGGTGGAGAGACCAGTAGCCACACCCCAGTGGCAGTATCACCCATCCTGTGTTTCTTGTCTGCTGTCCTACTGTTCACTGCCCAAGGTGAGCATTTAGCCCCTTGAATCATGTTCACTGAGACCTGTGATGTAATTGTTTCTCATGTCACCCTGGACAGAGTCCACTCCCCACCTCTGTGGCTTCTCCCCAGTTATAAAAGGAAATATGATGGGGTTAGAAGCCATGCACAATAGCCTAGGCTTGTCCCTGTAAGTCCACATGATGGTCCAGGATCTGTGTCTTTCACCAGAGCAGTGAAACCAGTCTTCACCTCAGGGCTTTCTTTGAATTCCTCTTATCATACGCTGTTGCTTATAGATGGAGCTGGGCTGGGGTTTTGGTTTTCTTTGGCATAATTCTCACTTCTGCACTCACTTCCTGTAACCTTACACTTCTGCTTTGCACTAACTGTGTGCGCTTGTAACTTGACGCCTTCTCCATCACAACTGTTCCCTTGCTCCCTGGATGTGCTGTCCTCTGAGGAATCCAAGAAACACAGGCTGGAGGCTGGAGGACACTCGCCCTTGCTCCTCTTGCATGGCTGCCGAGAGCTGTGGAATGGTCCTTAGGACCCCTTTTGAAAGTGTTGGGGTGCAGAAGGAGGGGAAGAAACTTGGCAAGGTGAGCCCCTAGGAGCTGAGGATTGGGGTAAGTAATCTTGGGGAGTCTAGGTAGTGCCCACGCTCCTCCTTGTGGAAGCAGGAGTGAGCTGGGTGCCTGGAGTTGGCTTTAACTGGCTGCCTTCCCTCTGAGGCCCATGGGGGCTGAACTTAAGCCTAAGTATACCTCCCAAGGCCTCTCTGTCTGGTCAAGGCCTTAGTTGGGGGAAATTCCAGGAAGAATTTTCTAGCAAGACAAAAGCCAGAATTTGTAAACTGCTGGCTTCTGGGCTCATCCCAGTGCACAAGCAGCTTTATTTTGGCCCATGCAATGGGGATTTTTTTCTTGTTGCTTTGATTAATTTGAGTCAATGATTAAAAATCAGGAGATTTTCTTGGCCTTTCCTAGAAATTCTGCATAGCTAGCGACTGTGGGCTGGAATCCCACAGAATCATGGCCTGGGTGCCCACTGGGCACACGCTGGGCACACACTGTAGGCCCCGCCCCTCCATGACACCTTCCCCAGCACTGAGGCCCCTTTCGTCGTGCTCAGCCTGCTGAGTCTTTCCTAGTTGAGAAAGATTTCTTATACCAGTATTTCTATCAAAAGAGGAGAAAGGAGACAGTCAAAGGGGTCATGTAATTCAAGAGAAGTGAGAGAGCTCTGGGAAGGGAGGACTGGTTTTTCATGTTTTGTGTGTAAATACCTGTTTCTCTTCTACTAGAGGGTTTGAGGCTTCTGAGCTGGTCTTGCCCCACTGCCATCCCTTCCCCTTTCCTGACACTCCCTGAAGGAGGCCCCCTGGGAAATGGGAAGGACATTTGGGGGGGGGGGCTCTGTCCTATTGTCTGACCATCAGAAAGCATCATCCCATCCTGGGGGCATCTTGTGAGGAATTATTCCATAGGCAGTGATTTGGGGTTGGCTCCTGGAGCAGGCAGACAGCTGTGATTATGCTGCCAGGTTTGGTGCCGGTTTTTAGAAAATTCTCATCCAGACCTTTTATATGCTGGTGCCAAAAGACGTTCCCTGTGGGAGCAATTATTCTGGGCCTGGAGTTTTTTCCTTTCTAGCTCTGAATTCTATGGATGTCATAAAGGGTTTAACCCAAGAACTTTGAAAGGTGTTTCCATCTCTGTGAGCAGGCACATGTGCTCTCGAAGGCTGGAGGTAATTTATGATGGAGCCACAAACGGAACTCCACATTGAGAGGCCCAACAACAGGCCCCATGCCCTGGGACTATGCAGCCTCCAGGCTGGACCCACTTCTACCCTGCCCACACTTGGGCTCTGCACTTGGCTCCCCTCAGCCTGTGTTGTGGAGGGTGGGAAGTGTGGACCTCCAGCCTCCTCCGTCAGCTGGTCAAACATGGGCTGCAGCCTCCACCTCCTGCAGCTGCCTCACAGGAGGGTAGAGGGGTGCCCTGGTCAGAGTGGACCATCAGGAGGCTGAGCCGCCTCCATTGCCTGGAAGCTGCTTGTGGAGCTCTCGTGTGGAACACTGGACCCTGCTCACTGTCCTGCTGGGGTTGTGAAGAGACTCAGACGCTCAGGGAAACAGCTGCCAGTGGCTGATGGCGCTGTTCAGTGTTGGTGACAGCCCTCAGCCCATGGAGCTGTCCTGCCTGCTGTGTCAGTGGTATTCACTCTGTCTCAAGCTCATCCATTTTCAGTCCATTGAATACCTGCAGGAATCTGGCCCAGAGACCACGAGAAAGGGGCCTGAGGTCATTCCTGCAGCTCAGGAACTCAGCCAGCTGCATGTGGTTGCCACCCTTTCATTAGGCCAGCCTATCTACAGGAGCAGCGCTCCAGGGTCCATCCCTCCATGTCTCCTTCTGATCTTGCGTTTATGCCCAGTGCTTTCTCCTGGGGCCATGCTCTGTGAGCCTGCCACCTTGACACATATAGGTACCAGCTCTGTGGATGCATTGTGACAGCACTCTGAGGTCCTCTGATGTGTAGGCGGTGGTTTTTAGCTGTCCTGTGTCTGAGCCTGGGGGTAGGGCTGATCCCACAGCACAGCCTTTCGTAAAAGTACCATGGCTTCCTCTGTTGGCTGTCCCAGGTATCCTAGCAGGACTAGCTGCTCTCTGGCACCCCCACCCTGAGGACTTATAGGTATAGGGCCTTGTGGGTCCATCCTTATCCACAGCAGATGCCTTGGGTGGCTGGCTGGTGAGATTGGAGCTTGGCTAGGCTTCTTTGTTGTTGTTGTTGTTGTTGTTGTTGTTGTTGTTGTTGTCATCATCTTACTGTTCATCCAAGCAGGAGAAGTAGAGATTGATGCCTTCTTGGGGCCAGTGGGGGCTGGGAGATGAGCGCATGGACTTGACAGCAGTGGGCACATCAGAAAGCTGTGACCTCAGGAGACTAGATCAGCATGGGGGGGACAGAGCATGTCCACCCTGTGGCAGAGCTGCTTGGCCTTCCTCCTGGGATAAGGGGAGCAACTGTGGCTGTGTGCCTGCCCTTCAGTGGGGTGGGAGTTCTTCGAAAAGTGTTACCAGCCATGATACTGGAGAGGTTGCGCTGGGATGCACAGTATACAACTGGGGCTTCATCTAGTTGTATACACACAGCTGGTGTGTGCCCCCGGGGCCTCGATGACATTATATGTCAGGTCACAGACTGTGTCTACAGCATGAGCACCGGGGGCTAGATAAGCATTGCTGTCACCTAGGTAAAGACTCCAGAGAGTATGTCCTGGTGCCAGGTGAGTCAGCCCAGCAACCAGTGTGGCCTGTCCAGTGACAGCTTGGTCAGTGCCTTTCTCCCTAAATTTGATTTATGCCAAATTGGCTTCCGCAGTCCATATATTTTCAGCATGAGCTGGAGTCTTTGAATCATTTATCTTGGCAGCTCTTCTTAAAGCTGGAGAAAGGTAGAAATTCATCTGGGAACTGAGAAAGGAGCCTGGAAGAAAAAAGTGTCTGGTGGGTGCCGTGATGGGTGGCGGGCCTGGAGATAGTGCTGGTGGCTCGGAGATCAAACAGCTGAGAAATGGTTACCTAGGAAGAACTCGGGGAATTCTAAGTAGGTAATGAGTAGTGACTTTCTTTTGATTTATGGCGAGACTTGACAATCAATCTATAATGCTTTGAAGAGAAAAGAAACGAAATCTTTAGCAGGCACAAGGTCTCAGTGGTTTGGACCAGTGCCCTTTGTTGCAGCGGGATGGCTGGAATCTCAGCCAGGGGCAAGCAGGTCAAGGGGGCCCCTTTTCTCATCTGGCAGGATAATCCAGGCTTCTTTTCTAAGCTGTGACATCGTCTCATCAGCCCCCCTGAGGTCTCTTGGCTCTAACATTGGTAGGACTGTAGTTTGAAGGTCAGGTCACAGGTAATTCAGGCCCTGGTAGTTTGTGACTACTGCCTCCCTGAGAGGCCTGGACCTTGCTGTTACCCCAATTTTCCTCAGGCTGCCATAGCAAAATACTGTAAATCCTCAGCTTACAAACAAGTTCCATTCCAGGAGAAGGGAAGTCGGATTCATTCATAATCCTAGAGTGAGTCATGTACAGTGTCCCTGCGACTCTTATGCAGTATGCCTGTGAACGTTTGCAGCTCAGCTGTCCAGAAGTCAGGATACTATACCACAGACCAGGGGTGTAAACCACAGAAATGTATTTCTAGTGGTTCTAGAAGCAGGGAATCCAGGATGAGGCTGCCAGCAGAGTTAGTTTCACTGAGCCTCTCCTCAGTTTGTAGTTGCTCCCTCTCATTGTCACCTCATCACTGTGTCTGTGTTCTGCTTTTGAAGCACACCTGGATTAGGGCCCATCCTAATTGCCTGAAGAGTGGCTCAGCTCTGCAGCTCAAATCTTTATCACAGCCTTGAGAAGTGCTAGGGGTGGAGGCTCCCCTGTGTGAATTTGGAAGAACACAGCTTGGCCCCTAGTAGTGTTTCTGCTCTCTTAAGAAATCCTGCCTAGCCCCCTCTGTGCCGGCCCACACTCAGACTCAGCACTGCCTCTGTCTGTAGGGTGGACTGGCCTCATGGGCTGCCTTTGTAGTGGACACTCAGAGGGGAGGACAGACAGGCAGGGGAATTACACATTGTGATCATCTGTTGCCTGGGAAAATGAGGCTTCCCTCAAGCTGATGCCAAGAGGGGGTAAGGGTCTAGCTTAGCACCCACTGCGTGCTGGGGGCCACAGTGAGGGGGCACACTGAGTGGAACCCTACAGGTGGGAGACGAGTGGGTGGCGGGGCAGATTTCAGAGCAGTGGCTCTCAGGTTGTGGCTTTGGATGGTGAGGGGACAGGGGTTGCAGCAAGGAGGACAGGGAGGAAGCTTTGTACCTGAGGCAGGCTGACCAGTGTGGGTGGGTGTAGGAGGAAGGTGTGGCCCGGGCAGGTCTGTGGGTAGAGCTGAGAGGAAGATGGAGTGGCTGTTAGAGCTGAGGGCTGAGGAAAAACCGTGGTGCAATCTGACTGCTGGTGGACTAAGCTGTGTAGACAGAGGCAGGCCCTTCCTGGAGAACACAGCCAGTCCCCTGCCAGGGGGTGCTGGCCTGGGCAGTTCCAGGGCACTGAATGCTGGGTATGCTGACCTCTTTGTCTCCTGTGTTCTGGTCACTGAATTTCCTGCCAAAATCACAGAGGCCGTGCCTTGAGTTGGGCTTCTAAGAGGCTCAAGAATTTGAAGAGGGAAAAGATGGCCAAGGAAACCCTTGCTGCATGCAGACACTGTCCTGCACCCCAGGAATGCAGACAGGATGGCAAGGCTCTGCCCCTGGGGTTGTAGTTCTCGTGGCTGGAGTGGTGGGCAGCCCCAGAGGGCATTGCCAACGGCCCAGCCACATGCCAGCCTTTGTCCTAAGTCCTTTGCTTGTCTGTAATTGAGGGTAGGATCTGATCCACTTAATCCTGAAAACACCCCTCTGAGTCCAGGAATCATCATTAAGCTGATTTTATGAGTGAAGAAGGTGAGAGACAAAGAGACAAGTAACTGTTACTTGTTAAATAACTTCGTTAAGAGCCAGTGACTGGGAATGGTGGCACACACCTCCAATCCCAGCACTCTGGAGGCTGACCCAGGAGGATCACCCCAAGTTCCATGCCAACCTAGAATACATAGCAAGACCCTGTCTCAACCAGCCAGAACATGGTGGCACACATCTGTGAGGCCAGCAGCTTGGGAGGCAGAGGCAGCAGGACCATTTGCTCAAGACCAGCCTGGGCAACTCAGAGAGACCCTGACTAAAAAGTAAAAGGGAGCTGAGAATGTAGCTCAGTGGTAGCACCCTTGCCTGGCATTTTTCAAGGACCCATATATATATGGGGGTGATTACCTCTTAGTGACTTTGTTATTTTGTTAGTAACATCCAATGTGACACTGGCTTGGTAGGGGTGAGTGGAGGATTTGAACCCTGAACACTGGCCCCAGAAGCGGCATCCCACTTTCCCTGATAGAGTAGGGCCTTCTTTTGGTGTGCAGGCTATCAGAAAGGCACAGTTACCTTGGGGGAGTTCTTGCTTTAAACACACCTGTAAAAGGGCAAGCACCCAATATATTGTAAATTTCTGTGACACACACCAGAACCAGAATCAGGAGAATCTGGCTGACTCTCAGTAAGAAGGAAAGCTCTGTCTTACGAAGTAGGAAGAGACTACCTGACAAGAGGCGGAGGCCCACCTGCCCTCCACATTTTTGATTGAGGCCACACATGGCCAGGAAGTGAGGGAGCCAAGCTTGTTCTCCCTGAAGTCTGCAGGACGATAGGCCCAAAGCAAAGGCGTGGACTGAGAAGTGGGGGTAGAAATGGGGTGGTCGGTAGTCAGTGGGCAGAGGTCACCAGTAGGGATCCCCGAAGTTCCAGCAGGTTCCCAATTGTAGACAGCACAGACAGAAAAAGCACCGTGCTGCAGTGCCTGGGATGGGCTAGCACACATGAAATGCTCAGTAAATGTTCCAGAGTGAAGGGGAGGAACAGGGCTGGGGAATGAGTCCCTGTAGCGCCACACCCAGCTCTTGGGGCCCTTGGCCTGGCTGGGCAGCATCAGAGCAAGGTGGCAGCCTCCTGGGCCTGTGCCCTGCTCCAGCACCAGGCTTCCTGGGGATGTGGTCGCCATCAGCCTGGTGGTTATTGAGGAATCACTCCCCGCAGCTGGGCTTGCAGATAAAGGGCATGTGCCGGTGTTGCAATGAGGCAGATGTGGCAGTCATTCCCAGGGCGTGCTAGGGTCAGACAGAGGCCGACCTCAGCAGAAGGAAGTGAGATACCAGGGTGTGTTTCTGAAGATGCCATCACAGAGGGTCCTAGAGCCAGGGCTGATCTGACTGGGCTTGATGGCCGCAGCAGAAACCCGCTTCATATCTCTAAAAGGCTGAAGTGTCAGGCATCATTTCCACACAGCGCAGGCATAGCCAGAACCATCTAGGAACTGTATTTTGCTGAACTCCATTTCAGAGAGTGCTGATTTGACCATTTGGCGTTTCCCTCAAGTACAGCAGAAGCCTCTGAACATTCCACCTGCTCCAGCCCAAGCAAGCTGAGTGTCCACCACCCGCCACCATCCTAGGCAGGCAGACTACTGTGAGCCTCTCGGGCCAACCCATGGCCTTCCCACCTCCCCGTGCTGGCTTGGTGGGTCCCAGGCAGGTACTGAGTAAGGACAGGTGCCAGGTCTTCCTCTAGGGGCTGGGGAGACAAAACAAAGGAAGATCTGTTTGCAAAGCTCTAGAGAGGGACAACCAAATAAGTGAAGTATGCAGCATATTTGATGGTAACAAATACAGTGGGGAAAAAATAAAGATGGGAATAATAACAAGGAAAGTATTGGGAGTTATTTTCAGCTAGAATTGAGTGGCTTTGTTAGCCTTTCATTACTATTACAAATACCTGAAATAAAGAGAAAACTTACATTTTGGCTCACAGTTTTAAAGGTTCTAGTCCATAATCCATTGGTCCTGCTCCTTGGGGCCTGTGACACAACGACATGTCATAGCAGCAGTATGTGACTGATTAAGCCCATTCTCCTGTGGCTGGGGGACAAAAGGCAAAAAGAGTCTGAGGTCCCATAGTTACCTTTGACAGCACAACCCCAGTGACTAGAAAACCTCCTGCTAGGCCCCACCTCCTGAAAGTTCCACCACCTTCCAGTAGCACCACCTAGGGGACTGAACTTCTACATCACAGTCTAGGGGGACATTCAGATCCAGAATGTTGCAGTGATGTCAGAGGCTTCCTGTAGAGGTCAGGTGGAACCCAAAGGGAGCGAAGAGCCCTGGGCTGTCAGAAGAGTGGATCAGCAAGATATGTCTAGTTGTAATGAGGCAGGAGGACAGAGCAGAGGGGGAAGATGAGATCCAGGAGGCAAGGGGCTGAACCTTCAGGAGTCCCATGAGGAGGGTCTCATGGAAGAGCCTCTGGGCTGCTGAGCAGTGCACACTGGGCACACGGGGTAACGCAGGCAGTTGGTGAGGGGTCTCTGCAGTGATGAATGCCTGTGAAGGTGGAGCCAGCTGTCAGTCAGAAGGGTCACGTGAGAAGAGAAGCTGAAAGGCACCAGGGAATCCAAGGTGCTGTTAAGTAAGGTGAGGAAGCCCGGGAGAGAGGTGTCTGAGCCACCTGTGATAGGGGAAAGGTTCATTACTAATCCTGGTCTTCCGTCCTGTGGCACATCCCACTGGGTGTCACTTACAAATGTGATAAATGGCCCACTGCTCTGTTTGAGGAAAAGCCAATATAAAATCATTATTTAAGAGCATTCCTTGGATCCATGTCTTGTAAAGTTTGGCATTTGCCCCAGGGAGTTCATGAAAGGCATTACTCAAGACCCAAGGTGGCAGCATCTTGGAGGCTGTGATATGATTTAATTACAGACAGGCTGACAGCCCTTCATGAGATAGGGACAGCCTGGCCAGCATAGTGCTGTGGGGTGACCCACAGACACTTGAACTATCAGTGGTGGTCATTGTTGGACTGGTTTATTTTTTTACCCAGGGTCTCCTTTCTTGAGAGCTTCTAAGAAGCTAAAACAAATGGCCAAGCCTCCAGGGGATTGCTGGGCAACACAAGCTGCTGGGGAGGCTCATTGGGTACCTCACGCAGCCCCCACAGGAGGCTTGCATCCCGTGTCTACGTGCCCAGTGGGGGGAGGCCTCTGCACCCACCCACTTAGAGCTAGGAGCCCCAGGGAGGGAGGCCTGGAAGGTGCAAGCCCTGGTTCTGTGTGTGGTCTCAGGGCTCTGGGTGCGCATGAGATGTGCTCAAGTCACCCCAGCCCCATCCACATCACACACCCCTCCCAGCAGAAGCTTATGGGGGCAAAGGGGCTGTGTGGCCTCAGGCAGCCCCTGGGGCCTGGGCTCCAGTCCAGGAGCAGCCACTTCTGTCCAGCCAGGGAGGAGACACGCACCACGAGCCTGTCTGCTCTCTTGGGCCTTGAGTAACGTCATTTGCTCCGTGGAGCAAATGCCAAACTTTACAAGACATGGATCCAAGGAATGCTTCCCAAATAATGATTTTATATTGGTTCTTCCTCAAACAGAGCAATGGGCCATTTATCACATTTCTAAGTGACATCTAGTGGGATGTGCCACAGAAGAGAAGACCCCAATTAGAAATGTACCTTTCCCCTAGGAACATGTGGCTCAGACACCTTTCTCCCAGGCTTCTTTACCTCACTGAACAGGTTGTTTTCTTAGAAATATTCTGGTTGTTTCTGGATATTTCAATAGAATTGTTGGGAATGACCACTCCTCAGCTTCATGCTGTCGTGTATTCTTCTGAGGTGCCATAGTTCTGCTCTAAGGAGGGCCATGAGATAGAGTCTCCTTCAGGACACTTGTGCCTGGGACATTGGTAGAACCCTGATGTCCCCACCTCACATCACCCCAGGGTCACTCCAGTCCTGCCTGGAGTGGCATACAGGCCAGAGGACCCTGGAAACCATTTGTGCTGCCTGTTCCCTCAGTATCCTACAGCCTCCACTTTCCAGCAACCACTGAGTCAGTTGAGTCTGGCCCAGGAGAAGAAGCACCCCATTGCATTGGGGGATGCTGGGCAGGATTTAAGGTAGGTAAGGCTTCTCCTACTGAAGAGAGCACAGTGGAGACCCTAGTACAACAGCTCTCCAGGACAGAGAGAGAAGATGGGCACCTTCACTGGGTGCCTGCCCTATGGGCCTGTCTCACTCTGGTTCCTAGGCACACCCCTAGTCTCAGGGTCAGTGACATCCTTGGGGCTTGTATCTGGACAGTGGGCCAGCCGGCAGGATTTGGAGAGTTATTTCCACCTGCCTGGGAGAATCACCCATTGCTTTAATTCACTGTGTCATATTTCAGAGTTCAGACTCTTCATGCATTATTCTTCCTGCATTCTCTTTTCCTTCCCCTTTCTTCGGCTCTGTGTGATTTGGCTATTGTTGGGCGCAGCCCAGACATCAGACGCCAAGGGTGATCAGTGGCTTAGAATCTCACCTTCTCCAACAGTGAGATTACATGGTGGGAAGTGGCAAGAATCAATGAGAGAAGAGACCCCAGGCTGCATGTGCCATGCACCTTCAGAAATCACTGTCTTGAGATATTTGTGACACCACTACCCGCCTGAAGATCCTCCCCCCATGTACCCGCTAGCTTACCTGTAGTAGGCAATTTGGTTGGATTTATTCCTATGGGCTCTATGCACTTAGCCGTTGAGAAAGATATTTGTCATTTTGCTATAAAACATCAAACACATTGTGACCTAAATGATTATGACAGCAGAAGGTTCAACCACAATCTAAAATTTTAGCGTTATTTATGATGCTTAGAGGTCCGGTGCCTGCAGTGTCTCCTTAATCCAGTCTAAATCCAGAGCACTGTCTCCCAGGCCTGCCCATGTGTCTCCCAGGGCTGTTAATAACAGCTCTTCCAGGAGCCCTGTTTGCCCACGGAAAATCCATCTGAGGCTTTTGCATCTCATGTGGCTGTTAAAAATTGACGTTTCTTTATTGATGTAACTGGTTGCTGCCAAATACTTGGGGACAAATAAAAGTGGCTGGACTCTAGACAAGCAGAGAGCCATTTGTTCACAGAATTGCCGGCCAATTGATGTTGGCAGTTAAACAAGCTATCATTTAAAAGAATCTTGAAAGGAAGAACTCCACTCTTGTGAGACAGTAATATCCTGAGTCCTGTGCTGGGATCAGCTGATCACGCCTGTCTGAGGGTCAGAGCCTAGTGGCCGGCAGGCACGTCCCTTCCCCAGACTCCCAGCCCTGTGCTTTCAGGGGCCCTGCTGCAGCCAGCTGCTACTCTTGTCATAAAGGGCCTTCTCATCCTGCCACCACAGTGCCTTGCAGGTGGCGCACAGTAGGTGTACAATAGTGTTGCCCATGAACATGCTGCGGAGTAGGGTGTGATAGCTGTTTCCATCAGATCCTTCCCACTGTCCCCACCCCCACCCCGCCCCACCTTGGAAGGCCTGGGCCTGGGCTGTTGCTGTGGAGTGATTGCTGTGGACAAACAATGAGGGTGGAAAGATGGAGGTGGCAGTAACACTGGTTTTCCTGTAAGGGTACAATTGGTAGTGTAAGAACACCTGGCAGCACCTCAGTTGTCTTCTCTGACAAGCCCCATGTCCTTCTCAGGAGAGTGGGGAGGCCTCTTGGGTGAGGCCTGCCCAGTGGATGCAATGCTTATGGCCCACAGCTGTGTCACAGTCGGGCGGGTGCCCCTGGGCCGGCCAGGAAGGCGCACCTTGAGGAAGACTTGAGCTGGCTTCCCCATGAGGTGCTTAGGCCTGTGGGAAGACAGCCTGTGGGGCCCCCACCCCTCTCCATTTCCTTCCTCCTCACCCCTCCCTCCCTCTTTCCCCACCCCTTCTCTCCCTGCCCTTCCTCCTCCTTTCCCTCCTCTACTCCTTTCTCCCTCCTCTTCTTCACACCCTTCTTGTCTCATCTCCCTTCCTCCTCCTGCCCAAACTCTTCACCCTAAACCCAAGCGAGGTGAGGGTGCTACTGTGTTTTAGTTTGTTCCTGCCAGAACTCATGTTGAGGCTTAGTTCCCAGTGTGATTGTGTTGACAGGTTTGGGGGCATTTAAGAGGGATTAACACTTTTCTCCAGAGAGTGAGTAGTTACTGCTAGATGGGTTGTTACAGAGTGTGACTGGCATCTCCCTTTACACTTTGGCCTCCTCACTCACCACTTTCAAATGTGCTCCCACCTTGTGATGCTGCTACCAGGCACCAACACAGCCTCAGGCCCTGTGGATGCAGCTCCCATGCTTTTAGACTTCTACAACCTAGATAAATAAACTTCTCTCTATAAATTGTGCAGGCTTAGGCATTTTGTTGCAGCAACGGAAAAAGGACCAAGACTACACAGAGAAGTCAGAGAGAGCCCTGGGCTGGTTAAAGCTTTTAGTCCATCCTGGCCTCCCCCAGCCCTCACCTGCCTTTCATTCTGTTTATTGCTTCCTGGAGGTGGCCCTTCTCCTCCAAGTCTGCACCATCTTTCTTCAGTGTTTGCAGGGGGAGCATTCAGTGCTAGTCTCCAGGCAGGAGAGGACCCATCAAGAGCCTGGTGGCAGTGACAGCAGTCCACCCAGCATGAGTGTCCCGGGGACTGGTTTCCATGAACCGAAAGGGGGACACCACAGGAGTGTGGTTGGAGATGTGCTGGATATAGGTAGGTGCTCAGGGAAGCTGTCTGCCTGTAGCCCTTGAAGATTATTGCCTCTAAGATGCTGCAGTGAGTGAGAGCTGAGGATTCTCCTGTGTGACAGCAGCCACAGTAGACCTGTTTCCTCTTCACAGGTGACACAACTGGGACCAGAGAAGCACCAGGCAAGTTCTGCCCAAGATTGAGGAAAGGAGTCAATACTGGGGAAGAAGGGGTCATCCCCTAGGCAGACCTAGACCTCTATTGTACTCTGTATTGGGTTGTGGCCAGGTTAAGGGTTTGATGCCCCCTCACTTCCAGACCACCTGTCCATTCTGAGGGACCCAAGCAGAGGAAGTAACAAGCAGGGCAGCCTGCTGAGACACTCGCCCTGGGGCTCCTGCTTGGCCTCTACATTCTGTTTTCCGTTATGCTAATTACATTTATTATTCATAAACTGCTAAAACCAGCTTCTGGGGCCACAAGTTTCCAAGCCTGCAGGCTGTCACAGCTGAGGCTCCTCTGTGTCAGGCTCACCCAGAGTCCCCCGTGGTTTTTGAGTTGGGATCAGATGCTGGCACAACAGCCAAGGGGCCTGGGAGTTGGGAAAGGAAAACAAAGGATCCCCGTGTGGTGGCTTGCCAGCAGCCTTGGGTGGCTTCTGCTTTTCTCTCCTCTGCCTGGAAATGTTGGCTGGATGAGGGAGGGGCACCCAGCCGCCTCACACCGCCTCATCCTATTCCAGAGCCGGCCTTTGATCTTCCGGAGTCCTCTGGCCTGGTACTGTGCCTTGGGCCCCGTCCCTGTGGAAGCGGATGTCTTCCTTGCTTCCTTCTGTCCAGGCTGTCCTCAGATGTTTGCAACTGTCCAGTAGTTGTTAGCCCCCAAGGGCTCTGTCCCTCACTCTCAAAGCAGGGAGGGCCCAGGCCGAGGAGGGCTGGGCCTCACGCCTGCCTTGCTGGATTTCCTTCTGTTCCAGTTGGCCTCTCTCTGGTCCTGTTCCCCAGGCTCAGTGACCAATTCATGGTCAGCCTTTCCGGCTGCCTGTGGACACTCACTGGTGCCTGCTTTGGCTCCTAATTGAATAGATTTTTATTCCTGCACCTATGGTCCACTTCGCATACTTGAAGTCTGGAGAAATCTCTGCTTTCCCACCCTGAGGCTAAGGGAAGGCCTATTACCCCATTATCCCATTTCTGGTGGAGAAGGGGGCAACGGCCCCCACACCTGGGGATCTGCCCTGACACCACCTACTCAGGTCCCAGCTTCTGGCTTTCTATGGTGATAAGCTTGAAGCCTTCTTCCCTCCCAGGGAAAGAAAGAAGAAAACAAGTGCTGGACTAATTGCTGAAAACAGTTGGCAGCACTGGTCAAAGCCAGGCATCCACCTCTGACATCCTTGCCATCCCACTGAGCACACAGCAAATGGGCTGAATGACCCAGGCCTGTGAGCGGTGGGCAGAGGTCATGGTGAGGTCACACAGTGAGCACCCTGAAATCCAATGCATTGTTGCTGTCCACAAGATCATTGGCCAAGCGTGGGCTCTCACAAGGGTAAAGTCAAATGAGAGTAGCTGGACTCAGATGTGTCACCCCATGAAGTTCTCCAGCAGGCAAAACCCTGGTGAGTGAGAAGCAGAGGGCTGGGGGAGGAGGCAGCAGTGGAGCCTGCTACAAGGCAAGAAATGTTCTAACTAGGAATGGTCTAAGGGCTATGTTTGCAGAAGGCCCTCAAGCTGGACACCTGAGAGGTGTGAGCTTTGCTGGATGTGTGTTACATTTCAATTAAAAAAAAAAAAAGTCTGCCAAAGTGAGACAGACATGACACTGACTGTCTAGGCAGGAAGACTGCCATCTCCCATCCTGAGTGGTCCTCGTAACTTCTAAATTCACAGCCTTCTCAAGAGCTAGGGCGGACATGGTGCTATGACCATTTGTGTGCATTCTGAATTATCCTGTTGGCTGATGACAGAAAAAAAAAAAAAACATAAAGTTAAGTGCAATTTAGAAAGTACCGCCTGGGCTGTCTGTTAGGCCATGGCCTGAATATTGAGTCTATTAGAAGCAATTATAAAAGGGACAGAGCTTCTTAATGTTCCTCGTTTGACAAGCAGGTTTTTAAATATGGGGCATTAGTTAATAAAAAGTCCCCAGAAGCCTATTGTAATATATTACCCAATTCCTAACCATTCATAGTCACTGGAATAGGTAAAAGGGGGATGTAAAATTAATATATAGTTATTATTAAAATTGCCTTATAAATTAGTTAAGGCCCCTGGAGGTACCAAGTAGGCATCATTATTCTGAGAGCATCTCAAGGGCTTTGCTGTGCCCTGTGTGCTTGTGGAGTGCAAATTCCCCCTTTGAAGGTGGGCAGAGCTTGGGTTTAGGTTTAAGAGTGAAACACCTGCTCACACTGCAGGAAGCAGAGCCAGCAGCTGGGCTAGGGACTTTTCATAAAGAAACCTCATCCACGATTATTGAGGTTTCCCCAGAGGCTGACATTCTGAAGCATCGCAGAGCACGATCTATGTTGGGGATTGAAGAAGACCAGGGAAGACACCCCTGTCTACACAACTTGGAATTGGTGCAAGGTGACACATAAGCATTTGGGTAGCCTCCAGGTCCTGGGTTTATCAGCTTGTCCCAGGCTTGGCAGGGCAGAAACACTTTTATTAAAAAGCTTTTACCTGGGAAAGGAAGGCAAAAGGGGGCAGCTATAGCTGAGACATCTGGAGATGTTCTGTAAGACCTGTGTGTGTGACTTAGGCCATGTCACAGCCACCATCTCCAGGCTATATATACTGGGAGTCGGGGAGCCCCAGTGTTGCTACCTTTGCACATAGTCATGCACTTAATTGGAGGATTTAGAAGCTGTGACTGGAAATCTGTTCAAATTTGAGCTGTTTGCTGAATGTGTTTTCTGTCCCAGAGGATTTGGCAAATGTGATATTTTATACATCCAGGGTGATTTGTCCATTCCTGCTGTGTCCATTGGCAGTAGAAGGCTCATTCCCTCAGAATGGCAGAGTCCTCCTGGACGGAGGAGTTGCCTGCTGCTCCCAGAGGCTGTAGATCATGTGGGGTTTCCCCAGTGACGGCCCCAGAGGCACCTGTGCTATTTAATTGAGCCTCACAGAGCTACAGTTGTGCCTGTCCTGTCCAGCTCCCTGCTCTGCAGAGGGACCCTGAGCTGGCACCCTTTCCCTGGGGGTGGGCTCCATGACTTAGGGCAGTGAGCCCAGGGTGCAGCAAGAGGAAGCAGGTTCCAGCCAGTCTTCCTCTCCTGCTTGTACTGCACTAGGGATACCTGCTTTGCAGACAGAGGTTTTTCAAAGAATCTAATTTCTAGAGAAGAAAGGTAAGTGGGCTTTGAAAGCAGCGCTGAGCAGACATTCTTGTGGCTTGGATTCTCCAAACCACACATCAAAGAGCCTTGCCTAATTTGTTTCTGCCCCCACTGGTACAATAAAGGAGATGCAGAAGCTCTAGATGGGGGAAGGGATGGGCCCCCTCTCTTTTGAGACCGTGCACTTCCCCAGGGCCTCTGCTTTGAAGCAACTCCCATGATCCCTAGGCTGGTGAGAACCACTTGGGGTTTAATTTTCCAGTTGTGATCAAGGAACCAGGAACCAGAAGAGTGATGCCACCCTAGAGTGTGCGCATCTGTCTTCAGGCACCGTGCTACAGATAGTGTGAAGAGAGGCTGGGCAGAGCGGCTCAGGATGCGGTGCCTCCTGGCAAGGATCTGGGCCTGGGTGGCAAAACAGGTGCCGAGTGGGAGATGATGACTGAGGAAATGTCGATTGCAATGAATTGAAGTGTCTTGACGTGGCAAAATCAGAAGGGAAAGCTTGCTATGTTTTACATTCTCTCTCAGGGAATTCCCTGCTGGCCTCTGTGAGGAGACAAAGCATTCAGAGTTGGGGTGATCTAACTCCACCTTGGGGTTTACTGATCTGGAGTCAGAAAGGAGCTGAGCCTATGTTGCTTTTTTTAGTTTGTCCACACAGTGGGGTAGAAAATGCATCTAGTTGTGGTCCCTCCAGTTTTTCAAGGTGCTCCGGGTGGGAGGCAGACAGTGTGCACTTGTGACCCCTTGTGGCGGCTTTATGGAGTCATCCTGGGCCTCAGCTGTGCACAAGGAGCCTGAGCTGTGTGCGGGGCAGGGCATCCGCTCTGGTGAGGCAAGGCTAGGTGCGGGGCAGCTGGTAACTTTCATTTCTTTTAAAAAATATTTTCAAAATGAAAATAGCTTTAACTTGGTGCAAAAAAATGGTAACACCTCCAGGAGTAGGGCATTCAGTTTGTTCAGAACATTATAAATAAGATATGAAAAAACTCATGATACAGAGACTTACTCTTCCCTGTGGCTTTAGCCAACAGGCTCCAGAACTCCCCCAGCACACAGAGACAGACTTTGAAGTGCTGAGTCATACTGGGTGGAGTCTGTTCCACCTGCAGGCAGTAGGAGCCTCTTCTGCTGTGAGCTGGGGCGCACCGCCAGGCCCTCCCCCAATCCCTCCCCCAATCCCCTTACCTTTGCCCAGGCAGCCAGGACGCTCTGAAATTCCCAGTGTGACTGACACAATTAGCCTTGTCTGGCCAACTCTTGAGGACTGTCTAATGGATCATCTCTTTGGGGTAAATTTATGCAAATGGAGTTCTTGGAGAAAATCTTGAAGCACAAAGCCAAACTTTCTTTCCCAGAAAAGCTCCCCACTTGCAGCTGTGGCTGGTGGGAATGTGTGATGAACAGGTACTCTCCGCTTCCTGGGGATTTTCTCAGTGGACGCAGTGAGGGCACATGTCATCCTGTCTACTTTGTAGGATGCAAGCCAGGAGCACTTTGAGGACCTTACCCAAGAGCCCACCGCAGACAGATGGGTCCTGGAGGAGCTGGGTAACCTCTCTCCAGAAGCTACATTCCCAGCCCTTGGCTGCCTGCGTGTCCTCTAGGGCTTCCGGTTAATGGTGTTACTTCTGTGATGGCCCATCTTTACCAGCCTGGTCAGGGCAAAGCTTTGCCACATCTGTACTGGTGCTTCTTTGATAACCCATGAGGTTAAACTTCTTTCATTGCCTTTTTGTAGGCATTTGTCTTTGTAGCTCATCCCTTCTTTGCCTCATTTCAGTGGGGACTCAGGGCTAGGGATTGAGCTCAGTGGTAAATGCTTGTCTAGCAAGCTGGAAGTCCTGGATTCAGTCCTCAGCCAAAACACTGGAAAACCAAGAATGAAAACATCAATGGGAACATTTGTGTTTGACTTCCTAATTTATAAGAATACTTCTGTGGTTGGGGTTTTTATGTTATTGTTCTATATGTTAAAAATATTTTAGTGTTCTATATAGAAATTTTAAGTAAATGTTAAGTAGTCAAGTTGATCCTTTCCTGTATAGTTGTTTTTGCATTATTGCCATGTGTGCCACCTTAATACAACCCAACTCTTTGTTTTCCTCTGTTTTTACTATTTTATTCAAAAATGTTTTCTTTACAGTTACGAAATAGTTCAAAAACAGGCATGGTGTGTGCAGTATACTATCCATGCATCCACATTTTAAAACAATATTTAACTTCATCTAAAAATGCATTTAAGAATAAATGCATACAAACGCAAGTTTCCAGTAGTGGGCCAGATAAAGAAAGAGAAGCAACTTTTCTTTGCCCACAGAAGGCTCAAGAATCTTTCCCTTTCCCACTATATTCCCATGTCCTGCGTGGTATCTTGATCCCAGAAGTAGATGAGATAATAATTCAGGTTGCCAGGCATGGTGGTGCACACCTGTAGTCCCAGCATTTGGGAGCTTGAAGCAGGAGGATCGCCATGAGTTCAAGGCCAGTCTAGGCTACAGAGTGAATTCAAGGCCACTCTGAACTCCAGAGCAAGGCTCTATCTCTCAAAAATAAAATAGGGTAATGAATGGAGGGATTTGTTCTAATAGTGTTTGTAAATAGGATATCATGTTTGCATCTTGTACAGCAAATAACCACTAGGAGGAGAGTATGCAATGTGTTAATTATTGAAGCTGTCCTACCAATTTGATTTGAAACTGTTTCATTGTTATTTGTTTCTCAATAAAATTATGGAAAAATAAAATGAAATAGCCAGATAGCTTAGCAGATTAAAGCACCTGCTTAGGCAGACACAGGGACTGGGGTTCAATCCCCTACATGGCGTGCTGGCTTTGCCCTGGGGCACACTGAGACAGCAATTGAAGCTGGTTGTGGTGACATGGGCCTGTAATCCCAGAGCTTGTGAGGCTGAAAACAGGAGGATCACTATGAGTCTGATCTACATAGTGAGACCCTGTACTAAATACAAAAAATAAAATAAAATAGAATTCAGGTAAATGCTCATATCCACTCTTCTATTACCTGAGCAAGGAACCATCTTTGCAGTCAATGTCTCCCACCTACCTACCCTCCTTTTTTTCTTATATTTTTAAATTTAGAAGGCTGGTTCAATACTTGACTCCTTAGACATGGCCACTGTATCTTACCTATAGCTATAGGACCTTGCTAAATAAATGTGACTTTCTGTGGGCTACTTTAGGGTCCTTGATGATAATCAAGCCTTGTGTGATTGTTAATCTGGGTTCTTGCACAAGTATAAAATGGGAGAGGGGTGAGATGTCTTTGCATTTGAGCAAATGGCTTTAAGAATATATTCCAACCTCCTGTATATACCTTTTGAGGCATTTGTATTGGGACCATTCAACAAAGATAAAGATTTTCCTGTCAGGAGGCTGACAGGAAAGTGATCCTGTCAGAAGGCTGCTCTATTGCACTTCAAGCTTCTCATAGGTTTCCAGCAAAACTTGAGTAGTACTGTGGGAAGGTGTAACATGTAAACATGGAATCTGATTGTTCTGTCCCTAAGAATTACCTTGTGGTTTGTTTACTCATCATCGCCTGTGGAATAAGTCTTTACCCTGCTGATTTAAAATTTAGTATATTCTAAATTTCTACACACAGTATCACAGGACAGCTTCTGCTACAGTAACAATAAAACCCAAACTCTCAGTCACTTGGCACAGTGAGGTTTATTTCATGCTCGTTTTGCAGTCTGGGGCTAGCATGTGGCTCCAGCATTACTCATGGTGGCTTCTTGCCTACCTCTGCCCCCTGGAGAAGCAAGAGAGAGAACATAGAGAAGTCACACCTTTACTAAAAGTCACATGTGCAGGAAACAGGCACATTGTCTCTTCCCCTCCTTTTCCTATTGGTGGAAAATAGTCACAGAGTCCCAGTCTAACCTCAGAGGCTCACAAATGTGTCCAATAAGAGGTAATGGGGTGGGAAGTTTACAGCCAGATCTGTACCCAGGCTGCCCCTGTGCAGATGAGGCTGGCCGTTATGCATGTGTTTTGTTTTGTGACAAGGTCTCACTGTGTAGTTCACGGTGGCTTTGTACTCACTACGGAGCCCAGGCTGGCCTTCACCTCCTGTCTCAGCCTCCTGACAGCTGGGAATGAATGTTGTCTTGATCATTTTGTGTGTTCATCTTGTTCTTTCTGCTGTCAGTCACCCCTGCATCTGGTGCATACTGAGCCCCTACTGTGTGCTCTTCTCTGGGCCCAGCCTTGGGTGTGGGTTGACTTGGGCCTGCTTCTAGGAGTTCACTTCAAGATGGGTAAGGAAAACAGTGCGCAGTTAGCAGCATGCAGGGTGAAAGCTCTGTGGGTAGGAGTGGGGACAGGGCTCGCCTGTGAAAGGCTTTGGGTGGTGTCAAGAGGGGGAGGTCACCTGAGGGAAACCAGGGAGGTTCCTGGCGAGGGTAGTCAGGCCTGGTGCGTGGTAGGAGGCCAGCTGGTAATGTTGCAGATGAACAGGAGGTGAGGTGCCTTCCTGCCGGCGCCTGAGACCCTGGAGAAACTATTGAGACCCTTCTGTCCACCACCCTCAAATGGGCTGTTGGCCACAAGGGACCTGGCTAAAACCCAAGAGATAGAGGAAAAAAGAGAGCAGTCAGGAAGGCGTGCTACTCCTTCAGAGAGGTCCCAGTGGGGTGCTGGGGTGGCGCCTGGAAGATAGAGCTCAGGGGATACTGGGCAGGAGTATGGGTGCCCGAGGTCCTCAGTGCCCAGCAGGGCAGATGGGAAAATGTCACTTACATGGGTGTGGCTCCCTCTTTGGCATTTTCTGAGTTTGCTGAATTCAGGTGGGGGATTTGGTGGCTTGTGTGGGTCAACCTGGGGAGACGCTGTGGGGAGTATGCAGGCCGGAGTGGAGAAGTCTAGGGACTTCCCTGCCTGTGGTGAGGCAGGAGGGCCCCAGACGCACCTCTTGAATCACCATGGCTCCTGCTAGAGCCAGATGTCCATGGGGTCAGGGGTCAGAAGGGCACTTCCCCAGTCTGCCAGGGTGTGGCGTCAACTCCTTTGAGCCTTTCTTCTACAAGGAAGAAGACCTGTTGTCTCCTGGCCTCAGTGAGCAGCATTAGTACCATAAAGCAAGAATATTTAACTTTGCATCAATGAGTAAAGAATAATTAAAATGTAATTAAAAGCATGACTTTTTCTAATTATTGGCTGTGTGTAATGTGTATTTAAAAACAAGACATCTGCACAGGCTTCCTTTTGAGTACATGCAGAAACCAAGGGAAGGGGGGTTTTAATTAAAAATGGATTATTTCAAAAACAGCTTAATCATCCTGTCATCAGAAGACTTAGACCTTATTAATTAACTATTGATAAGCAGATTTAAGTTTTAAAATGTTTAAATTCATGAGAGTAGTCTCTGGCCATCTCCTTGTTAGGAATATTTTCTAGAACTAGCTTCACGGGTTTGGGATGTTGGCTGATGAAAGGTTCAGGGCACTTTGCTCTTAGTCACCTCTCCTGTCCTCTGTGGGACCCGGTCGGGGACCATGGGGGAGGCACCTGTAGATGTCCTTATGCCCATAGCCCTGGAAAGTGATGTCTGCTCCCTGACGTGTTCAGGGAGGTCCATGTCCTCCCCTTTCTGAACGCTGGCCCAGCCCCCTTCTGATGGGTTCTGTAGGAAACAGAGTCACCAAAAATGCTGCGAATGTTCTGGGAAGTCCCCGGCCCCACCCCAGCCGGCCCTGGCAGCAGCAACTCTTTTCAGAGCTCGTGGCTCTGTAGGGGCAGCGTGAGCACAGCCCTCATTTATCATCATAAGTGGATAAAGACTTGCAAAGTGATAATCTTATTCACATTGCTCCTTCAGCCAAGTGTGGCTAAGCTAACACTCCGAGATGTGAGCAGGGGATGAGGAGGCCCATCAGAGGAGGCAGTGCCCACAGGGTCCCTCCCACGACCCTCCCAGGGCTGGCCCCGCTGGAAGAGGCCTTGACCTTCCTCCTGGGCAGGCTTTGTGGTTCCCGGATGCTTAGAAGAAACTTTTCAAATTAGAAACAGGCAGTTTTCACAGTAACTGTGGCCTCACCTTCCTGGCTAGGTGGCTTCCAGCAGGAGGTTGGGTATTCAGGCTGCTGGGGACACAGTTCTTCCTGGGTCTCCCCAGTCTGGGGCTGGCCTGGCTTCCTGCTGCATAGCTTCCTGTGCTAAAAACACCTTCAGCAGTTTATGTGAATGCAAATGTGATGATGAAGCACCTGCTTCTCTTGCACCCCTCCTGCAGGGGTAGCTGGGAGGGAAGCTGTGGTCCTGGGACCCAAGAGCTGGATCAGAGTAAGGAGATACAGTTGTGACAGCTACAGCAGGAACTTGCCCAGTGCTGGGGCTTGGCCTGGAGAGGGTGAGGGCAAGATTGTGCTCCAGAAAAGCATTAATCTGAAACAGCCTTTCCCCAAGAGAGTTATTTCTGAAATGACATATTTGTGAAATATTTTTAAGATTATAAGGCAGAGAAAGGAATTCAATATTTAGAAATAAAGTAGTTCTAGACTCTTTCAAAGTGAAACAAACATCCTAGAGGGACTTAAAAAGCAAAGTGCTTTCTTCCCTTAAAAGGATGATTTAGGGCACCTGAACTGACTGTACCAGGTGGTATGTGGGGCGCTTGTTTCCTGCAGGTTCAGTATATGAGGAACATCAGTTTGGTGGAGGATCTCAGTTGTTTCTCATCAGAGGGAGTCAGTGGAGTGTGAGAGCCCCCAGAGACCCTTCCGGCATACGTGGTGCTTTACAGCAGCTGAGAGCACCGGTCAGTGGCCTGAGCAGCTCTGGCTAATGACCCGATCTCAGGAGGAGCTGTTAAGTAAAGCAGGTAGAAACCAGGTGTGACAGCACACAGTCGTCTGAGCACTTGGGACACTGAGACAGGAGGATCACTGCAAATCTGAGGCCAGCCTGGACTGTATAGTAAATTCAAAGCCAGCCTGAACTACCTAGTGAGACTCTGGAAGGAAAAGAGAGAAAGAGAGTGGGGGAGGGGAGAGGGCAGGAGGAAACATTGCCAGTCAAGACTTCTGCCAGTATTCCGGACTGCAGAGAATTACCCACACTAAGCCTGCTCTGGTTACTGGAGCAGAGCACCCTTATAAAGGCTTGACACCCACTTGCCCGAAGCCCTCAGCAGCTGGGTTTACTGAAGGAGGCTTCATTCCCTAATACTTCTCATCATCCCAGTTCCTGAGAACTGAGGGGCCTTTGGTCCACGCTGTCCTCATGACCTGGTGTCCCCAGGTGGCAGAGTTGGGGACAGGAGCAGGGTTGGACACAGGGAAGAACTTAGCTTTTGTTTGACTCATCCTCTTAGCTACAAGATGGGAACTTGGGGAGATCCCCAGCCAAAGTTCTCCCATCCAGAACTAAACCCAGGCTTTTTCTCTAAGAAACCCTAGAGTAGAATTCCCCAGCCTCAGCCATTCACATGACACTTTCATGGCCAAATCTGCATTCCACATATACTGTGATCTGTTTGCCACTTTTATTTAAGTTGACTCTTTTTTTATTTAAATTTTTTAAAAGAAAGCTGTCTTTGTCTTGAGTGAAACCCTAAGTATAATTTGCCAACATAAGTGAAAGGTAACATTTTAAAATAAATACTTCATGCAAGAAGTAGACATGTTTGTCAGAGCACACTTAACATCATCTCTTGGATTCCCATCGTGCTTTTGGAAACCTTAGCTTCAAGGGAGGCTTCGCCCCCAGTCACTCTCCTGGGGAGCTCCCTGTATGTCTGGCTTTTCTCCTGGTGAGGGCAGAAGGGAGGTCCAGGTGTGTCTTGGTAATAAAATAACTGCTAGATTGTTTTAAACTAGGATCATGTCCCAGTCTGTAGAGAGCCTTTCTGCATCCCAGCCATGTGCTCTGAACCTCTGAGTAATTCCTGCAGCAGCCTGGTCCAGCTTAGAGAGAGGTGTGTGAGGTTTTAGGACAAAGAAAGGTGTTACTGCATGACTAGGGAGGTGGAGCCGGGTGTGAGCAGAAGCTGATCCCAGAATCAGGCTGAGAACAAGCAGAAAATTCACTTGTGTTTACACTGCTCTTCCAGGGCTTTCCAAAGCTACAAAATGTCCTCTGTTGCTAGAGTTTCAGTCCTCAAAAGAGTCCTTATTGACAGATCTAGAATTCCAGACTCAGGTTTTTTTCCTCTTGGATGTTGGCATCCTCCCCAGCACCATCGTGCTACCCTGGCCTGGGGATCTTGTCTCTCTTTCTGATAATAAGCAAAGAAGGCACTGGTAAAATTTTTGAGCATGTCTGTACTTGGAAGAGGGTGGACCTGTCCTGGCAGCCCCAGTGAGGGCAGGAGACAGTCCCTGGACAAGAGCAGACTGAGTAGCTTCAAGCTACTTCATGTGTAAAGGATTTTGTTTTTATTTTGGGGGGACAGGGTCTCGCTTTGTATTGCAGACTGGTCTTAAACTTATTATGGAGCCCAGGCCGGCCTTGAACTCGCAGTGATCTTCCTGCATTAGTCTCTGTAGAGCTGGAATTAGGCTTATGCCTGGCAGGATTCGTCTTTTTAGAAGACAGCTCCCCAGGCCACTGTGCAAGGGACAGTTAGTGGAAAATAAATGGCGCTGTACCTCGTGGTGCCATCACAGCCAACTCAAGGGTGATTGATAAAGTGTAAAATAGAAAACCCACAAAGATGCTGGAATGGATATATAATCAGAGGGTAGGAAAAGGTTTCTTAAATATGATGCCAAAAGAAGGAGCCGTAAAGAAGCATTAACACATGTGATCAATAAAAATGTAAATTACCCGTCTAGCAACGCCATGAAGAAAATTAAAGGGCAAAGGGGGAAATTTTTTAAATAGATGATAGCCCAAACCACTGCCGAGTATCCTGCATATATAAATCCCTCAAGGATCAATAAGAAAAAGATGAACATTCACATTTTTCAAAAACGAACAAGCCATTCAGAAAGGAATAAATTTCAGAAATAAGCATATCAGCATGTTTGCACTTGCCAGTTCATTGGTGAAAATACTTTGTGGTTTACCTGCTGGACTCCCAGCTCTCTCAGAAGACAGGCCCAGAGGTGCACCACTCAGGGCCCTAAAAATCCATCTGAGTGTTCTGGAGTCCATTTTGTAAAACGCGCCTTGAGACTAGAAAATGCTCATATGCTCAGTAACTCCACTTCTAGGCGTTTTGTCTGATCACAGTGAAGCAGCATATGGCCATGAACGCCCATCCTAGCATGGAGGTGGAAGTAACGAACTGGTTACGAGCTGACCAAGAAGCTGGTTACGTACACTGTAGGCTGTGGTATACCTCGTTGCACTTATTCAGAGTTATTCAGTCACTCAGCACAAATGTTCCGAAAACCTTCTGTTTACCAAGCACCACCTCCTGTTTGCCAAGGGCCCTGGGTGATATTGCAATGAACAAAACAGAGAGGGTGGGTGGATTAATGCATGCATGCAGGAATGCAGGAGTAGATAGCAGATGATAGGTGCATGGGAGATGACAGGGATGGATATATGGACAGTCAGAGGGACAGGTAGGTAGATGAGGGAAGAAAGGTACAGAAATAGAAGGCAAGGATGGATGGATGGTGAGATGGGTATGTAGCTAGATGAGAGAGATACAGAGATGATAAGGATGGGGGATGGGTGGGGGATGGAAGGATGGATGGGAGGGTTAAAACAGAAACAAGGTACCCCTTGTTCTGGGACTTGGGTCAAGCCTCCTTGTAAAGGAGTCCCTGGGAGAGAGATCTGGAATAGAGAGTGCAAGCTGTAAACCCCTGAGACAGACCCACTGGACAGAGAGAATAGGACTCACCCAGGGGCTGTAGTGAAGCTTACTTGACTGGTCAGGAGTAGTGAGGAGGTATAGCCTAGAAGACCAGATGAGATAGGGGAGAGGGAGATGGGCCACTGAGAAGCCAGGGTTGTGAGTGAGCAGGGTAGTCCTGTGATCCTCCATCAATTCTAAAAGGCTCCCTTGGCTGAGCACACTCATAGGGGATAAGGGTCAAAGCAGGGGGGCCAGCTGGACCCTTATCGCTAGCAGTTGGGCAAGAGCAGGGGTGGCCTACACCACAGAGAGAGTAGCAGCAATGGAGAGAAGTCCCACAATTCTAGATGTAGGAACAGCATTGAAAATAAAACAGTGTAGACATAGAAGCCGAGACTCCCGACGAGGACCATGTTCTTTCTTTAGCAGTGACCTCAGCCAGGACTGGGTAGGGCTGTCTGCCTTTGCACACCTGTCTTGGCTCAGTGTGGGCCCCATGCACAGGTGTACAGTGAAGGGAACCATCAGACAATGAATCAGTGGGCATGACTACCCAAAAGGACTCGGGGGCTTTCTTTACTAAAGCTGAGTTCATGCAAAATCCAGAGGCACAGCATTTCTACTCGGAGCTGTTTGCTCAGCAGAGATGTGTGAGTACCTTTGTGTCCTCAAAGACCTTGCAGGATTTCCACAGCAGCGTTCCTCATAGTAGCTGGGATGTGCATGCAAACATCCCAAATGTTCTCTGGGAGAAGAATGGAAAAGTTCCCTGGCTTACCCAGTAGAATGAACCAGCAGTTAGAATGATCCAACAACAGGACCCGCCACCCACATGTACACCATATACGTGATGCTGAGCCAGGGAAGAACCAAGACATGAAAGAGAACATAGTGCCTGATCCCACTTACAGAAAGTTCAAAGACAGGTGAAACAACTTATGGTAGAAGTCAGGCTCCTCAGCTGATGCAGTGGCTCATGGCTGTAATCCCAGCCCTGGGAGGCTGAGGCAGGAGGATCACAGATTTCAACCATCCTGGGCAACTTAGCAAGAACTTGTATCAAAATCAACTTGAAAAGGGCTGGGAATATTGCTCAGGGTGAAGGCTCTGGGCTCAATCTACAGTACTACCAAAAAAAAAAAAAAAGGAAGGAGAAGAAATAGCAGTAGTAGTCAGGCACTCATGGAAAGAAAGGCCTACGTAGAAAGGGTGGGGGGACCTGGTGTGCTCAGTTGATGCCAACTACTGGAGAGTGTCCTTGGGATTTGGGTTCTCTCCTGTATATATGTCATATTTCAGTAAAAAGGGAACTTGAGAAAAAGTTTATAGCTAATTATTTTCTAAAATCTCTGTTTATGCAATTTTTTTAAATGCCCGGAAGGATGTTCAACAAAATATTTGATAGAGGTTATCGGTGGGTGATAAGATTATGGGGTTTTTTTTCCTGTGTATTTTCTAAGAATTTCTTGTGTAAGAATTTCTACAATCTCTTCTGTGTGTGTATTTATGTAACTTATTAGCAGTCTGTCACAGAGCATTGACAATTAAGGAGAAACGGGTTTTTTTTGTTTTTGTTTTTGTTTTTTTTCCAATAACTGATATTGAGGAACTCAGAGATGCAGCCTAATCAAGCATGGAAAGAATAAAGGGGAAGATTTGTTAATTGAATGTCACGTTATGTCCTCAGTTATGCTTAATACAAGATAGGCAATTTAGAATCCCCAATTATCCAATTAAAATGCTAATTATCTCATACCTTGATAAGGCCTCTCTTGGAGAGAGGATGAGCCCTCGCTTCTGTGTCCCTTCCCACCTCCTGTCTTCATGCCATGACTGATAGTCTTTGCCGCTGCCCTTGCCTCTGGTTGGTGGGTTCCCGTCTTCCAGGGACCCTGCCTCCCAGCAGCCTCTCATGGGGCACCAGTTGCTGCTTCCCGTTAGCCCACCAGGGGCCCATTTGCCCTGGACTAGATTTGACCAATTGTGTGTGCAGACCTGTTTCTGCTGAGCCAGTTTCCATTCAGCCAGGGCTCTGGGTACAGCACTGAGGTCAGGACCCTGGAAGGCGTTCACACGCATCATCTACCCGCCAGGATTTACAGTGCACAAAGTGATCTCCTTTGGGCCCCACAGCAAAGCCCAGGTGGATGCTATTCCAGTCCCCACTTAGCCAGGCTTTTGAGGCTTCCATATCAAGATCTAACCTTTGTGATCAGAAACCTTGCACAGGCCAGGGATGGTAGTGCACTCTGGTAGGCTAAGGCAGGAGGATGGCAAGTTTGAGCCCAGCCTGGGCAATTAGCAAGACTCTATCTAAAATAAAAAATAAAGGCCTGAGGCTGTAGCTCAGTGCAAAACCCCGAGGTCAATCCCCAGTGCAAAAATAAATGAAAAACCCTTGAACAGACTCCACACCTGAACCCAGATTTGGTGGCTTCTCTGACTAAATATATCATTGTTCGGAGCTGCAGGGTGTTCATCTGTGAAGTAGGAAAAACTCTTTCCCCCAGATGATTGTTATAAATGCAGAATGCTGCTGAGTGCCATTCGCTTTTTTCCATTCGAGTGGCTGTGTAACCTACCCAAAGGCTGGATTGGCTCAAGCCCCTCTCGTCTCTGCCCCTCCAGTGCCATCCCTTAGACACTGGAGGGTTCCCAGCAGGAGCTGGAAAGTTGGGGAGAAGGCCCTGGGTGGCTGGCAGGGCCCAAGGGGTCTTTTTGTATCTGGTTGGCTGCACGGAGACAGGCCATGCAGGCCTTAGATACCTGGCCCCGCACCCCTATAACTGTGCTGCCTACACGTTGGGGGTCTTGGTGAAGTGGCATTGCCCTGGTCAAGTCCTCTCAGCCTGAGGCTCCAGGACTGGGATGGGCACAGTGGAAGGAGAAAGTGAGGAAGCTCCAGGAGCATCAGGGAGCAAAGAAAACTGCCGGAGGCAGAGATGCCACTAGGTCCCCTGAGTGCTCGCTGCTGCCACATCTGTGCAGGCTGTACTGCGAGGCTGGCTGGCCCCCTGCTGGCACCAGTTTTATTAATAATGCATGCATTGCTAGTTTTAGTCCTAGGCTTTAAGCCAGTCCTTTCTTGGTAAGATATACCATATCAGGTGCTTGTTTAAAACACACTCAGAGCCTCTGTAGTGACTCACCTCAACCTCTGTGTCTGTCCTCACCTGGGGCCTGGGGAAGGGGAGGTCCCAGGCAGCCCCCCGGTCCACCCATCCCAGTGTCTGCCCTTCCGAAGATCCCTGAGGAACATGTGCTAAAGGAGCTAACCACCCTGGGCAGGTGGCTGGAGCTACCAGGTAGATCGCAAGGGTGGGCGGGGCCAGGAGCCTTTGGATGACCTATTGGTCACCTCAGAAGAGAGGATGAGAGCAGCTTCTGACCTTCTCCAGGGAATCAAGGATAATTCGGTACTTACGGTTCCATGTGAGAGAAGTTTACCTCCTGCTGACTTTTCTGAGGAATTTGCTCTGTGTTCTAATAGCGGCTGCTTCTAATTTGGAAATGCAAGAAATCCTCCTGTGGGCTTTTAGATGAATCCCAGGGCTGCTGTCTCTAAGACTGTGTTTTTCTTCCTCTGAAAAGGATTTTCTTTTAGTAAGTGTATAGACATGCAAAACACGGATCATATTCATTAGATAATTACGGTCATTTGTACCCAGGAACTATCACAGTCACTAATTAAAACTAAATGCAAATTAAGAGTTACTCAGAGCTGGGCATTGTGGTGCAGGCCTAATATCAGACTCTGGAAGGCTGAAGCAGGAGGATCACAGGTTTAAACCCAGCCTGGGTGACTTAGTGAGATCCTGTCTCAAAATAAAATGTAAAAAGGACTGTGGATATAGCTACATGTGAAGGCCCTGGGTTTAATCCACAGTCCTACCAAAATAACCCCTTTATACATACTCAAGGTCCTGGAATGTCCTGAGGAGGTGAGACTCCCTGGTCAGCTCTTCTCAAGAGCAAGGGCAACCTGGAATAGTGGTCTGAGACGCCCCTCATCAAAGCCTGTTTGTGTGCACGGGTCTTGGGGCTGCACAAGAATGCACATTCTCCTTGCTAAATGTCTCGGAGGTGCTGCGTGGGCATTGCCTGCACAGGGGCCGGTGGAATTCTGTGGAGAACTTAGCTGTCCTAGACCGTGCAGTAGTTAGTGGGTGGCCCAGGCCTTGGACTTGTGCAGGTTCTATCTGGTTTTCAAGACTATTTCCAAAGCCCAGTGCTAGGTGCCCCCAGCTCCCTCTTGTGCCACTTGCCAGAGGGATCTGTGTCCCCAGGAATCCCTTTGACAATGACAGTGATTCCTACCAGGTCCTGCCATTAGGCTCGCGAGCCAAGCACCATTCATTGTGCACTAGAGCACAATGCCAAGTCCCTGTACTGGCACAGCAGCTGTGGAAGGAAGGTGCCACTCTGATCCCCTTTGGGCAGATGAGAAAACAGGCAGGGGCCACGCAGCTAGCAAGTCGCATAGCCAGGACTTGGCTTCCAAGTCAGTGTTCACCAGAAGCCCAGGAGGCTGGGTATGTGGGGCCAAGGGACTGCCATCCCTGCTCATTTTCCCTGCCCTGTGTCTATTTCTGTCACTCTCCACCTCTTGGGGATCCCAGATCCTTCAGGGGCCAGCCTAGTGACTGATGTGACCAAAGCCTCCTCTTTCTGCCACTACCTTGACCTCATTGGCCCTAGCTGCTGGTGCTCTCAGCTTGCACTGATAGCTTGGCCAACGCTTGCTGCCCAGCCAGCACTTCTGCTATTATCTGGGGCAGCTAATGCATGTTATGGGGCAGTGGCTTATCTTCTTGGTAGACAATAAACCTCTGAGAGCAGGAGCTGGGCCTTGTGCCCAGGAACACTCCACAGGCTGGATTTGTGGGCCCCAGGGGGAGGACCAGCGATGCTGTCCCTGGAGATGTGGTTTCTGCAGATGCGGGCCTGGACATTTGCAATTCTTGCCCCATTCGTCGTCTTCAGGCACTGATAAATGGGCCTCCCCTCACTCCCCCCCCCATGGCAATAACTCCCTCCACCTCATTATTCACAGCACACATTCTCCCAGGTTACTTAAGGGTTCTCATTTATGCCTGGATACAAAGCATCTTCCATCCGAGGAGAAATTTATAGGCAAGGGTGTTGGAAAAGCAGCCATATGAGGAAGAGCTCTGGGGAGCCGGGCAGCAGGGATGTACCGGAGGCTGGCACATGGGCAGATGCAGCCCCCTCTGCCCTTTAGGAACCCCCTTGTTTCCAGGAAAGATGTCCCCAGTACCTGGTCGGAGTGTGCTTCCGCTGCCTCCAAGAGAGAGCAGGCACCTGCCCAGCACTGTGCCTCTGCTGTGTATGTGAATCCCTGATGTATGGAAAGAGCAGGTGGCAGTGGTAGCAGGGGATAGTGACCCCTGCCTGCCTTGCTGTCTGCTGTCCTCTGATGGACAGACTGTTCTTTTCTAGGTGTTTGAGTTTGATTCTTCGTAAACTCCACCTGTTCTTTTCTCATACTAATCCTTTAGGTATCAATTATTTCATATGTTTATGGTCCCTGATCACTGTCACCTAAGTCCACACAGACCTCATCCTACTACCTGTGGCTAAAAGCTCCACATGGCACGTGTGTCAGTGTGCCGCGTGGGTATGCTGAGCGTGCAGGGGCGGTGTGGTGTGTGCTGTGGGTATCTGTGTGCTCCGAGTGTGCATAGGCAGTTCCTGACTGGCCAAGTGGAGCATGTGACGTCCAGTGTGACTTTGTTGGAGCTCTGGCAGGGGCTCTGAGTATTGCAGTCAGGGACCAGGTTTTTGTTAATTTCCCAGCTTGGGTGCTTTCCAGACCGTCCAGGTCACTCACATTGGAGCCTTGGCGGACAGACTTTTCTTATGAATCTGAGATGTGTTTGATGTTCACGTTCCCGCTGCCTGCCTTGTGCCAGTGAATTTCTTCATGGAGAAAGTCCCCTCTGTCTCTGTGAGTGCATTAGATCTGCAGTCCCAGCTTTACAGTGGGGACAGGAGAGCTCATCGCCGTCCCCTGCCTCTCGTGGGCCCCAGCCTTTGTCACTGTCCCCACATGGCACTTAAGGCCAGGGCTTCTAGGCCCCAAAACTGGCCTCTTGTGCCCTCCTTCCTCTCTCATGAGCTCTGCTCTTCTGGCTGTGTTTTCTGCAGCCCCTCTGAGTGAGAGGCAGAAAGGTTTCTGGCTACTGCCCTGCCCTCAGCTCATGGACTGTGCAGCCATAGACTGGGAGTCAGTGGATGTGTTTTCCCGTGTATCTGTGCATGTGCACGTGTGTGTTACGTAGGGATGTGTCTCTGTAGGCACGTGTGTGTATGTTTTTCTTTCCTGTGTTTGTGCATGAAGGCATGCCTCTGTCACTGTATCTGCTCGTGTGCGTGTCTGTGTGTGCACATGTGTGTCTGTGTGTGCACACATGTCCATGCATGCTCATTTGTTGGTGCTGAGTCATTTGGCCGTATTTTTCCTGAAGATACAAAGGGATCTTTATCCAGTGTCCTCTGTGGCCACCATTATGAGAAGCAAAGGGGCAGTGTGTCTGCACTTGCAGAGCTCACGTAGAGCTCCATGTCACCTCCAAATCAGGGTTGTAGTCCCAGTTTGGAGCGTCCATTGCTCAGTCCTCAGCCCTTAAAGCTCAGATGTGTCACACTTCTCTCCACAGACCCCTGAGCTGTCACACTCACCCCAAGATTAGGGCACCTTTATAGACCCCAACCCCTGCCCGAAGTCTGCAGAAAGTGTGCCTGCTTTCATCCACCTGTTCTCATCCCCAAAGCATCAATATATCTGTGTCCAGAAAGAAAAAAATCATTTAAATCAGATGTGGTGGCTCATGCCTGTGAGCGTATCAGCACTTGGGAGGCTGAGATAGGTGGACCACCTCAAGTGAATTCGGGACCCTGGAGAGAGAGAGAGAGAGAGAGAGAGAGAGAGAGAGAGAGAGAGAGAGAGAAAATCATTTGAAACATAATTTAACATGTTCCAGCCAGCTTGAACCACTGGTGGTACAAATGAATCTAATCACTTTTATCCATCTTTTTACTAATAAAATTCACCCAGTCGAGTGTCCCAATTGGGACACTCAAGCTTTCTGGCAGTGACACACACAAATTGCAGCCCTGTCATGAATGTGTTAAATAAGAACTAGGTGCCAAAGTCCAGCATGAAGAACATCACACTCTTCTGGGCTGAGTGAGCCTTCAGCCCCGAGGTGTCGACTCCTCCCAGCTCTCCCTAGAGGGGTGGGGAAGTGTCACTGTGGCTGGCAGAACCGCCCCAGACCAGGCTGTGGTTTGCAGGTGGAAACTGGGTCAGCCTTCCCTTTGTTAGGTGCTTCAGTAAGCAATGTCTTGCACTTGGAGCTGCTTTTTTTTCTTCTACAGAAGCCAGGGAGAAAAGAAAGGTTATCTCTCCTAAGAGGAGTCTTTAGTGGGGAGCCTTGTGCAGGAGAGGGTGCCCACCCACCCTAGTCTCTGTTCTCATAGAATGTGCTAGTGTCACCCGCCCAGGCCAATGGCATAGCTTTGCTTTGCTCCCCTCCCCATCCCCTGTCCTCCCCACCCTTCCCCACCCTTTCTGCTCCCCTCCCCTGTATCTGTGCATGTGCGTGTGTGTTACACACACCCTCCCCTGCCTTCCCCACCCATCCCCTCTCTTCCCCTCTCCTCCCTTTCCCTTTCCTCCTCACCCATCTCCTTTTCCGAAGCCAGCCAATCCCAGTACCATCTGCAGTCATCTGCAAGTCACTTGCCCTACCTGAGGCCCGCTGTCCCCATTCCCTTGAGGATGGCCACGTGGGCCCCAGAAGTTAACATCTGTTGGGGCAGAGCTATACCTGGCGTAGCTGCTGGAGCTCTGAGGCTTTGTATGTAAAGAGGAAGCCCATTCTGAGGCTGCCTGTGGCAGGGCTTTACTCAGGAACACCGGCTGCACCAGGCACTGGCTTCTGCCCTGCCTTGGTAGGAATGCACGTGCTGCTGTGACTTGAATCTTACCATCCTTGTGGCTTCTTGGAACTGAGGCAGAAGCTAATAACAACTACCTGAGTGCTCTCACTGTAATATGGGGCTGTCTGAGAAGAAAAGCAGGGGCCTCGCCCATCTCCCCAGCCTTTCCTGACATCTTTCATGTTGGGGAAGCATTGCACTCACAGATACCCAATTATCCTGTAAGGTTTGTAAGGCAAGTCTGAAAGCCGATTGAATCTCGAGAACCGTTTCTGCATAACAACTACTTAATACCCAATCATAACAATTATACATAATTTGTGTTTACTGTGCCTGGAAGATTAAAACTCCTCCGCACAGACATTCTCTAAAACAGGCCTAGAACGTGCAGAGCAAGCAGGGCTGCCGCTTGGCATGCCCACAGGCAGCCCACAGCGCTCTGCAGACAGCTGCCCTGGTACTGGGGGGGCAGGTTGGAGGCTGCCAGGGTCTGCTTCTCAGCCTGGGGCCCAGGACGGCTGGGCCCAGCCGAGACCTGGCAGGAAGCTATTGCCCAGGCCTCAGGAAAGGGGCGAGGGCAATAGCTACTGCCCCCCATCAGTTGGATTCTGCAAAGCTAGCTAGCTGGTGTGCTCTAAAGACCAGGGCAGAACCTGGGAAGCAGCTCAGTCCTTGAGAGCTCGGGATCTCATGCAGAGATGAGGCCCTGAGGTCCTGAGGCCTGTGGGGAGTGGGGAAAGACCTGGTCTGAGCCACTCCAAGGCCTGGGTCTTGCAGTCTCCCTCGGGATCAGCACTGATGTGGTCAGGCTGGTCCATCAGCTCTTGCATCTATCTCCAGGATTTGCCCCCAGGAGGACCCAGCATGAAAAGACACCTCCAGTGCCCCCACAGACACCCGTCCACACTGCCAAGGGTGGGCCATTCTTCTCTACAAGCTCGTCAGCCTCCTGGGCTTGCAGAGCTCTCCTGGAGGGCTGTTCTGGGCCTGCCTCCAAGATCCAGACTTTCCTTCCAGGTCTTGCTGCTGGGCCTTCCTGCTCATGGAGGGGGTGGGTTGGCTGCTCTTGCAGGCAGGGAGAAGCAGGACCTGCTACCCAGGCCTCCCCTTCTACCTCCCTATGGAGTCCCTGCCCTCACTGTCTGCCCCACAGGACAGTGCTGTTTAGGCCAGAGGGGCTCAGATTTCTCTTTGTCCATGTGTCCTTCATCTGCTGTGGCAGGAGGTAGCCACTAGACACAGAGTAACTGGGAGACCCTACCAGCTGTACAGAAGCATGTGGCCCCTGTCCTAGCCTGTATCCCATGTCTAGTACTCCAGCAGTCTGTCGTCCTCCTGATAAGTACTGGGACAGCCAGGCTGGTGAACTCCTCTGGCTCAAGGCTGAGTCCTGCAGGGACCCCCATTCCCTGCCTTGTACATGCTAACCTTTGGTCCTATGGCCTGTGGCTGACCCTGGGCTCTCAGCCTCATGAAGGTACTTGGGCCATCTTGGGGACACAGCAGAGCAGGGTCTGGGCTGAGACTTTTCATTTGGAGATGGGAGCCCTGCATGCCGCAGTGACCCCACCCTAACATGACTCTCTCCTTGCAGCCTGTTCCAGCACTATTGCTACTCCCGGGGCGGCATGCGCCATAACTCCTACACCTGCATCTGCTGCAGGTAGGTACATCAAGGGTCTCACAGCAGGGGGACAGGGGAGGAGGGAGAAGGGCTCCCCTACCACTCACTGGTCACAGGCCCTTGCGCACACATGCCCACACCAGTCCTGCCACTGAGCCTGGAAGTCAGTCCCACTTCAGAGGTCCTGGAACTGAGGTAGCCTCTGCCTGCCACGCATGACGCCAGGTGAAGGAGGGAGTCCAGCCTGCCCAGTGCAAGAGCATTGCCCACAGCCCCATCCCCAGTGGATATTAGAGCTGAGCTTGAGGCCCACCACCGGCCTTCCTCAGCCTCCACATAGGTGCACACACAGCACACCAAACTGGACGCTCAAGCTGGGCAGCTTCCGTGTGCCGCAGATGTGGCACACCCTGGCGTGGGGGCTATAGTGTGTGTCTTTGTGGGGGCATGTGGAACTTTCCACATGGTGCACCGGAACCATCTTCATGAGGCGGCAGCCTGGGTGGGCGTATACATCACTATAGGTGTGACACATTGTGGCTGAGCGACTCAGTGTATGTCGCTTGTGTGTGCCTGGTGGTACCATGAGTCAGACGGCTGCTAGGAACAGCTACGGCCTCCTGGGCAGGCACAGGTTTGTGGGCGTCTGGCTCTGTGTGCCACTCTGGGTGTGACTGTACAGGGATGTGGCTCTTTGTCCCTGAAGCTCACCTCATCTCATCCCCTGGTTTTCCCCTCGGGCCCTGTCCCTGCCCAGCCAGGAGGGAGCTGGGCGGCTCTGCTGATGTACGCATCCTGGTACATGAATAATGCATGTGAACATTTCAGTCCTTGGAAATGCTCTTCTCTGGTGGATAGAAAGAAAAATCATTATTTCTACTTTTATGATTCCTGAGGCTCCCGAATGGGGCCATAAATATTACACACAGGTGGGGTCCCCCCCTTTGGACAAACTTCAAAGTCCTTTTTCTTAAAGGCGTCACTCATTATGGAAGCTCTTGGTAGCAGAGAAGCAAGGAACTGTTGGCTTCCAGTCTTCACAGCCCTACTAGGTCCCTCTCCCTTCTGTACCTATGAAAAGGGGTTCCTGCTCCTTCCAAATCCCTTGAACTACTGGTCCCCATTTGTGTTCTTTACATGTGCTGCCCACATGCCCAGCCCAGAGGGCAGCTGCCTGAGCTGCACTGTGATCCTGGAAGGCGTCCAGGTGGCATTTGTGTGAACCGAGGGATGGCACCAGCTGTGTGCCAGGCGGAGGGCCTGGTCCAGCCACCCCTTTGCCTCTGCCAGGGGGCGGGTGGTAGTGTCCATGGGCAGGGGATAGGACTCAGCCTCCCAGGGCCCTCTGGGGCGGGCTGGGCTTCTGACCACTCTCCCGGCTCTTCCCAGTGGTGAGAACGCGTCTGTGCTGCACTACGGACATGCGGGAGCCCCCAACGACCGTACGATCCAGGATGGAGACATGTGGTGAGTGAGGCCAGCCCCAGCCCTGGTTTTGTGGGAACAGCTCCCCCAACCCCAGGTTAGACTCTCAGTGTCAGGGTTGAGGAGGAGCCTCGGTGTCACTGTTCTGAGAGAGCTGACCACACTGATGTCCTTTCCTGCACAGCACCCTCTCCAGGGCCAGCAGCCTACAACCTGCGAGGAGGCACCATGGGAGTGGGGGGGGGCAACAGGGTCCCCAATGGTTTCCTGTGCAATGCACATGGGGAAGGGTCTGTGGGCACCCACAAATGAGACCCTCTTACACAGTTACATGATGGTCCCGCCATCCTCTCTGCCATCCTGATGCCTGCCAGGACTGGCCCAGGCAGCACTGAGCCGCCAAGAGCCACCCAGATGTCAAGACTTGGGTCTCAGCCACAACCCCCAGGTGGTTCCTCTGACTGCCAGAAGAGGTACCCTGTCCCTTGTGGTTCTTGGGTACCTTTCCATCCATTGCACATACACATGCATGAGGCTCCTTCAGAGTTTAGCTCTTGGACATGCTGGGCCTTGATGGCTGTCAGCTTCCTCCTCAGCCAGCCTTCTGTACCCATGCCCAAAGCTGGAGTTGTGGTGATGGCTGGTCTCCTGCCTGGCCCCGGCTGCCCCTATGGGCATCAGCCCTCCCACAGGAGCCTGTGCCGGGGTCCCCAGCCCTCATTCATGGGGCCGCGTGAGCACCCATGTGCAGACCAACAGATAAGGAGCCACCCAGAGAGACACCATGTTCTGAGCTGTCCCTGCCAAGTGTTTGTGGGAACCCGCACAATCCCAGGGATCTCCCTGGCACAAGACACCTCAGCATGGTGACTGGACACAGTCTGCTAGGCCAGGGTCAGTTGCTAGACGTGATGTTCTAACTTTGGGCACTGTTGGCAGGAGCCCTACTCAACCTTCTAGAAGAAAACTCCTTTCTTTCATGAGCCTCAGTGTACCCATCTGCCAGAGGGCAGCAGAAGGGGTATGTGAAGAGGATGGGTGCCAATCTGGGGCCTCTCCATAGGGCCCTGGCTGGCAGATCAAGAATGTTGGGAGCTTGCAGGGGGTGAGGCCCAGAGTGACCCTCTAGATGGCTACTAACCACTGCTACCTACTGCAACCCACCCAACCACAGGCAAGGCCTCAGCATCCATCTCCTGGCCTGCCTGGCCACACTATTCCACAGACCTGTGTAACCTGTAGGCTGCACTAAGCCCAGGAATTGCAGACCCGAGCCTCACCTGCAGGGCTGTGCCAGACTGCGTCCAGGCAGGGGGCCTCATGGGCATTCAGAGCAGAGCTCAGGCACCTGCCTAGAAGGCTGGGGCCAAAGGCATATGGGGAACCTCCCCATGTGTCTGTCTGGCTTTCTCAGCCATCACTTGTCCTGACCCCACGCTGCAGCACCCTAGTGTGTGGCAGAGTAACGGAGACACGGGCATGTGCCAGGCTCCGGCGTGAGCTCAGAGGGATTTAGGGTGAGATCTGGCTGCCTCACACTTAGCTCAGCTGGAGATCAGGGGAGGAGAGGATAGATCCACTTCCTGGACCATGGGTGGTCCCAGGGAGACCACGTAGTCACCTCAGAGACTCTCATCTTCTCCTCTTTGACCCAGTGGCCCCTTCTGGCTGGGCCAGAAGGGCAGCACAGAGGAACGCATTCCCAGGGCAGAGGCCATCCACACCAGCAGGCCCTCACTGTCCTGGGGCAGCCTGGTTGGCCAGAGAGCCCCACGCGAGAGCCATATGACCAGATGTTTCTCTCTTCCTTGAGCCCAGCTGACCGCAGGGGAAGCAGCTGCTTCTCCCCTCCCCCTTCATCTGCCCAAAGGGTGTCTTTACCCATTGAGAAGCCAGAGGGCAGGATCCAAGACAGGGTGCTCTAAATACCAGGCCTCCTCTAGCCCTGGGTGCTATGGCTTTGGTGACATGGGGAGCACGTGGCACCTGCGTCTCCTGGTGCAGCTGTAGACAGGAGCAGCCCTGGAAAGCCCACGGATGCTCATGCCAAGCTCAAATTAGTGATTTTGTTTTTCTAGTGCTAACTTTGAAATGTAGCCAGTAGAATAATTATGAGTTTATTATAGTCAATTTATTATGCAGCATTTAGAACAACATGTTTTGTTGATTACTGCTACTGCCAGATTGCCGGCGGCATTTATAATCCATTGTTTTATTGAAATTGATCTGCTGAGCGCCTACTGCATTCGGTAAATAATAAATCACTCTGTTATCCCAACATAAAAGTCTCAACACTTCATCACAAGGTATGAAACCAGAAGGTAAATGTAGCGCAGAGCTTTCCTCAAAGCTGAGTGGGCACAAGTCACAGTGCTGGGCTCTGGGTTCCAGTCTTTGACATTGAGATTGAGTGAAGTCACCTGAGAGATGAGGAGAAGGGGGCATGGTGAGGGGAGGCCTGTTCTTTCTGTCCCTCCTACCTGTCCATTACTCAGTAATATGCCACCCAGCGCTGGAGAGATTCAGGGATGCTAAGTGCCCCTCACAGGGTGGGGCACAGTGTAGGCCCTCAAATGACAAAAGCCATAGCACCGCTTATTCCCACCAGAGCCAGGCAGGCTGAGGCCTTATTCCCTGTGTTCCTGGCCCCTAGGCCCACTTGCAGCCCATGGTAGGCCTGGTTTACTCACAGATAGCTCCTGAGTTATATGACTTTACTACTTGTGTTTTCAGCCCCAACGTCATCCACTCTGGCACATATGTCAGGTGGGGCTTGAGGCTGAAAACTCTGCTCCCACCTCTGCCCTCAGAGTACCAGGAGCTTCCCCGGAACCCTGCCAAAGCCACTGTGGGCCACTATCAGCCTCCTTGGGCCACTGTCAGCTTGCCCGGGACACAGCCCTCACACACCAGGGCATGGAAATTGGACATACTGGACCATACTGCAGGTCAGGCCTGTCAGCCAGAAATCGAGGAACGCACTCAGAGGCCATTCCCTTCCCGAAGCCAGTGGCACCTGGACCCATCCTAGTTTTTTTTTTTTTTTTTTTTTGGTGGAACTGGGGATTGAACTCAGGCCCTTGTGCTTGCCAGGGAAGCACTTATTCCACTGAGCCATCTCCCCGGCCCTCCATCCTAGTTTTTGAAGGACAGACTCCACCTGCTCTGCCGGACTCCAAGGGAGGAGCAGAAACATGGCCTGGCTTCTAGTTCTGGGGGCCTCTTCCCTCGGCTGGGTCCAGAGCCATGAGACCTTGTGTAGCTGTGAAGCCTCTGGGGTTTTTTTGTGGCTCCCAGAACCCTTTCTGGCTGTGTCCCTGGGGTTCCCCATGAACCCCATCAGCAGGTCACTGTCATTAAGAGCCATCAGTTGCTGTTTTCCTTTTTAAAGCAAGCAAGGAAGCAGGCTTCTAAAACGGGATTACAAAGTGTGCTAATTAATGTTTTCCTTATGTTCACACAAAGGATAGTGTCTAACAGGGTCACCAGAGGTCCTTCAAAGTAGGAGGCTCTGCTGCGTCCTGTCCCAAGCAGGTGGGTGTGAGCACACTGTGGCTAGGATTTCTAGCCCCACTTGGTCATCTTGCAAGCCCCTGTGCTCTGCCCTGTCCTATGCTCAGCTTGGGCTGTAGACCCCAGAACCCCTAGGCAAGTTGAGGCTCTAAGGCCCAGCAAATTGCGCCTGGGCCTTGCTTGTACAGGACTCCAGATGCGAGCCTTGCAGCTCCCCCCTCCTCTGACCTAGATGGGCTCAGCCCACAGGGCAGAGGTGGAGAGAGGTCCAAGGTGTTTCTGCAGTGGGCTCTGATATGGAACGCAGCTGAGATACTCACCCTCCCCGGATGCCTAGTGCCTCTCCCACCACCAGATCAGGTAGCAGGACTGAAAACTGTGGCCTCCTTCTGAGCCTTCTAGAGCACAGGTCCAAGATGTCCCCTGGCCTTGATTGCCCAAGGTAGGCAGGATGTGGTTGGTTCCTGCTGAGCCAGGTCTTCCAGCATTGGCCAGAAGAGGGCAGTGTTGTCTCAGAACCTGGGCCCAGCCTTTCTCTGGGTGGGTAATGGTGGGCTATATTGCCTGTGGGCTTGGGAAGTGGGCCTGCACCCCAGCTAGGGAGAAGAGCCCCATTCCAGCCCCATAGTCAGCAGTTTGCTGATGTCCTTTGCTCTTTCCATGCTACGGCCTAGGGCAGCTTTTAGAGCTTATAATGAAACAGACAGCCCCCTGTGGCATGCTTGCTGTGGGGTCACCACCACGGGCCCAGGGCCTCCTGTCTCCCTGCCTTGATGTTGGCCAACCTGAAGCCCTCGCTGACCAACAAAGATAGGCTCGATTCTCATGGTCCCTGTGCTAGTTAAGGGGCTTTGCAAGGGGGGAAAATTTAATACAGGGCACATAATTTATAGGATTATTTTGTAATAGTCACCCAAAGAGTCATGTACAAAGAGAATGCAAGAAATCTGTCTATACACTAAAGACAGATTTCCAGGGCCGGGGAGATGGCTCAGTGGAATAAGCACTTCCCTGGCAAGGCAAGGGCCTGAGTTCAATCCCCGGTTCCAAAAAAAAAAAAAAAAGACAGATTTCCAGCTGAGGACCAGGATCCCACAGCAATGACCTGCATGAGTCCTGCTGAAAACCTAGAGCCCATAACAATGCCTGTCATGAGTCCAGCTGGAGGCCTAGACCCCACAGCAATGCCTCATGCAGGCCTGTTTCATGGATCTGTGCTGGGAACCCCAGTGGTAAAAGCTAGAACGTCTGTGCCAGTGGAATGAAGGATCTGTGCTAGCAGGCTCAGGGATCTGCCCTGGAGCCAGGATGCAACAGTCAAAGTAAGAACCAGAGCTCACCGAAAAAGTGCCACAGCCATCCTCAGTGACAGTGAGGTCCCAAGCTCCTCTGATGACGAGAGCAGCCAAGCTCCCATCAGGGAAGCCAATGTGACGGGCTTCTCCAGGAGATAGTAATGTACCATCTTCCCCTCCAGAGCCAGGAAGTGATACTCAAAGTGAGGGCTAGAGCTCCCCTAAAGTGAACCATAGCCATTCTCAGTAACAACGAGGTCCTAAGCTCCTTCAACGATGAGAACAGCCATATTCATATGAGGAAAGCCAGCATGACAAGGTCCTCAGGAGAACCAATAGCCCCTTGACAGCTTCCCAACAGTTTAGCTTCTTCCTTTCCAGTTCTTGTTTTTATGTTGTAACCAACAGTCCTCAGGTAGACTCCCCACCCAGTACCACACTGGTCCAGTTCAGCTGGGTAATACAAGCTGACCACCACTCGTCAATCCACCTGTATCCCACACTCAGGAGGCTGAAGTAGGAGAACCACTGAGACTTGAGACCAGCCTGGGCTGGTCAGTTCATGGCCAGTCAGTTCAACAGTCAGTTCGTGGTCAACCTGACCTAAGAGCAAGATGTTGTCTCAAAAAGAAAGAAAGAAGGAATCCAGGCAAGCAGGCAAGATGATAGATAAATAAAAGATAGATAGATAGATAGATAGATAGATAGATAGATAGATAGATAGATAGATAAGAAAGCACTCAGGAATGTGACTGCATGTGCTACTGCAGGCACAGGTCACATTCCATGACCCAGGGTGGCACTAGAAGTCTCTTCATTGTGGCTGTTTCTATCACAGATGTGCCAGGCCCTCACCCTCTGCTGGCCACAGTGTCTCTACCCACAGCTTCAGCGATTCTTTGGAATTGCTTGGGTCCTACAGGCTGGAATGGGCCAGTTCTGCTCTTTCCTGTTTGCCTAGCATCTGTGTCCTAGACTTGTCCAGAGGGGCAAGTGTGTGCCTGGGTTCTTTGCCTTCTGGCGAAGGGGCCAGAGAAGGGTTGTCCAGGCTCGACTTCACCTGGTTCTGGTGAAGTCCAGAACCAGGTTAGCTCTAGAGGATGAGTGTCACCCAGGCCTGCTGCCTGCTGCCAGGCTCTACCCAGATCCCCTCCCCACCTTGCACTTCCTCAGAGAGGCCCTTGCTTGTTAGCAGGGAGCCTCATCCTGAGCATTTCAGTTTTAAGGACAAGACCAGTCTTGGCACAAGAGAGCTCCCTGGAAGGCACAGCCCTGCCAGCTACTGTCTGGGCATTGCCTCCATGTCCTGTCTCAGAAGTACCCTTAATGCTCCCACCAGGACTCTGTGCTTGTCATTGTGCCCTGGCTGTCAGCGGGCACCCTCCCCACGTGCTTTCTCTCTTTAGTTTGTCAGTGCTTCGTGTCACACCCACTCAGTTGATGTCACAGCCCACAATCTAAGAAGCAGTAGTCTAGACAGTCCGGGTACTCATAGACATCATGAGACACTGGCTATCAAAAAAGTGAAATGAAGCATGTGCTTTGTGCATGACTGCCTGCCTCCCTGACCTACGGTGGCCACCGCCCTGAGGCCAGGCTCTGGCCCACAATGCTTTAAAGGTGGCAGTTGGCTGCACACCACCTCCCCCCAGGCATACTGTGGTGTGGTTCCCTTCCCAGGGTCCCACACTGGTGGTCTCTATCTCACCATGACAACCAATTCCCTACAGACACAGGAGGCTGCCCAGCACATGAGTGCTCTTCTCAGTGTGTATACAGAAATTGCTGGCCCTGGGCCTAGGGAAAGGAAGCTGCTGCTGGTCTGGGCTGCTTGCATGGGAGCCATTCCTGCCTGCCACGGCCCCCACAGGAGCAGCGGTCCTGAAGGCTGTGGGGAGAGGTTCACTGGGGGCATCAGCCTGTGGCTTTGGAGAGCTTCGAGAACCCAAAGGATAGATCTTGCCCCTGCTGGCCATCCTGGAGGCTGGCAGTGCCCAGAAGGCCTAGCTAGGAGCTGAGAGCAGGCAGCCAGCCCATGCCAAGAAGACTGGCTCTCAATGCTGTTTCTCCAGGGTCTCCCCTCCTGCTGCAACAGACACACTCGGAAAATAACCCATGGACTTGCCTTCCTATCTCCTGCTGAAGGCTGAGAGGAAGAAAGAGCTTCCTCCTGTTCAGAAACCCCCTCGCCCAGCTTGGGACACGGAGTGGCGTGGCTCTGCATAGCGGGTCTGTACCGCTCCTGCAGTGCTCAGCACACGCCTGTGTAAGATGACTTTTGGGTGGGAAGTGGCCCAGGGTTGTGCTCCATACCCAGGAAAGGAAAATGCAGCCACAAGCGCAGTACAAACTGGCCTTTGTATAAACACTGTAGGCTTTCCCTTGGAGTCCTGCCTGCGGGATGGCTGGTCCCTGCAGTGGGGCCCAGGGAGGGTCTGGGTGGGACCAGTAGTGGCAGGTAGCCCGGGCCTGGAGCTGCCCAGAAAGAGCTAGCGGAAGACAGAACCTCTCATCCCGGCCAGAAACGCAGCCATAGAAACACATGTGAAGAGTGAGACGCCAGCATATTATTTGGAGATGTGTAATCTCTCCCCAGATGTCTCAGATTATTACACAGATTCAC
Organism: Octodon degus; assembly: GCF_000260255.1. NCBI lineage: Eukaryota > Metazoa > Chordata > Mammalia > Rodentia > Octodontidae > Octodon > Octodon degus. Next base: position 8,132,263 of record NW_004524659.1, read on the forward strand.
TCAGCCAACGATGGTAGTGTCTCTGGTGGGTGTCCCCAGGCAGCCGGGAAGGAGGGATCCTTCGTTCTCAGTTGAGCCAAGTATGACCGAATTCTCCATAGTCGTTTTGCTTTTGGAGGATAAAATGGTCAGAGGAGAAGGAAGGAGATGATTTATAAAAGAGATGGCTTTTATCCCTGGATTCCAGAATGGCTTGAATCTGAATCACTTAGGTCTGTAGGAACTCTGGGGGGTTTAAAAAAAAAAGGCAGAAAAAGAAAAAGATAGGGAACCGAGAGCACAAAAATAGACTCCAACCCCGTGCCTGAGCATCACCGGGCAGGATGGAGCTGTGTACTTCCCTCTCCAGAAAGTGGATGGTTTTAAACAAAAATTACAGTTGAATCTTACAAGCTAGAAGATAAAGCCAGACTGGGCTGAGGAAATCCAAGTACCCATCATCCCACGCACTCTCTGTTTTATGGAGGAGGATTGGGGGAACTTGGTTCAGAGTCTGGTCTGCGCTAAAGTCTTGTTTTTGACTGTTCTCAACGATTCCGGCATTTGGTGTGCCCTTGTGGGCTTCCTGCTTTTTAAGTAGTTTAATTTCTGGGTTTTTTTTTTTTCTTAGATCAGCACAGTTCAATAGAGCTCTGTGCCCCAGAGGACTGCATGCGGGGCTTCCTCTGATGTGGCACCTCCTAGGAATCTGTGTCCCCCACGCCCCTGGCTCTGTCCCGTCTGCCCAGGCCATTCTTGGATGCTCTAAACCAACAAACCGCAAACCGTTTTTCTTTGTTGACTCCAGGGAGCCCAAATGAAAATGTTCTGTGTTCCTGGGCAAACTAGGCCAGAGCCCCATGGAACGCCATGCCCATTGCCGCCCGCAGGCTGGTCCCCAGAGGACACAGACGTCCTAGCAACAGCAGCTATCCCATTTTACAAGTGGGGAAACAGATCCTGACAGATGAACGCAACAGCCGGGACAAGAGAGCTCATTTGCGGGCTCTGAGGTGTTTACCTCACCTCCCAACTCCAGACTTCACTGGACCAGGGTTCAGAGCCTTGGTTCCCTTCAGCCGTACCAGAGTAAACCTACAGGAAGCTGTGGGTCCCAACAGCCTTTGCATCCACAGCATCTGTCAGGGTGTCTGTTTAGTTGCCCTGTGTGACTAGGACAGGGTGGGTCATCCTCAAGTGAGGCCCAGGCACTCCTGGGTCAGCTCCAGATAAGGTCCCCCTCAGCGACTTTGACCCAACCCCAAGTTCACTGTCATGCTACCAGGGGCTCTGCTTTACTCCTGAGAATCACCTGAGGTATTACCTGTGCTTTTTGCACTGTTGACACTGTTTATGGTGTTTTGCAATCAGAAAACACCACAGATTAAAAAGTGCCTGGCTAAGGACTTTGGATTCCAGCAGAGCGCCTGGGGATCGTGAGCATTCAAGCTTTTCCTTTAAATATCTGATTCTATGTGATGGTTGGTGCTGCCTGAGAGGCCATGTGGCCTGACTTCTTGCCCCCACTGTGTCCCATACAATACGGCCCCCAAAGGCCAGCACACAGGCAGCTTGTGGAATGTTTGTGGTTACTGTTAGAGCTGGATTTGGGCGAGAAGCCCTTGTAAAGGGAGCTGCAGCAGGGACCTGGGCTCGGACTTGCCAGGATTTGTATGACTGCAGATGGGCCCCCAGGGGAAATCCGGGATGGAGCCGAACACCAAACAGAAGCTGGGCTCAGCCAGCACAGAGGGAGAGCCCCCGCCTGCCACTGCGGTCACCCGGCCCTATTGGATTGATGTCCCTTAGCCAGTTTTCTCAGCAGCTGTGACTTGACCACGGCTCCATGAAGGGGCAGCATAGGCTAGGGCCCCAGCTGCTCCTGAGGTGCTGAGGTGAGATAGCTGTGAACCCTCTTTCCTTTATCCCAAGCCTGCTCTTACCCACTTGAGGGACCCCATGCCACACGAGTATGTATGCTCCAGGGTGCCAGGCTTAGACTCAGCAGCCTTCACATGTCCTTTCTTGGGAGCAAGGTAAGATCCAGAGATGGCCCCAAGGCCCTTTGTGCAAAAGGGCTGGCCTGATCCTTCCAGGCCCTGTTTTACCAGGGCCCAGGTCACGGGATGTCCAGAGGGGTGGTTCCATTGTCATCCTCCTGACTCAGCAAACCTGACATCACTCCCACCACTGTCCAGCCTCCCCTGTGGCTTCCAACTCCTTGGCCTCCGCTTGTCCCCTACTGCACCACCTCCTTATGCTGTACATCCTTTATGTCCTGCTCAGCCACCTGGAGGTCAAGGGACACCCGGCGACACAATGAGGGGTCAGGCTGTACTCCTACCTGGCCAAAGCCCTGCTGATAAGACACCATCCTCTAACACTTCCTCCCTGCCTTTCCCTCAGGAACTAGCAGGACAGGTCCATCCCACCTCAGTGGGGAGAGGGAGAGTGTCAGGCAGGAGGACACCCAGTCTGGAACAGGCTCATAGCTGCCTGCCACCTGCCAATTCTCCATGCAGACCCCCACCCCCACCCTGGACCAAGCCTGGGGGAAGCTGGTTGTGCAGCTCAGCTCTGCTGACCTCTACGCAGGTGTCTTGTGCCCACACTAGGCCCCTGCCACTCCTTCCTCCTTTCCTCCCCCCACAAGGGGGAGTGTGCTTCAACCACACTGAATGTGGGGCAGGCCCAGGGAGCTGTTAGCTTGCTTGTACAGGGCAACGTGACACATGGGGCCAGGCAACATGTGTGTCCCTCCTGCCTTTCAAGTGAGACCCACAAATGAACCTGCTGAGGCCAGGTATGGAAGCAGCCCTCTTCTCTCAGGCTGAGCCTGGCACTGCCTTTCTCCTGGGGACAGAATTCTCCCCAGATGGCCCTGGGCATCTCTGGAACACTAGCATCCTGCTGCATCCAGGGCAGCTTGCCTTGTATCCCGGGCAAGAGGAGTAAGGGGGGCAGTGGCTCCTGTGAGCACTTCACCCACCTCATTCCCCATCTTCCTGCAGCCTGTTTGACATGGGTGGTGAGTATTACTGCTTCGCCTCGGATATCACCTGCTCCTTTCCTGCCAATGGCAAGTTCACTGAGGACCAAAAAGCCATCTACGAGGCAGTGCTGCGGAGCTGCCGTGCTGTGATGAGTGCTATGAAGCCAGGTGAGAGAAGGGGTAGAGGGTACTGCTGAGAAGAACCCTTCTGGCATGGGGACTGAGGGACAGCTGTGTACCAGTCACCTGCAGGAAGAAGGTTCCAGATTCTGTGGTTTGCATCTGCCCCCCATACATGGCCAGAAAGCTGTTGGGTGTCCGGTCCCCAGGGTCACACCTAGGAAGTAGGACTGCCTCCAATCAGGAACGGGAGCCTGGGATCCAAGAGCTCAGCCCAAAGTCACCCCACATCCCGCCTGGCCACCTCCTTCTGTACATCTCTCCGCCCACACTGGTTATGGGGACGTCAGCATGTTTCTTGTCCTTCCCCAAAGCAGAGTCCACTTCAGGGAGGGCCTGGCTAGTTTTGGACACGGTCATCTGATTGGGCACTGGCATGGGTCCCAGCCGTGCTCAGCAGCTGTATGGCCTGGGACAGAAAGCTCCTCCCTGACTGGCTGTTTCCTTGTCTGTGCATGGAGCAAGCTGAGGCGCATAAAGCACCTGCGTGCTGCTGGCACGTGCTCATGCTCTGTGGTGGTCACTGTCCCTGACACAATGTTTAGACCAAGGCTTCACATTCTTTCTCTTAGCACCTAGTCTTGGCTGACTTGACCTGCCCCGCTGTCCCCCAGCCTCCTCTCCCCTTGGCTCTTCCCCTCATGTCTCCAGGCAGTGTACGGAGTCCCTGGCCTGCCCTTGATGTCCCACTGCATGGCAATCATGGCCCACAGGGGAAACAGCATCCCTCTGGCAAGGCTGACTTTCTGGCATTCTTTCTGTGACATGCAGATCCTTGAGCTATCTCTGTTTCAGTTTTCACTGCCCGAACTCCCTAACCTCCTATTCCCTGACAGGGGTGACATCCAGGACCTGCAAGATCAAACCTTGGCACTGCTATGTGGCTCTTCCTGCCCAGAACAGCTAGAAAATGCTTTACTAGCAGTGACAGGGGCCCTGACTTGTCCCCTTTGCCTAGAGGAGAAAGTTAGGGATGTGGTCTCCTCATGGTCTTGTTTCACGCCTTCTAGGACTTCAGAGCAGCGCACTCTGTAGGCCTTGGATTCCTAGCCACCAAGCACCAGTTACCTCTAAGCCAAGCCCTCTGGGGACAGGTGGCTGCAGTCAGGCTCCATCCTGTAGTGGGAATGGGCTTTCCCTGTCGCTCCTCCATCCTGACCTGGTGATTGGCCTGCGCCTCCTCACACACAGCCATCCACTGAGGCACCAGCTTCTGCAGCCAGGATTGGAAGTGACTGACAGTCTCTGGCTACCTTAGGTCCTTGATGCTGTCACAAATCCACAAAGGCAGGGACAAGGAGGTCTGGGTGGGGCCAGAGCCTAGTGAAATGTCACAGAAGCTTCAGATCTGCAGCAGCAGTGGTGGTGAACTCCCGGTTTCTTCAGCCAACCTGATGTTGGCTCAGGTCACAGACCCCGACCCACCCCTGCTCCCCCCAGCCATGGTTCCCCACCTCCTACCCTGCTGTGCAGCTTCCCAAAAGAATAGAGCAGCCCTTAAAGCGACCCCCAGGCTTCTCTGGGGAGAGGGAGCTCAGGCTATAGAGGACCAGGTTGCACAGGGAGGTGGCTGCAGCAGGAAAGACAGTACAAGAAAGCACAAAATGCAAGCCAGACCTGAGAGCCCGCACAGTGTGCCAGGCTCCAGCCCTCAGGCCCCTCACCGTACTCCAGGGTGGGTTCAGCCAGCTATGGACACTGGCATTAAGGGCCAGCAGAGAGCTGGCTGCACTGGACTCCCTCCTGTGTCCCAGGGATGGTGAGGGGAGGCTTCGGAGCTCCCTGGGGCCCTGCCTATGACGGATCTGAAGTCTGCCTTGGAATTACTAAATGAGCGATTGAAATGGCTGGATTTGTATGCCTCTGGAGCCTTGATTTTTTGATTTTTTTTTTTTTTCTTCTTTTTAACTGGGAATCCAACTCAGGACCTTACACTTGTCAGGCGGGTACTGTGCCACTATATCTCCAGCCCTGTGAAACCTTGATTTTAAAAAACAAAAGAAAAAGATCCTGAGCCCCAGAACAATAATAGCCCAGGAAGTGGCCTCTCACAGACCTAGAACTTGCTGGCTCAGCATTTGGATCAGCGGGCTGCTGTGGCCCAGAGCTGGCCTGGGGGATGACTTACAGCCGCGCTCGCAGGGCCAAGTGCTGCTCTGGAGGGGACTCGACATCGATCGTTGTCAGAGGAAACACACTGTGAGGAGGCCTTTCTTGACTGGCCTCCAGCCCAGCCTCAGAGCCCCCAGAGGAGGCTAAGGAGCTCTGGGGGTACATTGGGGGCACCACCAAGTCTGAGCCCACGGCCCACTTCCTCGTTTAGTTTTTGGGACAAGAGCTAGACAAACAAGTGAGTCCAGGGACAGGAGCCCAGGTATTCCTCGAAAGGAGAATAAAGCAGGAAAGCCTGAAAGCAAATGAGCTGGTGAGTGTGACAGCAGGGCATCCCTGCCTGGGGCAGGGGCTGCAGAAGGGGGCAGCATCGGTAGCACAATTGCCTGGCTAAAAAGCAGCCACACCTCCAAGTGTCAGCGCAGAGCAGTGGCAGGATGCAGTGCCACAGGAAGGTAGACTCGTGGGGTGGCTTGGGCAGCACAGCCCCTTTGCATAAGAAAATGGAGGAGCAATAACCTGGATTTGCATGCACTGGTAGAATCAACAAACAAGGTGCCAGGAGAGGGAAGGAGAAGGACAGGAAGGAGAGCTTTGAGGCTTGCTCATCAGACCCCTTTTCTGTTCTTTTTAAACTGTGAGATTCAGGGAGTAGTCATGCAAGGGTCTTTGCTCAGTGTTGAATACCATCAGTCACTTAAATGGTCATCAGTGTTTCCAGTGGCAGAGCATTGGGCTGGAGACGGAGGGGCATGGTGCCTTCCCCCAGTGTCTGTGAGCATGGACCTTCCACCCAGAAGCCGGGATGCCCCCTCTTGCTGAGGAGCATAGTAGTGGGCAGCATGGGAGTCCAGGCCTGCTATCAGAACACAGGACTTACGGCCTCACTCCACACTGGAGACCTGACAGGAGGAGCCGGGCCTCGCAGTAAGGTTCTGACACAGGTGCAAGATGGGACTGGAGCTCCTGTTTGGCAGGCTATTTGGCAGGCAGGGAGGTTTGGAAAGACATCCCTGCCCTGGGCTCTGTGTCACCACACAGCTCCAGGTTTCCAGGCCTTGGAGCTGCTTAGCTCTCACTATAAGCTGACTGGTAATGGGAAGTCAGTGAGGCCTGAGCAGGGTCTGGATGGTACCTCCACCCTTGGTGTCCTGGCCAGCACAGTGGCCCCCCTCAGCAACCCCAGTTCTATCCAGAAAGTAGTCAAGCCCATGGCCATCCCTCAGGGCCCCACCCACTTCATACTGAAAAGGGCCTGGAGCTGAGTCCCTGCATCCACCTCATCACCCATCCTGAGGCCTGCCTGGCCTTGCCAACTCTTGGGGCAGCCACAGGCCTCAGGCCAAGCCAGGGGACCCTGGAGGCCCCAGGCTAAGCTCAGCTCAGCTGGCGTACAGACCAGCCCCCCCCCCACTCCCCTCTTGCCCATCCTTGGGTTTTTCTACCCAGCACAGACACAGTGGGCCTTGAGGAGCCCTTGTATGAGGGGAGGAGCGGAGCCCCCACCATACCCCACATACATACTCTGCTGCCCCTGCTGCCAAACTGGGACCCTGAAGGTCCCTCAGGGCAGGATGTGACTCCATCTGGGTCACACAGTGTAGCCACAGCTGGGGGGCAGGGAGCGGAGTCCAGTGCCCACAGAACTGCTTTCCAAATGTTGGCAGATCGTCGCCTCCTTTAGCGTTGAGGCGGCTGTGGCCAGATCAGCCGTCTGCCTGTCCCAGTAGAAATGCCCCTGATTGTGGGTTCAACTCCGGGGCCAAGACAAATACCCTGCTGAGACTGCCTGACTGCTTCCTGTGACCTTCCAGGGAAGAATAAATAAAAACATGCAGGAGGTCACACAGTGATGCCCAGAGGAGAGGCAGAAATTGGCTATCAGAATACACATGGACCCTTGCGGATGCAGCCCTGGGGGAGTTGAGGAATGCAGGCCCTGGCTCCCAAGAAACATCCTGGGGCCAGGGGGAAGTGTTCCTCATTGTCACTCTGACTCAGGGAAGGAGACAGGGCTGAGCTCACCCAGAGAGGAGCCGCTGATGACCAGCAATCCACAGGAAGCTGTGAACATGGGAGAATCCCATGCACGGGAAGCCATGGCCAGGCATTGGCTTCTGGCTAAGTAGACCCAGGTGTACATGGCTTTGGCGTCGGTGCACTCCGCCCTCCTCATCCCCAAGACACCAGGAAGCCATGATGGCCACAGGCTCAGTGGAGGGAGGCAGGAAGGTGCAGCCACAGAGACATGAGATGTGCTGAGCTCACCACAGCTGCAAGGCTGTCCCTGCTCACGTCATGGAGACTCCCTGTCCCACCAGCCATCATGTAACCAGCGGGGAGGTCCCCATATTTGTCACCTCTGCCCCCCTGCCTCCCATTTGCCAGCCTTCCTGACCCTCCTGCCTTGGGTGTTACCCTTCACCCTCTGCCCTGGCTCCTGTGCTCCCCCATGAGCTCTGCTTCTGGACCCCCTGCTCGTAGCACTGTAAAAGCAGCTGTGTCCCAAGCCATGCAGATGATACCTGCTGCTCTGCATAGCACTGTGTACTTTTGTGCAGTGCCAGCACCCTGGCTCTGTCCCTGGGCAGAGTCCTGGCTGCTTACAGGGGCAGTGCCTCCTGCGGGAGGTCAGGAGAGAGTCTGAGTGGCTGGAGCAGGGCATTCAGGATGGTGCTGTGGCCAGCAGACCCCATATACATGCATGTCTCCTGTGGACCTAGGGTGGTGGGGTTGTGTTTCCTGGCTCCGCCTCACTCCTAGATAAGCAGGAATGAGACCAATTGGCTGGACTTTCTTTTGGGCCTGGTCCTTAGACATGGCAAGGAATACAAGGGATCAGGCAGACAGGTACAAGGACCTCGTGTCACCTAACCACAGTGCCCTCTGTGATGGTAGCTGGAACAGGAATGGGTGTTTGGGCCCCTGTCTTTATGCCTCCACCTGGTAGCAGGATGGTGTGCAAATTCCCTGCTGGGATGCGAGAAACCTTACAGCTAGGCTTCCACAGCACTGAGGAGCCTGCAGCTTGAACAGATATTGTTCCCTGTCCTTACGCAGGGTGAGCAGGTCCCAAAGGTCCTGGTGGCACAGGATGCAATGTGGGCTGGGCTGGAGGCTGTCATCCCCCACACCAGCTTGGCCTGCCAGGCAGCTCCCTGCTGCCCCCAGGGCCTTCCCTGAGCCCCACGCCCTGAGCCTTTCCTCCCGCACCCCCAAGGCCTGGCGCAGACAGCATCTGTCCCCAGAGGGCTATTGTCCATGGATGAAGTGAGCTCTTTGTTTGGAAGTAGCTCTGAGGATGCAGCACTTGGGGCCTTCCTGGCTTGGCTTAGGCCTGGGAGCCCCCCAGGGCTGTCACACTCTGGGCTGGAAGCCTTGAGGCCATGATGGATGCTGCTGCTGAAGCTCTGAGGAGCCAGGCCAGGCCCCACGGGAGGGTCAGGCATGGAGAGTGCTGCCTGAGGGGAACCAGGTAGACACAGAAGGCCAGACAGTAACCTGGGATTGCTCTAGAAATATCAAGAGCCCTGGGCACCTGGGCTCTTATTTCTGTAGAAATAGTCCAGCAGTTTTCTGAGGCAGATGGTATGGCACTAACCCTAAGACCACTCTGCCCTGGAATTCAAGAACATAGAGGAGAGGCCTGGTGGCACATCAAAACCCTGGGTGTCACAGTGGCACTGGCTATGAGAGTAAAGAGGGAGGGCAAGGCTCCTGCTCATGCCTCAGCTTTACCGGGCATGTGCTGTGCACTGGGCAGGGAGCAGGGCACAAGCCTCCCTGCTGAGGGTGTAGTAGGCAGACCCAGAGTCCTGAGGCAGGTGGAGAGGTTCTGGCAGCACAGAAAGAAGCAGTTGGAAAGGGCCTCCTGGTGCCTCAACAAGAGTCCCAGCAGCAGAGTGAGGGCCTGCAGAGTTGGACCCAGCTGGGAACAACAGGTAGAAAGCACAGGGAGCACTGGAATCATGACCTCAGTGGGTGAGGGATGAGGCTAGACGTGGAAGCCAGCCAAAGAACCGGGACTCAGCCAATCTGACAAGCAGGATGGAGAATACGGTAGAGGGGGTGGGTAGGAGATGTTTTAGGGAGGCGAGGGCAAGACTCAGTCCTGGCAGGAGGTGGAAGTGCTGGGCAGCCTGTGCCCAGGCTCTGAGTGTGCTCTGTGGGTTAGCAGCCCTGGTATAGGCAGGCTCAGGTCAGCGATGCCTCCTGGCACATCCCTGTGGGCTCCAAGCTGTCGATGAGGATGACAGGCAGCCAAAATGGGAGGAGCCTACCACAGGTAGGTAGGGAGACCCTGTAGTTTGTGCCCACCTCCCTAAACTGGGGCCTAGCCCAAGGATGGTAACCTTCACACACTTCAGAAGTCCAGCCCTAGCTGTGGGTGTCATAACTGCCGCGCACGCCAGACACAGAGGCCAAGTTGCTGGAGGTTTAATCACTGTCCCAACCCTAACCACACACAGGCAGAAACTCCCCACTCATGGCCAAGAGAGCTGTGTGCAAGGCCTTTCCCGAGGGTGCTCAGGCTAGGAAGACTGGAGGCGCCATGGGGACCGCCTGAGCCGCACATCCGGGTGGAAGCTGGGCTGCCACCTCAGAGTGTGATTTATACACCTCATTCCCACCCTCCCCTCAAGTTTGGCCAAGCCTGCAATGGCCTTGACTTCACTATGTAGCCCAGGCTAACCTCAAATTTGAGATGATCCTCCTGCTTCAGCCTGCCAAATGCTGGGATTACAGGCATGTGCCACCACATCTGGCTGCAGCATTAAGCTGGTTGGAAAGCAGGCTATGTTTCATGGGGCTCCCTGTTGCTGACTGGAGAAGGCTGCCCTCTGAAACAAATGAGCTGAGTGGGGGCTGAGATGTCGGCCACCACCCAGGAGGTCCTGTACAGCAGACTGACTGGTGGGGGCCAGATTTGCACAGACATTTGGGGGTTTGTATGACCTGAGCCTCTGAGCAAGAACAGAGCTGAGGTGACTTACTCCACCAGGCAGGGAGACAGGAGAAGCAAGTCTGCAGGTCTGTCTAGGAATCAGCTTCAGCCTGGGAGCTGCCAAGAGCCTTCCCATCAAGACAGTAGAGCAAGAAGCTGCTGAAGGTCTCCAGGAAGACCTTTGATGCTGAGACTCCCAAGGATGAGGCAGCCCAGGGTCTCGCATTCAGTGTGCTTGTGGAGCAGAAGGGTGGCCCGGCCCCCAAAGGGCCCTGTGGGAGCAGGGAGGGTAAGGTGGGGGTGGGTACAATGGGATGGGATGAGCCAGACTGGTCCCCTAGGGCCTTAGGGAAGGTTTGGCTTGCTCTGTGTCGTGACCAGTAACCCCAAGCACTGTGACCATAAAATGTTAAAACTAGGCTCTAGTTGAGCAGAAGTGATGGACCAGCCCTTTAATACCAGAAACTCTGTAGCCAGCTTTGCGGCCAGTATTGCAACTCTTGACATCCAAGGTGTAAGAGAGGTAGAGAAGCGTTTGCAGGCTGTATGGCAGGCAGTTAGGCTGGGCCTACAGTTACTGAGTCTCCATTTGAGGAACTCCAACCCTTAGAGAAAGCCCCTGCCCTGGCTCAGGGGTGCATACTGAGCCAGCTACAGTGTGCGCATGCCCATGTCTGTCCCCAGGCCCAAGACTGTAGCTGGAGGAACCTGGTAACTTGATTCCAGACCCCAGAACACAGCTTTACAGGCTGAGGTGGATAATCGGGGTGAGAGTTGGGGCTTCCCTTTCCTTTCTCTGTGTTCTTCTCTCCATATCCTTGGGCCATCTCCATGCTCCTGACGTGGAGTGTCCAGCTCAAGCAGGGAAGGAGCCCAACTTAGGGGGCAGGTGCCCTGCTAGAGTGTCGAATGGGTTCACCCCACAGCCCATCACGTGCTCCCTGCCAGCTGTGGAGGTTTGGAGGCCTTAGCCTCCTGGCCCCCGCCCTGCATGGGCCCCTCACAGTGCAGACCCCTGTCCTCCAGTCTTGCAGCAGTGACCAAGAACAGTGCAGCATGACAGACAGCAGGTCCAGCCCTGAGCCCAGGCAGGACACGACACAGAGGCCCCTGGAGGCCAACGAGGTTCTACTTCGTGGGCCTACGCCTTGCCAGGATGTACCGTAAGAAATGCCTTCTCTGGCCAGAGCTCTGCAGAGCCCTGGGCCCTCACCCAAACCTGCCTGGTCCAGCGTGTCTTGGTACCATGGGCCTCAGCCAGCATGGGGCCTTCCCAGTCTTAGCCCTCCTGAGTTCAGAGCAGGAGGCTCCACCAGCTCAGGGTTCTTGTCTGGTGCTTAGGCTGAGTGCAGGGGTGGCAATGGAGTTCCCTTGAAGAGGCTGAAGAGGGCTCCCCAGAGGTTCTCACTGGTAGCTCTCTCCAGATGTCCTATGTTCTTGCAGCCCCCTAGGTCCTACCACCACCACCAGGGGACCAGGCAGTGCTCAGGACTGGCTCTGGCCTCTGCCCCTGCCCCCTTGAGAGCCTGTGTGGCCCCCAAAGCTCTGCACTTGAAAGGCTGTGCAGTGACCTTTGACCCAGAAACAGGGCAAAGCCAGCAGCGTGGGCTCGGCTGTTTAGGCTGCTGTGGAGCCAGTGCCAGTGCTGTAGCTGCGGGGCAGCAGCCCCCTGCCCGCCAGTGTGTGAGGCTGTGCCAGCTGCACCTTCACCCCAGAAACCTTTGCTTCCATAGCAGCTCCAAGGGTGATTCAGCCTTTCTAGATGTACAGGGGTGCCCCTTCCCCCAGCCTTGAGCTTCCCCCTTGCCCTACAGGCATAAAACCCAGGCCTGAAGCCCTGAGACAGCATTTGGGCACAAGCCACCCCACATCTGCTACTGAGGAGACTTTTCTTCTTCTGATGGCCAGAGATCTAGTTGGGCCCCCCGGCCCCAGAAGCACATGCTGGTCAGGGTGGGCACAGCATTATCTGGAATGTAGATTGGCCCCAGGTTCCTGGCCTTGGGTGGCAGAGGCCTCCCCTGAGGCACAACTCTTATGTGGGGACAGAGAGTATTGAGATCAAGAGTTCTGACTGAGAAAGTCAGGACCCTGAGCCACCCCATCCTCGGCCCCCAAGGAGTGTACCCTCAGTCTTGCCTTGAGGCCCTTCCCCCACAGCCTGCCCGTGGCTGGAGAAGCCCTTCCTTTACGTCTTCCTCTGAACCGTAGGTGTCTGGTGGCCTGACATGCACCGCCTGGCTGACCGCATCCACTTGGAGGAGCTGACCCGCATTGGCATCCTGAGTGGCAGTGTGGATGCCATGGTCCAGGCCCACATGGGAGCCGTGTTCATGCCTCATGGGCTTGGCCACTTCCTGGGTCTTGATGTACACGATGTGGGAGGCTACCCTGAGGTCAGTGTGGAGACATTGGCAGGTGGACCCTCGCTGGGCTTGGCATCCTGGGGGCAGAGTGGGGCTCTGGGAGATAGTAGGGGACACAGTAGGACAGGCGGGAGGGGGTTCCCTGGGTTACGCAGGGAGAGGGGAGGAATCGGGGTCCTAGCTTGCCCTCTGCAAGGGCCCTGGTCAGGCCCTGAGCTTTCCTGCAGCAAGTGCTGGGCATAGCCCCTGCCCAGGAGAGTGGCAAGCTCCAGGTTACATGGCACCCTTGCAGTGCACACAGTCTCCGCAGGGTGGTGAGGCTGAAGGTGAGTCTCAGTGATGGCGCTGCAGTGCACCCTTCATGTCCTCCTGCGTGTAGCTTCATTCAGATTCTCCTCGGCCGAGCCCAGTAGCAGACCCCTTGCTGCTGTTCCTGCCTGGTGCATCCGCTGCCTTCTAGTTCCCTGGTGCAGCACACCTGTGGCCCTGCACCCTGCTTATATTCCAGTCTTAAGACCCCTGGCAGGAGAGCAGGGCATCTCCAGACAAGCCTTCCCCTCCCCACCTTAGGACCACCCAGAGGGCGACCCCACTGGGCAGGTGGCTGCAGCCCCCTGGGCCCCTGTGGCGGGGGTAAGCCATCCCTGCCACCTGGCCTGGTGCCCACCATGCAGGGGGCTGATTGTGCAATCTCTGCACACCCTGGGGCCCGCCAGCCAGTTAGCCAAGAGTAGGCGTGGCTTCTTGGCTGCAGGGTATTTTGAAAGCACTAAGTGATTTTGGGGGGAAAAAGTTGCTCAAGAGAAGCATTATTATTCAATTATTTTTTTTTCCTCAAGTGTAAACAGTTAAATTTGCAGAAACAAAATCAGTTTTAATTTCCTAATTTCTGTCCATCCCATTGTGAGCAGAAGCCAAGAGCGGGGCCTTCCAGACATTGTTAACTGGGGTTCATTATTCATTAAGTCGCCAAAGCACTTTTTTTCCACCAAAGAAAATTGGCAGCAAACTGTTTTCATCTTTTCCAGTAAGCAGCCCTTTGTGCTCACAGAGCCTATTCTTCTGACAGATAAACACTGTGGAAAAAAATATGGCTTTTCCTATAAGTCATTTGTTTTACTTCAGGCCTACAGACACATCTGGGTCTCCTCTGTCAGAGCCCAGTAAAAGTGGAGGCCTCGGAGAGCCCTCTGCCCAGGCTGAGGTGGGTGTGGGCATCCCCAGAAAGCCTGCTAGACCTTGGCCAGGGGCCTTGTGTTCTCCCTGTCACAGCCTGTACTCCACTCGGCCCAACCTTCATCCTGAGCCTGCTCCAGCTGCCGGACCAGTGTCCCCAACAGCTGTCCCCGTGCCTCTCCCCCCAGCAGCACCTAGAGCTAATGCTTTGAAGAGCTAACTGTGCCCAGCTGGCTGGGACGTGCATATCCTCTAGAGCTGGGACCCTTTCTTTCCATTCTCCCTAAACACCAGTTGGAATAGTGGGCCGTTTATTTTTGGATGGAAGGAAGCAGCTCTCCAGTTCGGCAGGCCTGCCTCTCCTGCATACCTGTGCAATAGCTTGGTGTGGACCCACAGGTGGGAAAGCATGGCAGGGAAGAAAGAGAGGACCTGTCTAGCCCCTGACTTTGACAACCATCAGGTAGAGGGAAGGGGACAGGCACTCGAGGTATAACATGAAGGACAGGAAGGGAGTTCCAGGGGGTAGGCATGAGCTTGCAGTGGCAGAAGCAAGAAATTTCTAGAGCAGAGACCCAGGGCCACCAGAACTGGCTTCAGATGGGAGACAGGCCCTGCTCACCACAGTTGCCTCACCTGAGCCAGGCTGTATTCCAGGCAAGACTTTTAGTTAAGGAGTACTGTGCCTCTCGTATCTCCACCCTTCTGCCCAGACTCCAGCTCTGCAGCCCAGAGCAGTGGCTCTGGGTCTGGGCCCACAGCAGCCACTCATCCCCACCCAGAGCATGGCCCACCAGGGGCCGTAACACCTTCACTGCCTCCATCCTAGCCTGCTTGCACCAGGCCCGGGTGGCTGTCCTTGCCCTTGTGGAATCATAGACACAGCTTTCCTGCTGTGCCCAGCCTTGGAGGCTGAGCCAGTGTGTTTTCGGTTACCTTATGTGAACCACTAATTGAAGTCTGATGTTCTTGGCCCCTAAACACTCAGAAATGACAGCTCGATCTCCAGCAGCTGAGTTTCCTGGGGGGAGCTGTGAGCAGGGCAGGGAAAACTCAGATCCTCACCAGAAAATTAGCTCGCTGCCCTCTTGTTCAGAGGCCCTGGCCATGGACCACATGGGGCCCAAAGGAGGCAGGGACACTCCTGCAAATGTGCTGGATGCCACCTGCCCTCAGCCCAGGCTGAGGCCCTGTTAGCCATGTCTGGATGAGCAGCCAGACCCTGGCTGGGTGTACCGTGGGGAGGAGAGAAAGCAGCTGCCACTGTGTGGATCCTGCAAGGGCCAGGCACTGGCTCCCAGGGCCCAGCTGTAGGGTGCAGAGAGCTCCTCAGAGAGCCACACGAGCAAGCCAGGCACGTGCGGGTCCAGGACAATTGCCGCAGACCCATCCTGATGACAGCACGTAGAGTCCCTCTTCCTGGATGGTCACACTAAGAACCTGGGGCGGGGCAGGGGGAGACAGGACCAGCACTTCTGGAGCCAGTTTCCATGTGAGCCTTTTAGAAGGAAAAATGCTGCTCCAGAAAACCTCATAGCCTCCTTAGGGTTTTTGTTTTGTTGGATTCTGCCATTCCCTGGGCCTAGGGAGGGAGGGACAGCGGGACACCCAGCTGGCCCCATGGGGCCACCTGGGCTGCTTGTCCTGGCTGTGTGCACATCAGTGCACTCCTGAGGGGAATTCTCAGGGTAACTAGAAGTCAGAGACACTCAGAACTGAGAGATCTTATCAGAAGCTCAGGTCAATAATTTCTGACATTGCCAGTTAAACAGAAGACCCAATGCTATTATGGGTTACTGGACTCTTTTAGAATATTTTGCTGAGTTTACACACTTATAATATTCAATAACAGAACTTAGAAAAAATGGGGTATACCGATGAATGTCCATTTTGTATCTGTGTATTCAAAGGGCTTGGGATAGATATATAGTTGCATTCTCTTAATGAATAGAATGATTTGTTCTAATGAAGTTTGTAAATAGGATCACAAGTCCGTATCTTGTACAGCAATTAACCACTAAGAAGAATATATGCAGTGTATTATTTGTTGAAACTGTACTTCCGATTTGATTTCAAACTGTCTCATTGCTGTTTATCAATAAAACTTTGAAAAAAAAAAAAGAAGTGCCTACGACCCGGCATAGCAGAGGAATCTGGGCTGGTAACCCCATGGTCAGAGAGCTCACAAGACTGGAACCAGCCCTGTGGCTGTCCCTTGGGTCCTCCACCTCTCCTCTCCCCACAGGGTGTGGAGCGCATTGATGAGCCAGGTCTGCGGAGCCTGCGCACCGCACGGCAGCTGGAGCCAGGCATGGTACTCACCGTGGAGCCAGGCATCTACTTCATTGACCACGTCCTGGACGAGGCCCTGGCTAACGAGGCCCAAGCCTGCTTCTTTAACCGCGAGGTCCTGCAGCGTTTTCGCGGTTTTGGTGGGGTAAGTGTTCATGGGCCCCACATTCTTGCTCCCAGAAGGTCCACCACCCCCACTGCTTCTGCGCATCACCTTTGTCCCAGGACAGAGGCCCTGGTGGAGCAGGGACAATCTTGACTTGTGCACTTGAAACTGGCCTTTATGTGGTTGGTCACTGGCCGGGTGCCTCACCCCTGCCACTCAAGGCACTCCATCCACCTGCCAAGGACAGGGTAAGCCAGTGATACAACCAGATGGCCGCGTGAAGAGCCTACCTCTAGGCCAGTGATAGAAGACCTTTTAGAGCTTTCAGCGATACAAACAGCACACGAGTCATAGGCTCGTCACCACTCTCTAGGCGGTCAGCCACAGAAGCTTTTAGACCTGTTGCTTCTGTCATTGAGGTTATCAACCATTTCCTCAGAAAGCTTTACCCAAGCAGCCGGGGTCAGGCTGGAGCAGGTGGGATTCACTCGTGTGGCGCAGGAAGGCAGTTCCATCGTGCTGAGCGTCTGTCCATCTGACCCAGGTCCGCATTGAGGAGGATGTTGTAGTGACCAACAGTGGCATGGAGCTGCTCACCTGTGTGCCCCGTACCGTGGAGGAAATTGAAGCATGCATGGCAGGCAGGGACAAGGCCTTTACGCCCTCCTCTGGCCCCAAGTAGCTCCAACCCAGATGCCCAGCCAGGCCAGGGCCTGGCCTTGCGCCCTCTCTCCACGTCGACTGGCCCTCGGATGGTGAGAAATGGTGCTTAGAAACTAGAGCTTTGCATCAATATTTGATCATACCAAATAGGACCATTTTCTAGAAAAAAAAATGCATTTTCTATTAACTTTTGGCAAGATCATACCCTTAATCAGTTGTGTACTGTATACTTAAATGACAGTGGCTTTTAAATTCTCATTGACAATAATTCTGTTCTTCAGTAGCCACTAAAATGTAACTTACTGCCATTTATATTACTGCACGTAGGAAAGATGCATTTCCAGTGTTTTCTCCCCAAAATCAATATGCAGAATGGAATTTGCAATAAAAGCTTTCGTCAAATGGTCTTTTTGTGCATGGCTCCTGCTTTATCCCTTTGTAGGTGAGGGCTTGGAACCCATCAGCCCTGTTGACCTCAGAAAAATAGTGATGGTGGGACGGGCTCTGCACCCTCTGCCTCAGCCTGTTCTCATCTGGCAGGTTGAGGGCAGGGTGCTCTCCTAGGAACCTATGTTGAGCTCTGAGGACTCTGCCGGGCTTCAGTGTCACCTTGTCGTCTGCTACAAGGGTTCCCAGGACTCAGGCTCAGCTCTTCCAAATCAGACTGTCCAGGGGTGATGCCCAGGGAAGTGTGTGTGGACAAGCACCCCTGATGCTCCAGATGGACATGCAGGTTTGCGAGTGACTTTCAGGTGACAGGATGGCTCAAGGCAAGATTCACACTACCCATCGTATAGCAGTGCCAGAGATTTGACTGCAAAAATAGCTGTTGGCTCAACGTGCAAGAAGATCCTCTTCTACCATGGTTACTGCCCTAACGCTAGGTTTCTGAAGGGGACAGGGTTGTATGCCTCTGTGGATGCCCACTGATAGAACTTCACTCCCAGGCAGTGAGTCATCCATGTCCCTACTGGCCACTGCCAGTATTGGGATTCTTGGTCTTTCTCTGCTTGTCCGTTTGTCCCACAGCCCAACAGGACTAATGTCCCCAGAGCTGGCTTCTAGAACTCTGCACACCAGAGTTCTTCATACTCTTCCTAGTATTTCTGAGCCAAGGCAAAGGGCAAATGAGAAGAAAGGATGTCATAGCAGAAAACTAGCCCAAGCTAGGGACTTTTCGAGAAGTCACCAAGGGGTTCAGTAGTAATTTATTTCTTCCTATGACGGTAACACAAAAGTGTTTATGATGTGGCCATAAAGAGCTAAAAGCCAGGGCTGGGGGTAAGCTGCAGTGGTGGAGCGCATGCGTAGCATACACAAGGCTCTGGGTTTCATCTCCAGCACTAACAAAAAGAAACAGCCCATCTCAGTTCCAAATCATGAGCTTTCTTGCTTGCTTTTTAGATTTCCAACACCAACCCTT
>NW_004524659.1:8151156-8152725 GCF_000260255.1 Octodon degus
AGTACAGTATGAGACTACAAACACACATAGCTGTGTTGTTCAATGAAAAGTGCTATGAAAAAAAGGAACAGAATTGACCTTGTACAGGACAGGGGCAGAGACAGGAAGGGTTTGAAGTGAAAAGTTAAAGAAGACACTATTCTGAACTTATGTTCTGAATATTCTGAACTGCAGATGCCAAGAGGGAGAAAGGAAGGAAAATAGTTTGGCACAATGAAATGGAGCCTTATCTCTACAGTGGTCTCATTTTGGTCACTGTGGATACAAAGGAATGGTTCTGGAGAACATGGGACAACTATGTCCAGGGGGACCAATGAGCCCATCACCAAATCCAGGGAGGAGAGGGAGTGGGTTGGCGGAGATGAAGCAGGCAGGCTCCACACACCACTAGGAGGTAGAACTGCAAGTGGGTGATGCGGAAAGGCTCGGACAGATGCTCCGAAGGGAGCAGCTCGTGTTTGGGCTACAGGAAAGGGCATCTAGGGCAGTGATGGCGAACCTCTCAGTTTTCAATAACACACTGCCCACTGTAGCACACATGCCATCGGCTTGCCACTTCCATACTCTTCAGATGCAGCTACGTCGTAGTGATCCTGTCTCAGCCTCCCCAGCACTGGGGATTACAGGCGTGCACCACCCCCTGGGCCAAGGGGATCAAACTCTGGTCCTTGCACTTGTCAAATAGGCACTTAACTGCCAGGCTCTCTCCCCAGCCCAAAAGTGCTTTTATTTTTAAAAGATCTGACACCTCCACAGAGAATAGTCTAAACTCTCCCATCACTGGAATTCCATACAACTCATTCATAAAAATGAAACAAGACATCCTATCCATGGAGATTACTGTGCAGTTTTCATGAGAATGCAGCAAGCAGAAATTTATCTCCCAAGACATGAAAGAACTGAAGGACCATTGAAGTATCATAATGCCACCTTCCCTTGAAATAATTCAGCTTCTTGGACTCAAAACATTGAAGACATTGGCAAATACATCTCTACAACCCACCCCCAGGATGTAACGTGTAACTGAAGATGACACACATACTATAAAACTGAATTAAGGGCAAAGCCATCTACCTCAAAACTTACCTCCACTCTGTAAATGTGTAAACATATACTCAGACATAAAGTGATGAAGCTGAACTTGTGTGTCATTTCCCCTGCCCAGGTACTAAAAAGTACAACTAAAAGTACACTTCATGTTTAAAGAAAACTACTCCCCTATGCAGTAAGGAAAACTGAGACTTAGACAAAAGCACCTCCACCCTTACCCTACCCTTACCCTACCCAAGGCGACAGGAAAGCCAGCCAGGGCTCTGCCTGCTCTGAAGAGCTGTTTACATTTGACTGCTTTTTGGAATCTAATATAAAGAACACACAATGAAATACAATCATTGTTCCAAAAGTTTTTATTTTAGAATTTATTGAAAGAAATAAAATTATATTAAAAAAATAGAATAATCTCACAAACTGAAAGCCAGGAACAAAAAGAACAAGTTAGTACTTTTTCCTGAGAGGCAGATCTAATTAGCTGTAGAATGGACTTTTTCTTTCTTACCTTTTGTCAAACAA
>NW_004524659.1:8156135-8170361 GCF_000260255.1 Octodon degus
GGGCCAGCAGGCACGAGCTGAGGAACCTGCTGCAAGCCGCTGGCATGTGCCTGAGGATGAATAACACTTATCCCGTTCACTCCTGGAGCCCCGTTCTGCTGCACCGTCTTGCTCATCTGGCCTTGCTCCTCTGCCAACACAATCAGGTAAAAATGACTGCGAGGGGACCAATCACTTCCACGCCACACCGCCAAAGACCTTCACGTGTACCTATTTAAAAATAAACTGCGTTAAAAACTTGAAATAACAAATGAGCTTAACTTGTACGTGCTTACCACAGCAGGCCTCCATTAACTGATAATGCTGAGAGGTCTACAGGCCTGCCAACTAACTGCGCCACTGTGTCAGAAATCCAAAGCATTTCATTTAGAAAGGGAAGTTAAGGTTAGAGCAGAAGCACCACGAGGTTCCCGAGGGTACTACCCCCGTTACTCTTAGCCACAAAGAGAAGACAAAAGAATACCACTAATTAGCGAGTGCACAGAAACTAATAGCACCTGACAATCTGCCAAGGAGAAATTGGAGCAGTTTGGGGCAACTATGAAAAGCTGGGTTCAGGTCTAGTAGGAAAGTCACCTGTAAGGAAAGGGGGACAAGCTCTAAATATTTGGTTCAAGTCAAGTTAGAAAGCTGGAGTGGAGTGCCCAGTCTGCAATATTCAGGAGAACTATTAAGCTACAATCTCAGCAGGTTCCATATTCGAATAAGCAGAGTGAGTCATCAAGGACTTGCCTCTGTTCCCACACGTGTTTATGGAGTATTTTCAAAGGAGGTTTTGGTTATTTTTTTACAACCTCAAGTGAGAGCTTGTTTCATTCACTAAGTTAGTTTCCTGAATTTAAGAACTCTGAGACACCCAGTATGTGCTACCATTTACCTTGCTTCTGACTCTGATGTTTTTCCTTCTTGACATTATACAACATCTAACCTCTCAACCTGAAATGAGGAAAAAACAAAAGCCTTAATGATACATCCCAGAAGTGCAAGTACAGGGAGGGACTCAAGCTGGACAAAAGGCTGAGCAGCTGCTGGGCTGCCACCCACTCGTCTGTCACTGAATGAGCTCAGAGGACATGCCACTTGAGAAGCACTACTGTCGTGCTGCCCATAAAAAAATGAAGTCACAGCTTCAAAAACTACTCAGATTTGGATGCCTCAGAATCCAGCGAAGTCCCTCCAGTCACCTGAAGTATCCAAGCGCAGCTCTCCTACCATCATGAGGTCAATACACAACAACTGAAGCTAAATGAACTGTGTCCACCAAAAGGCCAGAGCACTGAGGACTTTAGAAGGCAGAGTTACGGACCACAGAACTATCTTGTTCTCTTCTTCCAAAACTGCTAAAATACAGCAGTGGAAAAAATCTGGATCAGAATTACAAAATTCCCAAAGAAGAACACCCCACTTATTAAGAAAGTTAGTTCACTTCGGGCCAGGAAGATAGCTCAGGGGCCTAAGCACCTGCCTGACAAGCGCAAGGACCTGGTTACATCCCTAGTACCGAATACCACTGAAACCAGGCATGGTGGCACATGCCTATAATCCCAGCACTGGGGAGGCTGAGACAGGAGGATCACTGAGGCTGAGCTGCACTGCAAGACCCTGCACCAAATAAAGAAAGGAATGCAAGTTCACTTAGTAACCGGTAGCTTCACCCAAAACTTTAGCCAAGCATTTTTGTAAATGCTTCTCGTCTATTTTTTTCAATCTTTGCTTTTAAAAATGCACATATCATCCCTGTCAGTTTCAAAAGCCACCCAATCAGCCCTGAGCTAGTAGATCATGTATTACTCTCACTCCAGCACTAGGCAAGATAGAAAGCTCCCTTCCAAGCCATGAGGGATATCTACGCAAAGCTCTGCTTCAATAATGGACAATGTTCCTCGAAAATTTATTAGGTGGCCTAATTGGTCTTCCAGTTAAAGTGACTATCTGGTGTTAACTTGAGCCATCCTTGCTGATACCTCACAACAGCGCTATCCAGGGATAAAAAGCATAAAGGGAGCGTAGCTGTTTTATCAGATCATTAAGAACTCTAACACCTCTCCTGGGACTGACCTAATCACAATCATATTCACCTTAATTATCTCCTTTCTAGCTTTTGAGGTACTAATCCTATTCTTAAATCTTTAAAGCCAATTTCTACAGTCAGTGTGGCCTAAGTTCAGAGACCCAAGTACAAGCTAAAAACCAGGTCAACCTTATCTCGGTGCAGGCTCGCACTGCTTGGCCTTAGCCTTGGCCCTGGCCCTGGCCCTGGCCCTGGCCCTCCCGGGCTTCGGGTTCCCAGGTGCACGTGACTGCCGGCTTACCACCAGCCCAAGGCACGCTTACTCATTACAGGCTCCGAACACAGCAGTGCCGTGCATGCCTGTTTCTGTACCCAAAGGTACAGGAATAGGGAAGGGCTCTTTTACCTCAGCCTGACTCATCTCACCAAGGCACTACCCTGAAAGATGAAGGCAGGGTTCTGAGTCCTTTGGCCTGAAAAGCAAGAGTAGTCACTGAACCCACCAAAGTGTAAAACTTCATGTTTTGTTTTTTGAAGTTCTTCAACCACAGGCAAACTATGAAAGGAGCTCTTAAAATGAAAAGAAAATTAACCAAGAAGAGCTGACTTAGAAGATAATTTCAGTTTATCAACTTCAAATTTAAACCTTGAGTGTGGCTCCTGTGTAGACAAATACTCCGAAGTTCAGTGTACTGAAGCAGGGTGGTGCCCCACGTCCGCCAAGTGAATCATTCAAGCAGGAAGTCATGGGAGAGCGAAGGACAATCCTTCTCAAGCAGGGTCCCTGAGCCAGCAGCATCACTCGGGAACTGCACAAATGTTAATTCTCTGGTACACCAGACCTACAAATCAGTTCTGGGCATAGGTCTCAACAATTTTGTTTTACGGGGTCCTCCAAGGGATTCAGGTATCACTGTCGTCTTGAGAACTACTACTGTAAATAAGCAGTGGATCTGAAGAATTTGGACTACATGAGTAACAGCTTTTTTTCCACACTCAAATTTCTTAATGCAAGCAATGCGCATTCAAATCAGTGACATACCAAAAGCTTAGTATGTTACGAGTAAAAGAAAATCAAATTTTTTCAAGTATCACTTGGGGAAATAAACCTGTCGAGAATTTGCCTAGCCCTTTGGTCACTTTTTTTCATACACTAGAATGAGAGATTCCCCGCCCAAAATAACTTTTCACTCAATTTCCTTAATGAGGGTCAACTCATCCAACTATTCACAGATGCTTCTTCCTTGCCCCAAATGTGTTCAGTTCTTGGGAATCTGACAATTCCATCTAAAACAAATGAAAACAGAAGAAAAATAATGTATCTACCATTCAACCCTTCCCAATGCCGCAGAACCTACGTCAGGCGACATCATCAGGAACACTAGCCTCCAGCTGGGCAGTATGCCCACCAACCACTGTCTCTAGAGCAATCTAACATACACCCCTGAGTGCGTCACACCCTCCTCCCCAGGCCCTGCTTCCTTATGCTAGACTCGTCAACAATACCAAGCCACTAAGAGTCTCCTAAGGGGTCTCTGCTTTCCTTTCTTTGTGCTTCTGTCCAATTTGCTCTCCCAGTCTGTCAAGTCCGACTCCCTGTGGGCTACGTCAGAGGCAGGGCTGTTCATCTTCACGTCTGAAAGAAGGGCCTTCCCTGCAGGGAGAACGTAAATGGTCCACTGGGGTGCAAGAAAACAGACGTGTTTGTTTTAATGTCACCTTTTAAACCTGATTATAGTATGAGTTACAACATACACAACAAATAAGTGGGTTGTAATTACACATACAGAAGCCCTAGCCAAAGCTCACGCTCAATGTTGGCTGGGTGTACTTATTATTACGGGGAGCAGGTGAGGCACTTTAGACCCCAAGACTAAATTCAGCTTGAAGAGGCCCTTGGCGGCTTGCTCGGTGGCTCACCATGTGCCATGTAATTCCTCTGGGATAAAACCGCTTCTCCAAGATCACAAAGCCATACTGACAACATAATGTACCCTTAAGAACTTAACAGCTATTTTTGGAGAAGAAAACTAAGTTCTGTTTCCACCTGTTTTTTTTTTTTTTTTTTATCTATAAAATTTTAATATGTGGTAAAGAAAATTGTTAATTTTGACATGCATATCATGTTGCAGGGACATCATCATCTTTTGGGGGCCTGACACCCCCAACCTCCCCCCAGATCCACCTGTTTTTTTTTTTAAGGCAAGTATTAAAAAATAAATAAATAAATCGAACCAGCCAACTATGCTCTCCAGAGGCAGGAAACAAGGAACTGAAATATTTTCAGCTCACCAGCATCCTGTAATTATTTAACCTTGTTTACAGTCTCTGCAGAAACAGAGAACCTGGAGAATAGCTTATTCCAAATACCTTATCCAACTGGTAATACCTAACTAGATCTCAAATGGGAGTGTGCAGGGCTCGGGCACAGCTCAGTAGCAGAGCCCCTGCCTGGTGCACATGATGCCCAGGGGTCAATCCCCAGCACCACACAAACAAAGAAGAAAAATCATTCTTCCGGATGCAGAATTTCTTAGTAAAACACAGCCCTCACCGTATTTTCTTTACATGTCACATTTTGGGGAGAGTCAGGTTTGCATGAAATGATACGCGAGGATTTTAGTGAATACAAGCTAAGCAACGGAATTCCCAATTTTGGTGCAACTCACCAACATTAAAGCTTTTTTAAAAACAGACTCATTTGGGGGATGCCAGCTTACAGTATAAACTTCAAACAAGTGAAAACAAAATGTTTCAATTTTCTGAACACTAGAAACATAAAAGTTACTTGGAAAGGACTATCCTGCTCATACCGCATTCCCATCCTCTCTTGCACACCTCCGTTGCCTAGTTTTCTGTGTTCCCTCCGACCATGCTAAAGGGAGCTTCGCTGCTTACTCTTTTCCTTCCCATTCAACTCGTGGACGTTAAATGTTTTAATCCCTCGGTGAACTGCAGAAGTATACAAGGAAAATATCGTTTCCTTTTTAAAAAAGCTATGTATTTCGAGTGGTGCAGACCTATAATCCAGAACTGTAGGAGGCTGTCAGGGGGATCAAAGAGTTAAGAGCCTAAGTTAGCAACAAGAGACCCTGCCTCAAAATTTAAATGGGCCCTGGGTTCAACCCTAGTGTACGTACATACACACACATACACACACGTTATGCATTTATACAAATCGCTTCCCATATCACTCTATTCCCTATTAGAAGTCTGGGCCACCCCTAACTGCGTCGTTTCAGAGCGACAGGATATGGTCCACCTTCTATTTTGGGAACACCCTTCATCCCCGGGGGCCAATACGGGCCTGGCTTGTCACAGCACGTTTCACAGACAGAGGGCCGGGTTTTGGAGGGGAGCACACCTCGTCCTGCATCCCGTCCCCAGCCGGGCTGCGAGGGGCGCCGGGGGAGCGCGGGGGTCGGCGGGCAGCGCCCGGGCGCTGGGCCGCGGCCAGAGATGAGCTCAGCCCCGCCGGGTGTTGCCCGCAGGTTGCATCAGACGCCGCGCGGGGCCCCCGCCCGCGACTCGAGCTGCAAGGGGCCTTCCACGCCTGCCGACCGCCTCTGACCCGGCCGGCCAGATCCCACGCGAGCAGCCGGCTCGGCTGCGGCCTCCTCCTCTTCCCCCACTCTCTCGCCCGCCCACCGCGGCCTCCTTACCTGCGCCTCCAGCCCGCCCGCCCCCAGGCGGCCTCCACTCCGAGCGGCCCCGCGCGGCACGGCCTGACCCGACCCAGGCCTCCCAGCCCGCGAGTCGGCGAGGAGGAGCGACGATTACGAAACCGGCAGCCTCCGCCCGTTCCGCCGCCGCAGCCACCGGCTTCCCCTCCTAGCCGGGACAGCGCGCGCCGCCGCCGCCTCCACGACCAATGAAAGTGCCGGCCTGAGCGCGACGCTCCTCCCCTCGAGATGGGCAGTGCAATTAGCCAATCACAGACCACCTGGCTGCGGAGGGCGGGCCCGAGGCCGAGGCGTTCACCTCTCCCAGGCGGGGCCGGCGGGAGCGGAGGGTGTGGCTGGAGCCGGCGGTGGTGCGACATTACTCAGCTTGAGGTCTTTCCGCTCTGGGCGTTAGGTGGCGAGGGCTGGGAGTTGTGCGTGATCGTTGTCTAGGAGAGTTCCTTTCGAGTCGGAGACTTAAAAACGTGTTTTTGGAAGAGACACACCTGCCTTTGGAAAACAGCATTTCCTGCGGTGCATGTTTGAGTTAGAGATTTGTGGTTTGGTTTCTCCGTGTCCTGCGAGACTCCCGCGGTGTTCTTCGCGGGGTTTTGCGGAAGTCCCCAAAGACTCGTGTCTCCGGGGCCCCGTGGGGGTACCCTGGTGAAACAGGCTGGCGGGAAGTCCCGGACCATTAGGGCTCTGAGGGTGATTGCAAACGGCGTGGGCCCGTGCGTGCATGTGTGTATTTCTCAAGTACTAAAAAACTAATGCAGCAGAATTTTTCCAGAGTAAGATTCCTGCTGCTGACTCGTAGTTCAGGGTGTAGTTCATTGTTAGGATGAAATAAATTGAATTTGTGAAATTGATTCCTTGCTGGTGTCTCTAGGTGAAAAGGTGAAACCTAATGTAGTTTGACTTATTTAAAACAATGCACAGGAGGATCTGAAAGCGAGGTTTTTGTTTTCTGGTCTCTTTTCTGTTTGAGAGTTTGTTGCGCGGGCTGTCTTTCTGGTTCAGGATTTCTATAAAATTAAGGCTGGCCTCGAACTCACAACAATCCTGCCTTAGCCTCCAGAGTGCTGGGATTACAGGCTAGCGTCATGCAAGCCGTTTTGTTGTTGTTGTTTTTTTTTAAACCAGGAAGCACCATGATGGGTGGAGGGCAGAGCATGCCTGATAGGTTTGATTGCTTCCTCTTTAGCAATTCTTATCGTTCAAAAAGACAGACCCTGTGAAAGAGGAAATGTTTCCTCATCACCCAAACCATGGCAGCAACTCACTGCCAAAGACTGTTTCGAGGAATCACAAAGATATGGTAAAGCATCTGCCAAAAAAAAAAAAAACAAGAAAGTGGCTGGCATGGTTGCACAGCTACTGTGATGGCTGAGAAAGTTCGAGGCTAACCAGGACAACTTAAGACTCTGTCGCAAAAATAAGTAAATAAATAAAAATAGCTGGGTTGTCAGTCCATAGTAGAGCATCTCCGGGTTAGATTCTCAGTTCCAGCAAAAGTAATAGGAGGGCCGGTGGGATACAAGCTCAGGGACCAGAGTTAAATCCCCAGCACCACGTGCCGCGCAGGCCCCGACCCCCAGGTGCGCTGAGCCAACCACTAAGACCAGGTGTGGTACACGCCTGCAATCCCAGTGCTGGGGAGGCTGAAAACAGGAGGATCTCTACGAGTGTGAACTGCATAATGACACCCTGTACCAAAAACAAAAAGTGAACGATGATAATTCACGAATGCCACAGTATCATCAGAAGCAGTATGTCTCCTTCACAATGGTTGTGTTCTGGGCCCGATTTCCTTTAGTATTTTAGCACAATTGGATTGCTTTGTTGCTTGCAATACTCAAATTTAAGATTTCCTTATCACTTAAGAATTGTATAGGGAAAAAAAAAACTTGTGCAAGTATACTCAGTTGTCACTGGTTTTGCCAACCACCCTCCCTGGCTGCTCCCGCATTCTGTCTCTGGACAGCCTTCCATATCTTGGAGACTTGGGTATTCATTTCCTCTTTAGCTAGTAGCTGGTAATTCTTTTGTCTGCTCAGTTTATAAATGTTTACTTGGAGCCAATTGTGCTAAGCTGTGGGCCAAATACTGGAAGGTTGACAGTGAGAGGGCACAGTCCTTGCCTACACCAAGCTAACAGTTGGAACCAGGGAGCTAGGCATTCAGGAATGAATGCCTTTTCTCAGTTACCACATTCATAGATACTACACGTAGTACCCTCGTGAGTCAAAGATGACCTGAGTGGTGCAGATGAAGTGTTTATGCCAGTCAGAGGGAATGTCTTATCTACAGGCTATGTGATGGGAGAAGTTTAGGGCCAAAAGGCGAAAGGGGAGGGCCCCAGTAAAGACTGGTAAAGCACTCAAGGCCACATGAGCTCAAAACATGGTTCTGAGGTTTACCCCAAGAGGAAACTGGCAGGACGTGGTGGCCTGTAATCCCAGGAGTCTGGAAGGCTGAGGCAGAAGAATTGCACATTCGATTTCAGGTTAGCCAGTTTAGTGAAACACTGTCTCAAAGAAGAAAAAAGAGATTAATGTTGACCCTATGTTGTATCCCATATGATATTTTTGCAGAGTAATGCCTCTCCTTGCCAGATCCAAAAAGTAAGAACAGAAAAAGAAACACCTAATAATTTGAAATCTCTTATGGCATGAAAGCCAGATCACTAGAAATCAGCTATGCAAAATTAAGATAAATTAGTATGTATTCATTTAGGAAATTTCTGAAAAATTAACAAATTAACCACCTTGGACAGGAGATCTACACTATATTTTACTTTTTCCAGTACTGGGTATTGGACCCTGGACTACTCTACCACTGAGCTACCACCCCAAGCCCTTTTTATGTTATTTTGAGACAAGGTCTCTCTAGCCCAGCATGGCCTTGAATTTGTGATCTTCCTGCCTCAGCTTCCAGAGTAGCTGAGATTACTAAGCCTATGCCACTGCACCTAGATCGATCTGTCTGTCTGTCTGTCTGTCTGTCTGTCTTGGAATGAAATGACCTCATGCTTGCCAGGCTCTATAGTATTTTGGAAGTTAAAAATACTGGCACAGGCTTGAGTCTCAGAAAATACATACATGTGATGTATTACCAATAATATGGCCCTGACCATACATCATTCTACATTGGTTAGGGCTCTTTTCATTGGAAGTAAGTGAAAACCATCCCTGACCAGCCTTAGCATAAAAAGGATTTGGTGAAAAATGTTAGAGCTCTCTTCCTGAAGTACCTAGGTGATGTCAGATCCAGAACTAAGAACTCAGAAATTGTGTGTGTGTGTGTGTGTGTGTGTGTGTGTGTGTGTGTGTGTGTTCCATATTGATTTCATTACTCTTTCTGCTTCCACAGAGTTTCTCCCCATGACCACTGGCAGCCTCCATGTTCATACCTTCATTCACTAAAGAAATACCAGGTCTCTTTTTAAAGTTCCTATTCCAAAAACACAAGGCAAGGACTTGTCCTTGAGAGCCCAAAAGACCAGAAGCAGGTCACCTTGTACCAGTACTGCAGCGCTAGAGAGGATTCAGAAGAAGTGGGAGCCAAGCAAGCCAGGCATATGCACTTCAAATCCCAGATCATTCTGATAGAGGCCTTAGTCACTTTGGCAGACTCATGCCATATGGTTCCCATTCTTGAGGGTAGAATTTAGGCTGCCGTCCCCACCGAAGTTTTACCTTTGGGAACATTATTTAGAACCCTGACAGCTAAGACACTAAGCATTTGCCTTAGTACATTCCTAAATTCATAGTGAGTCCTTTGTGAAAACAGATTGAAGCTTGAACAATTAGCAGATATTAGGGATGTCTACTATACTCCAGTTTTCTGAGTTATCGTATTTCATTACCCTGTGATTTAAGATATATTCTCTGCACATAGGATAGATGCGCAACATGAGCACATGAAGAGAGGCACTGTCATCTGTGCACAAGGAGAGCTGTGTGACACCTGTACCCACTGAAAAAGATAGTCTGTATTTGTTGTGGACCCAGGAGGGTCTTCTATCTTCAGTTCAGTGAGTAGACATAATTATATGTCACAGAACAATTGTAGTACAAGTTATTCCAGAACCTATGAAACATATCAGCCTAAAACTTAAGAGAAATAGGTTTTTGCTTATTTGGGATACATGTAATACCAGTCTCTACCATGGCCATATGATGGGCTTTGGAGACAAAACAGGGTAATGTTGGCTAGCACTAAGCGAACTAAACCTCTATGCCTTACCTGCAGAGCAGGTTAACAGAGTATACTTATAGGGTTGTTATAAAGATTCAGTAGGCAGGCATAAAAGGAGTAGTGCCTGGCATACAGGAAGCACAAAATCAGTGCTGATTTATCTGTCCGTCTGTCTGTCTGAATGTCCAGATGTTCCCCCAAAGCCCCATCCATTTACTTATAAGGGAAGCTCTGAGGGGTGATTGGGTCATTGGCACAAGGTACTCATAGCAGAGGACTCCACTGGTGAGTTTGTAAGTGAATGTGACTTGGGAAGTGAAGCACGGTCAGAGAAGGTGGGCCACTGGGGGGCGTGCCCCGGAATTCTCCAACTCCCACCCTTTTCTCTGGATCCATCGTTCTCCATGGATTGTTCTCCACTCCCCAACCTCCATGCCATCAGCTGTTTCTCTTCTGCCACGCTGCCCGGACTTGGAGCCAGCAGACAACGGGCTGAAACCTCCACAAACTGTGAGCCAAAGCAAACCTCTCTTCCTTTAAATTGTGGGTATTGAGTATTATGGCTCAGCAATGAGAAAATAGCTGAGATACCATCCAAAAATAATTTGCTAACTAGGAGCCAGCTCTTGGTTTCTAATACCATTCTCCACTAAAAGGAACCAGGCTCCTTGGAGACATGCCTGATGCTAGGACTGGGACAGGAAACACAGAAGAAGAGCCTGGAATGGCTTCCAGTGCCAGAAAGGAGGAAAGTGCTCAAAACCGAAAACGGCGCTAAGCACGTGTGTCTTCGTCAGCGTGGGCTGCCAAAACAAAACATAAGCTGGTGGTTTCAACAACAGAAATTTATTTCTCATTGTCTGGAGGCTGGGAAGTCCAAGATCCGGGTGCTGACAAGATCTTTTCTCTTGGTATGTAGGTGGCTGCAGCCTCCCTGCGTGCCACATGACCTCTCATTACACCCGTGGCGTGGCTACAAGATAGCAGAGGGCAAGTTGTCTGGCATCTCCTTTCTAAGGACGTGAGCCTGTGTCCAAAGCCCCAACTTCATGGCCTCATCCAACCCTAAGTACTCCCCAGAACTCCCTTTCCAATACCTTTGCAGTGCAGGTGAGCGCTTCACAGTGTGAGTTTGGTGAGAGAAGCAAAGATTCAGGGCCCACCAGCGTGGCAAAGTGTTGCAAGAGCCAGAGGAAATGCCCAAAGCGAGCTTGATGTCAGTGGCAAAATAAATAATGCAGCATTTGATTATAACCCAAATGTAAGATAAATATTCATGAATCCACACAGATAATAATAAATGAATAAATAAGTGGCAGAGAAGAGACAAATCTATCACACAGAAGAATTCCAAAGCGTTTATATAGATATTCTACCCTCAGGTCTGTACTATTAGACTTCCTCCTGAAGTGTATGAAAAGGAGGGAGGAAAAAATACTAATTTGATGGTGGAAGAACTACTTTATTTATTTTTTATTTTTTGTATTTTTTTTTAAGGAAGTGCCTTCAGGGTGTTCAGAATCTCACTACTAGATTGGACTCGTAGTGATCCTCCTGTTTACAGCCTCCCAAGTGCTGGGAATATAGGCACCGACCACCACACCTAGTTTTAATCAGCATCTCAACACACCCCGGGGACAGGGCCAGCATTGCAGGTCCAGGGATTGAACTCCAGGTCCCTGCGTCTAAGCATACGCTTTAATCTGCTGAGTTATTTGGCCAGCCCAACAGTCTTTTTGTTTTGAGACAAGGTCTCACCCTGTAGTCTAGGCTGGCCTTATACTCTATGTAGCACAGGCTGGCCTCAACCTGCAATCCTCCTGCATCAGCCATCTAAGCTCTGGGATTATAGAAGAGTGCCAGCAATCTAGGTTCTGGGGTGTGTGTGTGTGTGTGTGTGTGTGTGTGTGCTTTTTCCTTGGCAGTGGAGGGTGGTAACAACTGATCAGGGGAAGAAGCTGAGTTTAGGGACAGATGAGTGCTATTTTGTAGTCTTTACAAACAGACTGGCTTTTCTCCCACCTCTGTGAATGGCCATCTGTGGCTTTAGCCAAGTCCTGGCCACAGTGAAAGCAGAACCACTTTAATGCCTCTAGGATTTGATGTTTGGAAAAAAAAAAAAAAACAGGACTCAAAACCCTTGGCATATGGGCATCCACTTTATGAAAAAGAAGCTAGAGTTAGAGGCGGTACTGAGAGCCTGTCCTCAGGAAACTTTGACAGCAGTAATTATCAATGGTACAGGTGCATCATGGTACGTGTGCAGGAGCCAAGTAGGGAGAGACAGCTTCAGAAGTGTCCAGAAGTGCTTGGGGTGAAGGACGCTGGAGCACTGTCCTATGATGGCTAAAGAGACCCAGCGGTCCTCAAAAGTGGGAAGGCCACGGTGAAGCCCAAATGGGAAACTGGTTTTCAAAACACCCCAGCTTTATCTCAGCTACACTATGAATGAATTCGAAGTTGCGAGAGCCAGAAAGGCTGGTGTGCTCAGAATGTGTTGAGGGCAGAGGAGAAAGGTAAAAGAAGCAGACAGTGAGTGAGAAAAGCTAGAAATGCCCACCTTTCTAATGTGCCAGCAGGTGGGCCATTGCTGCCTGACTCTACCACGTATCCAAATCCTTCCCATCACTCGAGCCTCAACCCAAGGTTCAGGTCCTGGCTTCTGATGACTATGCAAGGTCTTTCCAATCTTACTTCTTCCAAATAGTATTAAATTTATCTCCAAAACACAATATGTATATATGACATTTATCATTATACCTGTGAACAATTTATCATGAAAACACACACACACACACACACACACAGAGTTCAGAAGGCGCACTTGTCTCTGTCTAAAACGGGGACATAGAAGATGCCCCTTGACATCCACCACAGCCCAGTTCTTGCACTGCTTGAATCCCACATATTACTTATGGGAAGTTACTTGGATCTGTGGAGAGCCCTTCCAGGATTCAGATGGGTCTCCTTTATCTGGAGAAACACAAGAGGAGAGCAATGGGGCTGGTAAGATAGCTCAGTGGTCTAAAGCACCTGCTTAGGCCAGCTTAGGCAAGCACACCAGCACCGCAGTTCAATCCCCAGCACCACACCCTGTGCCAGTCCCATCCCCAGGGTGGAGAGCAAATCAAGGCTATAGCTACTTACTATGGTTTGGAGCTAATATGTTGCTCAAAAGGCTGGCATGTTCAGCAGTGGGTTCTGGAAGGCAATTAGTTCATGCGGGCCTGGCATCATTGATTATTCTACTGATGAGTTCATAACAAAATGCACTGGTTGGAGATGGGGCTTAACTGAGAGGAAGTAGGCCATCTGAGCAAAACCTGAAGAACCCATCTTGTTCTCAGCCCGCCTTCTCCCAGCTGTCTGCTTCCCATCTGCTGTGAGGTGAGCAGCTTTCTCTCCCACTTCCTCCTCCACCATGGTGCTTCTGCCTCACCACGAGGCCCAGAGGCGATGGAGCCTGCTGACCACAGATGCTAGCCCCTTCAGTGGTAAGTTGGTATTACTCTTTCCTCCTCTTAGTTGACTTTCCCAAGCATTTTGTCACAGCGATGCAAAGCTGTCTAACACATGTAACCTGCACCCCCTACCACCTATCTAGGCCTTCCTCCTTGGTGAACACCTCTGCTGGTCTTAGTTACTTACTTTTTAGGGTGACTTGTATTTTTGTCCTTGAAAAATCTGCACGCTTCATCACCATGTCCTTCTTAGGCCCCAGATACTCATTTGTCATCCATTCACCATTAAAACTGGGTCTTGCATGCAAAAGAAATATAGAAAAAATAAACGAGGCCCGCGAGATTGGCTTCCTACAAAAGAGGACTGGGAACAGGAGAGAAAGAGTGAGTGAGAAGAAATCGAAGAGAAGAGAGGGAGAGGTCTGTGTTTGTGGTTATACCTTTTCTTTTTTGCACAGCTCTCAGAATCACAGCAATGTTTGATATTGCAAGTTAATAACTATTTGATATCAACCAAGATATAGACGGTGCACAAAATGCAATATTAACAGTAGCAATAAGCCACCTAACTATATTACAAATGAGCAACAAAACCACACTCTGTGAAAACAAAGAACAGATTAAATAACTTTATTTTTTTATTTTCTTTTTTATGTATTTAATACAGGGCCTATAGGGTCTCACCACGTAGATCACCACGTAGTGATCCTCCTGTTTCAACCTCCCGAGTGCTGGGATTACAGACATATGCCACCACGGTCCAGTCTCAATCGCAGTGTCAGCCCACCCCTGGGACAGGGCCTACACAGATTATTGTGTCAGGAGTCAAACACAGGTCCCTGCACTCTGCCTAAGCAGAGTGCTTTAGTCCACTGAGCTATCTGGCTGGCCC
>NW_004524659.1:8171776-8172873 GCF_000260255.1 Octodon degus
ACTGAGATTGCATCTCACTCCAGAAAGAATGGCGACCAAGAAGTCAATTAATAATAATGTTGGTGGGGCTGCAGGAAAAAGTAACCCTTCTCCACTGATGGTAAGAGTGTAGACTGGTACAACCACTATGGAAATCAATATAGAGATTCCTCAAAAAACTAGAATTAGAGGTCCCATTCAATCTAGATATTCCTCTCCTGGATATTTTTTCATGGAAAAATTATTTTTACGAAAACATGGTGCCATAGCAATGTGCTTGCACCCACGTTTATAGAAGCACAATTTATAATAGCTAAATCTTGGAAGCAACCCGAATGCCCATCAACTGAAAATGGATTTTAAAAAGTGTGATTTTTTTATACAATAGAGTACAGCTCATATATAAAAAAGACAAGCTCCAGGATTTTGTAGATAGATGGCTGCAACTAGAGACCATACTCATAAAGTGAAATAAACCAACTCGAACGTATAAACATCGGACTGTCTCCCTATTGTAAGAATCTGAAAGAGTAAAAAATAAAATAAAATCAGAAAGGTGCAATAGATACTGTGAAAGGGAAAGAAACTGTACAAAGGGAAAGTTAAAATGGATCGAAGATCTAAACTGGGGTGAGGGAAAGGAGAAAGAAAAGAACAGGAAAAAGAAGTATATATGTATACACACAGGATAGCTTAGATAATTGTACTGCTGAGTTTTGCTTACCTATTGAAAGAAGTCAATGCTTAACTTTTTTCTTACTCTCCTTTTTAATTGTTTATAATTCTTTTTTTTTTTTTTTGGCTGGCTCAGCCCACCGGGAGGGAGGGCGGTGGCATGGTATGTGGTGCTAGGGATGGAATTGTGGCCCCCTGTGGCTACCTAAGCTTGCCTCAGCAGCCACTTTAGACTGCTGAACTATCTTGCTGGCCCAATTTTTTTTTATAATTCTTGACCAATTTTGTATGCTTATATTCGATAACCTGAACAATTTGAAGATAACAATATACAACATAATAACCGTTGTTGGGGGCCCAGCCCTAGCTCAGTTCTTTAAGTGGCTGCTTCCACAATGCTGGCAGCCTCAGTTTGCTGTAGTTCGATCCCCACAACACTCCAG
>NW_004524659.1:8174773-8175494 GCF_000260255.1 Octodon degus
TAGATCTGTCCATGCACTAGAGACCTAAAAACCAGCCCAGGGCTGGGATCCTGTAGCATATATAATATACAGAAGGGGTGGGAGGAGATCAGCAGAGACCACCAGGCTTGTGTTCCACAACATAGCCTGGAATTTGTGCTGGGTGCAGGCACAGAGTGTGATGAGACTGTCTACCCCATAGACAGAGAAATGTGTCCCTTTTATAGGGATAGAGAGAAGGCAGGGGACATCAGGCAGA
Organism: Octodon degus; assembly: GCF_000260255.1. Lineage (NCBI taxonomy): Eukaryota > Metazoa > Chordata > Mammalia > Rodentia > Octodontidae > Octodon > Octodon degus. The sequence goes on from NW_004524659.1 coordinate 8,175,012, forward strand.
AAGATCCCAATAAACTTCTGTGGTCAAAGTTCTCTTGCCCCCATGGGTGGAGTACTTGAAGTGTCTGGTGCAAATTTTTGGGTGTCTCCAGATGTCTCCAGATATCCCAGGACCTGCAAAATTCCTTGTCCTATCTAATCTCCTCCACAACATCCTGTGCTTGTTTATGACAGCCTCGGGTGCAGAGCTGAGTTCCCTGAAGAGGGTAGGGCTTCAGTGGGCTGGCAGGTTGGGGGCTGGGAGAGTCAGGTCTGATTCAGACCATGCACATTCCGCGGCAATGTCCTGCGTGCGTAGAGCTAAAGATCCAGAGCCCATGACAGTGTCTCCTGCATGTCTGTATGAATGATCCACACTGGGAAGGCCCAAAGGTCAGCGGCATAAGCTAGAAAGTCTGTACCAGTGGGATGCAGGACCTGTGGCAGCAGGCTGAGGGATCTGCACTGAAGCCAGGAAGCAATGCTCAAGGTGACCAGAACTTCC
>NW_004524659.1:8176134-8177896 GCF_000260255.1 Octodon degus
GAAACAATGGAGGTTAAGAATAGGAAGCATTTATTGAGAGAAAGAAGTGCGAGTCCCAGTGGGTGCCCCTGGGGCCTCCCTCTCAAGGGAATTACTTACAGCAAATCTGTGAGGTAAGGCAGATATAAGGAGAGACAAAACTACAATCAACTAATAAGATAGCAAATACAGTCACTTACATAACGTTGCTCCAATGGGAAATCACAAGATGGGTATAAGGTGGGACAAAACTAAAGCCAGCCAATGAGATTATAGTGTAATCACAGGTAACACAGATTAAATGGGGAGCAAATGGGGGGGGGGGATCATATAGCAAGTGTACAGGGGCCGAAGGACTTTTCCTGGAAGGGAGGTTTTGCTTCCCCACCCAAAGTGATTGATGCCTGTTTAGACTCAGTCACTGCTTTCTTCCTTAGAGGAAGCATGTGGGTGTCTTTCTCTGCCCTGAGGCTGACCTTCAGTGAATCCCCCTCCAGCCACAATTGTCTTCTGATCTTTTGCAAGGGCCCAGACCTATCTGGCTAACTATAACATTTCTAAATAACTTAGCTGTGTATAATAAGAACTTTTTATCAGAAAAAAGTGTGAACCTTAGAGTAGTAATGAAAGTTTATATTTAATAGTGCTTTTTGTACTTCTAGAAAGTGATAGGTTCAGGCCCTAGTGTGAATTGCTAAAATCTTTGTGGCAGTCATCTAAAATGACCGGTGCCCTTAAAACAAGGGCCCCTGCTCCCAGGACTACCTCCCTCTTCTTCTCCAACTTAGCCCAGGACAAAATTTACTTTCACCTTCCCACCGCCTCAGGGAAGAGCCCCAATCAGTTTCTCAGGTATATCTAAACATGCCCTTCAAACCCCTCCCCTGGCAAAAGGTCACAAAAGCCTCAGCCTCCCTTTGTCCAGTTCAGAGAATTCCTTGACCTCCCCAAATTCTCTGTGTCCTCAAAGAAAATAAAGCCCCTTTCCCTTTTGCCTTCTGCCTGTTTCTCTGCTGCGCCATTCACATGAAAAACACCTATCAGAAAGCATCTCTCTCTCTCTCTCTCTCTCTCTCTCTCTCTCTCTCTATCTATCTATCTATATATTTGTTGTTGTTGTTATTGTTATTGTAATGTTGGGTGCAGTGGCATATTCCTGTAATCCTAGCACTCTGGGAGACTGAGGCAAAGGAATATAAATTTAAGCCTGGGAAATTTAGTGATATAGCAAAACCATTTCTCAAAAGAAAGAATAAAAAAGGGATGGATCCCCTTTTTTGTTTTGTTTTGTCAGAAATGGGTGTTCCGTTGCTGTTCGAGAAGCTGTATTTGGAGACGTTTTGTTTTGCTTTTTGTATTTTAGGGAAGGGTTTACAGGGTGTTCAGGGTCTCATTACTAGATGGGACTCATAGTGACCCGCTGTTTACAGCCTCCCAAGAGCCACGCCACCACGCCCAGTTTCAGTTGCTGTCTCAGTGCGCCCAGGGGATGTAGGTGGGTTATCAGCACAACTGGCAACTGTCTGAAGTTGTTGACTTGAGCCCTTTACAGCTCAGCATATTAATATAGCTTTACTTTTTATACCTCGTGGTTACATTTTTCTGCTGGATGGTTAAGACCAAGTTAAAGCAAGACCTATATAACTAAAAATATAACTTTTGCTGTCTGATAGGGTCAGTCAAATCCCCTCAGGATTTACCCTGGAACCATGTACAGCAACTTGTGGGTTGGGGATATAAATAAAGGACCATTTTGTAGGGGGGGGAAATATATATATATATA
>NW_004524659.1:8178657-8180985 GCF_000260255.1 Octodon degus
TATTATTGATTTTCAATAAAATTAATGAGTTTTTTAAAAAGAATGATCAAGATGAAGTGAGTATAAAAATTAAAAAGATGAAGTGAGTATAGTGGTGTACAGCTATCATCCTAGCTGCTCAGGAGGCTGAGGCAAGAGGATTGCAAGTTCAAGCCCAGTCTTTCTCAAAATACAAAATAAAAGCCAAGTATAGTGGTACATGCTCGTATCTCAGCCCTCTGGAGGCTGAGGCAGGAGGATTGCTATGAGTTTGAGGCCAGCCTGAACTATATGCATATAATGAGATCTATCTCACAGAAACCAAAATCAAAACAAAACAAGAAAACAAAATAAAGAGTTCAGTGGTAGACCTATGTCCCTGGATGAATCCTCAGTACAAAAACAAAAAAAGCTAAGATGGTGTCTTAGTTAGTTTTCTCTCCTTTCTGAGACACCCCCAAGTTAAGGAAGGAAAGGTTTATTTAACTCCTAGTTTGTGGCAGTTTCAGTCTTCACTCAGCTGGCTGCGAGACAGGGTGGCCTGGCACTGGGACAGCACTTCAAGGCTGCAGAAGAGAACAGAAGGAACAAGAGTGAAAAGAGGAGAATAAGTCTCTTTGCTTTCCTTACGCTGTATGCAGGCCATCTGCCCACACAGCTCTAGGCCCTCCTCTTGCACAGGCTCAGGATGTTTATAAAGTGAGGGCCCTGGCCCCCTCCTGAGTCACTTAGTCAGCCTTCTAAACTTCTCAAGTTGACACATTGAACAACAACCTAGAGGAGTAAGGACAAGTCCTCTGCACTCTAGACTTAGAGCTGCTGAGTTAGTTAAGGCTTTAAGACTTCTCACATTGACCCAATTGTATCAACCATTACAGATGGTAAATGTTATATGAAGTTTTCTTCAGTTAAAAATAAATTACACTTTGCATTCTCAAGCTAACAGGGAAGCAATTTTTTCATTCATTGTAGATATTCATAGTTCACCTACAATGTTCTAGCTACTGGAGTCAGGTGATTAAGAAAGGACTCTGTTCATGAACTCTCTGCCTACACCTATATCTTCAAGATTTCTACTTAATTTCTCTTCTACTACGTTTAGTATTTCTGTTTTAGCATTTAGATCTTTGATCCATTTTTACTTTAGTGCATGGTGATAGACATGGGTCTAGTTTTAGTCTTCTGCATGTGGAAAGACAGTTTTTCCAGCACCATTTATTAAAGAGGCTGTCTTTTCTTCCAGTGAACATGTTGGGCCCCTTTGTCAAAGATAAGGTGGCTGAGTGCATTTGTAGTTGTGCCTGCATCTCCTAATCTGCTCCATTGATCCTCGGGTCTGTTTTTTTTCTTTACCAGTTCCAAGCTGATTTTATCATAGTAGCTTTGTAAGAGAACTTCAAGTCAGGGACTGTGATGCCTCCTGCTTTGCCTTTGTTGCTCAGGATTACCTTTACTATTCTAGGTCTCTTCTGATTCCAGATGAATTTCAGGAATGTTTTCTCTAGATCTGTGGGGTATACTAATGGGATTTTGATCAGGCTTATATTAGATCTATCTGAGATTTCAGAGTATGATCATTTTCAAAATGTTGGTTCTTCCTATCCATGAGCAAGGAATATCTTTCCATTTTCTGAAATCCTCTTTTTTTTTTTTCAGAGTACTGTAATTTTCAATGTATACATCTTTTACTTCATTTGTTAGACTGATTCTTTTGATTTTTTTAGATGCTATTGTGAAGGGTGTGATTTACCTAATTTCTCTCTCAGTGAGTTTGTTACAAACCAAACTGCATGGGTAATATTTCAAAGAATCAACAATTTTGATCTCATCTTATTAAAAAGTTTTGCACATCAAAAGAAATCAGCAACAGAGTGAAAAGAAAACACACAAATTGGGGGAAAAAATTAGCCTACTGTTCCTCAGACAAACAACTTCTATCTAGAACATATAAAAAATTGAAGAAAAAAAAACAGGCCCCCAAAATTCAAAGACTCAAATGGGCATCTGACATGAATACACACCTCTGATGAAATACAAATGGCAAATGAATATATGAAAAAATATTCAACATCATTGGTCATTTGCAAAATGCAAACTTACTTATTTTTCATAAGTTTAAAGTTTACTTTAAAAATGTAAACATCTCCCAATATTTAACAGGTAAAGAAAATAGCATATTGATTAATTTTATGTGGTTATGTTTTATTTTCCAAATAATGGTGATTAAAAATATTTACACATCTACTTTTAAATTCACAGTTTAGCACTCTTATTTGTATGGCTTGAAAAGTTATGGCACAAATTCTTTGCATTAAGGGTTGGGGGAAGGACTCAAAACAAAGCCAGATG
>NW_004524659.1:8181960-8183365 GCF_000260255.1 Octodon degus
TTAGTACAAACCTTCTCATTGAATTAAGAGAAAGTAGCTGTATATCTATCCTATTTTGTATATACAGATACAAAATAGATATACAGGTATATATACAGATTCCTTCATCTGTATCCTTTTTTTGTTTAGTTTTGTCAGAGATGGGTATTCCATTGCCATTTAAATATTGAAGTTGCATTTCTTGTTCTATAGGTCTTGCTTTATCTTGGTCTTAACCATCCAGCAGAAAAGTATAAAAACAAAAAAGAAAAGAAAAGCATGAAAATGAAGTACAAAAAGTGAAACCATATTAATATGCTGAGCTGTAAAAGGCTCAAGTCAACAGTTTCTGACATTGCCAGTCCTATGGATAACCCACTACTATTAGGACTACTGGACTATATTGGATTATTTTGTCAAATTCATGCACCTAAAATTATTGTTTTATTTTTCTCTCCCTCTTAAAAAAAAAAAAAAAAAGGAACTCTGTTGGTGATGGGTGAAGTGAGGTATGCCAGTAATCCCAGCACTTTGGGAGGTTAAAGCAGGAGAATCACAAGCTTAAGCTCAGTTTGGGCAACAGTGACTTAGTGATCCTCTGTCTCAAAAATAAAATAAAATCCTATGTTCTCAGTTGTCATGAGGGAGAAATAAATGGTATGATACTCCACAGGGCAGGGATAAATGTTGGGTCCTGGGGGAAACACAACGGGGGTGGGGATGGGATGGGGCTGGATCCTTCAGTCTTGGAATAGTGGCTAGGACAGGATTATCTACCTGAAGGAGTACTAAGGGTGACAGAGGATGCAAGGCCAGGTGAAGCCAGGGTGAGGAACTAGGGACAGCAAGCAGCCTGGGGAGACCAGAGATTGGGGCTGGAGAGGGCTGAGGTGGGAGAAGATAAAGCATATCAAGGATTTGGATCATATCTTGAGATCAATAAGAAATCATGAAAGCTTTTTAAGGAAAGGAATAATGTGTCCAAATTTGCATTATCAAAGGATTGCTGTGTCTGTTAGAATGAGAGATGAATCAGAGGACACAGGGCTGGAGGTGGGGATGTTTGCTTATGAATGGTGAGCTTTACTTCTGGCTGAAAAGCAAATGAGAGGAAAAGAAGCAATGAGTTTGGACAACTTTTTCTATCAGTGCAGATTTAAACATGAGGAAGTAGCAAGTTGGGTGCAGGCCATCTGGAGCCCAAGGGGTAGACATGCCCGTGTGTCTGTAGGAGTGTGTCCTGTGTGTGCAGGGGTAGATACCTGTATGTATAAGCTGGGTGAGACTGGCCTGTTGAAACAGAGAGAGCAGAGAGGAGCTCTTCCTTCAGGTTGTTGGAGCAGAGGGGACCAGATCTCACTTAATGTAATTTACTTTGGGGGAGAGAGAGAGAGAAAGAGAGAGAGAGAGAGAGAGAGAGAGAGAG
>NW_004524659.1:8183465-8193595 GCF_000260255.1 Octodon degus
AGACAGACAGACAGACAGACAGACAGACAGACAGACAGACAGACAATACTTTCTTTCCAGCAGGAAAGCAGGAAAGGATGGATTTAGATGTAAGTTTGACAATTTGCCATTAGAAAATTTAAAAATAAAAATAAATGGAGAGATGGTGGTTTATAGAAAGAGTTCAGTATGAAATTGAAGCTAAGAAAAATAGGAAAAGAACTGGCTCTGGATAGGAACCAGCGATCATATTTCCATCAAGTGTATTTTGTGGTTGCTTCAACAAATTCTAACACCAGAGGCATCGCTTAGGCTCTGACCCATGTGCTTTGCCTGACCTTGGCCTGTAGCGTAGACCAGGCTATCGAAACACAGAAGACCTTAACAAGGGAAAAATTAATGAGACAGTCAAATCAAAATATACTATTAAGTTACAAATGTCAGAGTTATGACATGACACTGGCCAAATAGCCCAGTGGAACAGGATGGTCCCAGAGTACAACCAGTTCTATGTGGGAAGATAGACAGTGACAAGCGTTAATGGGAAAAGGAAGGTTTGTTCAATAAATGAGAAGGAACAACTGGCTGTTTGTTAGATGCCCACCATGGACCATTTACAAAACGAAGTGCCAGGTGAAGCAAAGATCTAAGTAGTAAGAAAACCTTTACATCATTAGAGGAAAGTATTTTCATAAGCCAGAATTGGAGAAAGTTCTACTGAATAACTCATGACTAGACAGAATTTGCGCCACGCCTCCAACCTGAAGCAGCCCCAAGAAGAGGGACCTTGGGCCCCTCTGCATCCCTTCAGAATAAGGGATCAAAGCCTGACAGTGGGGAGAATAGAAGATAGGTACAAGGGAGATGAGGAAAATGACTTTTATTTATTTGAGTTTTTTGAGACAGGGTCTCTTATGTAGCCCCGGCTGACCCTGAACGTACAGTGACCCTTCTGTGTCAGCCTCCCAAGCACTGAGATTACAGGTGTGCACCGCCATTCCTGGCATAGTTTTGAAATTGCACTGTAGTGTCGTGGCATATGGCCATAAGCCCAGCTCTCTAGAAGGCTGAGGCAGGAAAATCAGTGTAAGTCACAGCTGGAACAATTTAGTAACTTAGAGTCTGTCTCAAAATAAAAAAATAAGAAAGAGCCAAAAATGTAGCTCAGGGCAAAGACCCTGGGTTGAGTCCCTAGAACGTGTGTGTGTGTGTGTGTGTGTGTGTGTGTGTGTGTGTACTTTTAAGAAGGCAGCCACTTCTGGGTGCAGTTAAAGTTACCCAAAATTGTCCATATCTGTACTCTTTCTCTCTGCTTCCTATCTTCCAAGCCTTTCATACCCCAAGTCCCTTAAAATAAGTAGTTTAAATCCATAAATTTGCTTAGTTGATAAAGTAAGAAATATAATAAACTGTGCATTTGCCTTTTTCTGTAAAATGGGCCATCCTTTTACTAATGGAATGAGCCACTGTCTTTATTCCTCTTGGTGGACCATTGCTTTTCTTCTGTAAACCAAGCCCAAACTTTCTATAGATTCACCAATTCCACAGATTTCCTCTCCCCAAAATACATAAATCTCCCCGATTCCTAACTACAATGCACCCCTCTCTTGAGGGCCTTTGAGTATATACTTTTAAATTCTGCCTAATAAATCCTTTAGGCCTCTTTAAACTGATGACACCCAGACTCCAACAAAGACAACTTCAATATATTTGAACATATACAGATTTAAGAACAAAACTGTATGGTCCAAAAGAGAAAAATCTGAAGTCAAAGGACTAATAAAGAATAAGCTTCCAAAGGGGTATGATGGTGTAGATGGCACACGTCTACAATCCAGCACTTGGGAGACTGAGCCAAGAGGATCACTGTGAGCTGGAGGCCAGCCTGGGCTACAAAGTGAGAGTGTCTCAAATTAAAAAAAAATAATAATCTTCAAATAAGGCAAAAGCTTTCATCATGTACATAACACACAGGTTGCTATTAATGCCTGAATTGCTACAATAAAATCTACTGTTCTTCATCTCTCCCTTTAGTCATAAATTAAGTGCCCATATATTTAATTAATAAGGTTAATTTCATACTTTTGGCCCTGTTCCAATAGCTTGTCTATCCTATGCAAATACCACATTGTCACAGTGTGGTCACACAATGGTCTTGGTATCATGATATCTTACAAATGCTCCAAGTTCATTCTGTAAAATAAAAAATGAAAAAATAGTGATGACATTCTTTTTCTCAAATGTGATGAGTATTTTCTTTGTCATTATTACTTATCTCATAAATATTAATTTATACCTGTTCAATATTTAATAGCACCATAGTAGAAAAAACTTTCATGTGCATAGCAGCACCAAAATTTATAAAAATTAGAAGTGACAAATATAAGGAAAAATGTATGAAAACATTTGGTGGGTTATTTTAATATGCCTCTCAATATTTGACAAGCCAGGGGGAGAAATAATTTAAAAGACATGGAACTGAAGAGCCAGATGGTGAAAGAGCAGTAAAAGACTTCAAAGAAGCTATTACAAATATGTTCAAAGAACTAAAAGAAACATACTTAAAGAATTAAAACAAGGGATGATGGCCATGTCACATCAATAAGAGATAAAATTATTTAATCAGAAACACATAGAAATTCTAGAGTTGAAAAGTACAATAATCAAAATGAAAACTTTGGGTGGAAAGTTCAAACAGAGGATCTCAGCTGGCAAAAGGAAAGATTAGTGACAATGTGAGAGACCATTCTGTGCACCAAAATATACAATGAAAGAATTCGTGATTAAAGAGGTTAGAAAAAAATGTTCAAAGAAACAATCGTTAAACATTTTCAAATATGTTTAAAAACATTAATCAATACAACCAAAGGCTATGTAAGTACATAAGGCAGTTCACATCCAGACGCATCAGAAGAAAAATGCTGGAAGCCAAAGACAGGGATATTTTAAAAGCAGTAAGCAAGGGCTGGCCAAATAGCTCCATGGATTAAAGTGCCTGTAAGCAAGCACAGGGACCAGGGGTTCGATCCCTAGACCTGCTATGCCGGGCATGCTCAGACAGCAGTTGAGACTGGGTGTGGTGGTGCACGCCTATAATCCCAACTCTTGGGAGGTTGTAAACAGGTGAATCACTACAAGTTTGATCTAGTAGTGAGACCCTGAACACCCTGTAGAATTTAAAAAAAAAAAAAAAAGCAGTAAACAAAAAACACTCATCAATAAGATTAACATTGGGCTTTTCACCAAAGATAATGAAGGTAACAAGGCACTAGGGTGATAGATTCTAACTTTTGTGGGGTTTTTTGGTGGAACCAGGGATTGAACTCAGGCCCTTGAGCTTGCCAGGGAAGTTCTCATTCCACCAAGTTTTTTTTTTTTATTTTTTTTAAGTCAATATTTAGAATTATTCAGCTGGACTCAGTTTAGATGATCCCAATTTTGTTGGCAACATCCAATGCATCATGATTAGAAACCAATCAAACATATGCCTTCTCTCCATCTGGCCTGATTAGGGCCAATAGACCTTGGCAACATCATAGAACTTCTTTACAGCTTGTTTGATTTGGTGCTTATTGGCTTTGGCATCCACAATGAACACGAGTGTGTTGCTATCCTAGATCTTTTTCATGGCTGACTCTGTGGTCAGGGGAACTTGATGATGGTATAGTGGTCAAGCTTGCTGCTCCTGGGGGTGCTCTTCCGAGGGTATTTGGGCTGCCTCCAGAGCTGCAGTGTCTTGGGACGGTGGAAAGTGAGTGATGTTCGTATGTTCTGTTTGTGGCTGTGGATGCCTTTCAGCACAGCCTTCTTGGCCTTCAAAGCTTTTGCTTTGGTTTCAGCTTTGGGAGGGGCAAGGGCTTCCTTCCTCACCTCTAGCACCATCTTGGTAAAAAGGCCAGATTCTAAGTATTGATGACAAAATTTTACCAAGCAAGACTCATATCCAGAAGAATTATCTTTTATCTTTTAAAAATGAAGGCAAAATAAAGACACCCCCAAATAAACAAAGCCTGATAGCACTGCTATATGCTTAACAAGAAATGCTCAAGCAGAAATCAAGAAACTCAAGGTAGTAATCTGAACACACACACACACACACACACACACACACACACACAAAAGATAGTCTATAACTGTATATTTCTCAGGTGTTTTAGAAAATACTTTCATAAAACAATACGTATATGATTGCATTGCCAGGTCCTAATACATTGAAATGTAATGTATTTGATAGTAATGTTACATAGCAGGAAAGTGGAAGCGAAACTGTACAAGACTGAGGAAAGAGCTCAAGATGGTGTTTCAACCACAGCCAAGTGCAGTAGCGAGTGCTTGTAGTTCTAACCATTGAAGAACCTGAGGTAGGAGGTTGACTTGAGTCTGGGAGTTTGAGACTAGCCTGGGCAACATAGCAACATTCTATCTTAAAAAAACAAAACCATGGGCCGGTCAGATAGCTCAGCCGACTAAATCTTAGGCAAGCGCTAGAGGAGTGGGGTTCAATACCCGTGCTGTGCCGGACCTGCCCCCAGGACATGCTGAGATGGTGAATGCGACCGGGCATAGTGGCACACTCCTGTAATCCCAGTGCTTGGGAAGCTGAAAACAGGAGGATCACTGCGAGTCTGATCTGTGTAGTGAGACCCTGTAGATCTTGTACTAAACACAGAAAAACAAAACAAAACAAAACAAAACAAAAAGCATGCCAGTTGGAGTGATGCACACCTGTTATCCCAGCATTAGGGAGGCTGAGACAGGATTGTTGGAAATTCAAGGCCATGCAAGGATATACAGTGAGCTCAGGGCCAGCCCAAACGACACAGTGAGACTGTCTCGGAAAACAAGCAATAAAACACACAGAAGAAAGGAAACAAACAAACAAACAAACAAACAAACAGCAATCACCTCACATCTACAGGTATAAATGAAGGGAATCAAAACTGGTAAATAAAAATGATAATATAACAAGTTTTATAAATTGATGCTTTCTCTTCTCTGTTTCTCTAAACCTTGAGACTATATAATACACCCATTACGCATTGTATATATCATCAATTATGATATGTTGTTGGATTTTTATTTTTTTTTAATTTCTTTTCTAACTGGCTCAAGATGCCTTAAGGGCAGGTCTGGTAAGTCACGAGGATCTGGGGATCGAACCACAGAATCCTGAGCCCGACTGCTTTGCTTAAGCAGGCACTTAAACAACTGAGCTAAGGAGCAGGCCCCTGGATTTTTAATGTAAACAATATATAAATAAGATAGTAAAGCGTAGGATGAAGCTATACTCAGGAGTAAAATTTCTATTATCCCTAAAATTGCTGTAGTACTAAATTGTGAATCTGCAGTAGATTTCGATGTTAGGCTGAATTTAGATTATGATGGTTGTCTCTGAACCCTGTCACTATGCCAAAAGCCCACACTGAATTGTATAATTCAAATCACTGACATCTAAGGCATATAAATTATCACTCAATAGATCTGTTTTTAAAACCAACTCAACAAAGCCAGGTGTGGTGGTGCACAGCTGTAATCCCAGCACTAAAGAAGCCGAGACAGGAATATCAAAAATTTTAGCTCAGTCTGGGCTACAAAAGGAATTTGAGGCTAGCCTCAATTACATAGCAAGACCCTGTCTTAAAATAATAATAATAAAATAAAATAAAAGGGGATGAGGGGATAGTTCAGCTGTCTAAGCGCCTACCTGGCAAGTGCAAGGACCAGGGTTCAATCCCCAGTATCACGTGCCTGAAATTGGGCGTGGTGGCACAAGCCTCTAATCCCAATGCTGAGGAGGCTGAGACAGAGGATCACTATGAGTCTGAGGGGTGTAGCAGGACCTTGTATCAATTAATTAAAAAACAAAAAGCTCTTCAAAAAGCCTAACTAAATAATTCATTAAAAACAAAAAATTGTAAATGTTAAATAAGATTTGACTAATATGTAACTGTGATAAAATACATCAATGTTGTGCTGGTCAAAGAATACATATTCTTTTTTTTTTTTTTTTTTTTTTTGGCGGTACAGGGGCTTGAACTCAGGACCTTCTGCTTGCCAGGCACGTGCTTATGCTGCTAAGCTATCTCTCCAGCCCCACATTCTTTTCAAATGGTACATTTACCTCCAAAAGATTTTACATTAGGCAGTAAAGGATATGTGAATATATCCCAAGAATGTAGAATTTCTATTATCCACAATGCAATAAAACGAGATGTCAAATAAAAAAAGATCAACAAAATATTCAAATAGTTTACCAATCAAAAGGAAAAATAATCTTCTAAAAATCTTGGGGGCTAGTAAGTCTTTTGGATGTAATGAAGATGGCAATCTCAGTTATTTTTAGAAAATAATGAAAAGAACAAAACATATCAGGTTTGGAGAACACTGCCCAAGCTTTACTTATTATTGACCCAATAAGAGAGAATTTGCTTATCATGTCATCATCGGGGCCTCATCCTCTTCCTGGCAGTGGGGTGGGATTACAACGGATCTGCCTCCGGAGGAATCGCAGAGGAAATCAGATTTCACACAGCTTGTGAATGCCCTATCGATTGTCTGCATCGCAAGCAAAGCCCCAGACAGCGGTGGATGAGACAAGATGCAGACAGGTTAACAAGTGCAGGAGAAAAATCAATGGAGACTGGAGACTGACACGAAAGAGGGCGAGTTAAAGAGCGAAGGATTAGGGAGACTCCTGGGGAGATTAGTCAAGTGAGCCTCACTGTGATCCCCGCTGTAGTCCAGAGGAATAGCCACAGAGAATCGGCACAGGCCTTACCCGAAACTTCCCCCATCAACGCTCCACTCATTCTCTGTCAATTTTAAGGATTGTGTATAATTGCAATTATAGCCCAAGTTTTCTGAAATACAAAATTTTGTGGTGTGTACTTCATTTTCAGAGTGAGGCCAGGATCATAACTTTTTTCACTCTCCGTGGCATTTGGATTCCTGTTTTATATAAATTCCTTCTAATTCCTCTTTTTAGCTACTATTTATCCTATAATAATGAGGACTTTTTTATATTAGTCTTCAATCAACAACTGGTTCTTTAATGGAAATTTCTTTTTTAATTGTTATCTTTATTCGTACATGTTTGCAGTACATGATAATTGCAATCACGGGGATTAATAAATGCACATAACACATAATTCTTTTTACTCCTCCCTCCTTCCCCTTCTCCCTCCCTTCATCTCTTGGTCCCCTTCCAGTTTGAGAAAGATGTTAGTGAGTTTTTGTTTGCTGAAAAGAAGGAGCAAAAGCTGAAGGGCCCTTAGGAACTAATAGCACAACTCAAAACGAGTTTGCTGCTGTCTTCCCATCAGAGGACGAGGTACTGGTGGGTCCTCCGTGTACGCGCAAGGGCCTCTTGTCAACACTGCCCTCCTCTCAGATATACCAATCGAAACACTGCTTTATCCTGGGTCATCAGTAGGAACTGTCCAAGTCCATTTTCGGTTACTGTAATAAAATACTGCAGGCTGGATAATTTCAAAGAATAGTGTGGTTTATTTAGCTCATGGCTCTGGCCGCTGGAAAGGGCACAGCGTCGAGCTAGCACGCACTCAGTTTCTGCAGAGGGACTCTCGCTGTATCAGAAGGAGGGGGCTGCGCTTGTGCAAAAAAGAATACAGCAGGGCTGGGGAGATAGCTCAGTAGAATAAGCGCTTGCCTGGCAAGTGCATGGGCCTGAGTTCAAACCTCGGTTGGCGGTTGGGGGGTTGGGGTGGGGGGAGAAAGAAAGAAAAGAAGACTGCAGCTCACCGGTTGCCCCAAAACCTGTTCTCGCGATAACATCCCTGGCCGCGAGAACTAGCTCACGGTCTAGAACCACATTAAGGCTGCTTGCCGTGGAATCCCCAGGACCCAAACACCCTTTGAAGTTCCCGCTACCTCTCCACATTGCTATGGCAGAGATCAAACTTAAGTGTGAGCTTCACCGGGGACAAATAGCCAAGCGGAAATCAATCTTTGGGCCGCCTGTGCCCAGCCTTGATGTCTTCTTCTAGCTGCTCTTCCGGAGAAGCCAGATCCTGCGGCTGCCGCCGTGGAAGACGCACGATGCGATGAGCGACCGGTCGGCCTCCTGAGCTCCGCTCTCCTGCCGTTTAGAAACCGCTGGAGGCCCACGTGGAAATCATACCAAGCCATCGCCAGGATTGCTGCGCCAGGATTGGTGCACCAGGCTTGGACTGACAGGCAGCTGTTTCCTTGGAGCTGTGAATTCCAAACCCCTGTGCCAAAGAAAAGCTGTGTGTGATGGTGCACATGCCACAGCCTGTTTCAACTCTTGCTTTGCTGTCCGCGCTCCAGACCCACATACCTCCACCATGACTGCAGTGTGGGGTTCCTAAAAGCCTGGCATAGTATTTCTTTCTCGGAGTAAGAGAAAAGATGATGCTTTCAACAACAGTTGATGTGTGGCTGCTCTATTCTGCTATCTTTTGCCCTCCCCCAGTGACCCAAGTCGTTTTTCCAAGATGGGTTTAGAGGTCAGGTTGTTTTTTTGTTTTTGTTTTTGTTTTCCCCCATGAAAATTAAGTGCATGTTTGAGTCAAACTCTCTGTCCCTCCTTCCCCCTTTGAGACAGGGTCTCACTATGCAGTTCAGGCTGGCTTTGAATTCAGTGCCTAGCCCTGGCCTTGTGGCAGTTCTGTTGCCTCAGCTGAGATTACAAGGGTGCCCCACCATGCCCACTTGCACTCGGTTTTGGATGTACATTCTAATGCAGCGAATACATCAATTCCAAGTGAATGTCAGTTGGCATGAGTAGAGCCCTCCAGCAGTCAAGGTCATTGGCCATCAGCTTGCTGTGGGTCATAAACTGAAGTAAACCCTCTCCCACCCTCACCCAATTTGCTCACCAGGGATTTTCTTGAGCCTCACAACTTCCTGGGACCTTCCAAACACCATTGCTCTCCCAGCTGTGGGATTCTAATGTAATTTATAGTACAAAATAGGAATGTGGTGATTTAACTCAACCTATATGTTTTTGCTTCGAAGTACTACCTTAGGACTTTAAATATTTTATATCAAATCTTGAATATTTAATGCATGACTGAATTGATGAGCCACTAACAGACAGAACTTGATTTCCCTCTTTGGCTATTCTAATTCACCCTGTATGTATATCTGTCATGGCCCCAAAGGGTGTGTGCAATTATTTCAGTGTGGAAGCATCTCAGATGATTGAAGGTATGACTGTTGTGGTCACAGCGAGATAATTAATTAGATTTAAACAGTCTGTGTGCCCGATGTTTGTCCTTGAAATTAATTGAAGCTTTTCCTCCCCAAAAAATAGAAAGAAAAAAAAAGGACTCGTGTCCTTTAGAACATTAATCAAAAACCTTTAAAATGTTTCAATAATTCTTAAAGTGTCAGTAATTGCCCTAGTTCCCTGTGCTTAAAGGGATTTATTTGAGAGTTATTTTCCCATGACAACTTAACATGAAAAACTCCAAGTTAAAAAAAGAAAAAGGAACTGGAATAATTGGCTTTGATGAATTCGAGTTACTGTTTCACACTGTAACTAGGGATGCAGAGAGTTTAAAGAGGCAGATGTGCTCTGAAAAAATAGTCAGGAAATTAACACATACAGTGTGGAAGGTAATAAACAATGCCTGGGCTGTACGCTTGTGCTCAATAACTGGGTCATCTCGGGCTTAATTCTTTCATTATTTCAGGACCAGGTACACTACTAGGGTTTTGCAGATAAGATCTGTGCCCTGGGCCAAAATACTGGAGAGCCCCTCCCTGCTCCAATCCCGTAGGCAAATGCAGCCGGGTACCCTGGGCCCTGACGTCACGATCCTGATGTCTGATCAGACTCCCCGCCCCACGTGAGAGCCTGGGTTCTCCCGAGGCAAACTGAAGGGCTTTCTCCCTTGTACGTTTCCCAGATTGGTTACATAAGAATTGGACCGTGTTTAGATAGACAAGCAACTGTTTCCTCAAAGTTTCTTTCACCTTATGATTTCATGATCATCCCAAATGTTTATTTTCTTTTTTTAAATGTATTTAGTACGGGATCTACAGGGTCTCACTACGTAGATTGGACTCGTAGTGATTCTCCTGTTTTTAGCCACTGGGATTACAGGCGCACACGACCATGCCCAGTCTCAATCACAGTCTCAGTGCACCCTGGGGGCAGGGCC
>NW_004524659.1:8194980-8195925 GCF_000260255.1 Octodon degus
TGCCTGCTTAGGCAGAGTGCAGCAGCTGGGGTTCCTTCAGTGCTGGCCCTGCCCCCAAGGCGCACTGAGACTGTGATTGAGACTGGGCATGGTCGTGTGTGCCTGTGACATACACAGGTCTTTGCACTGTGTATTTTTGAAACAGATTCTCCCTAAATTGCTAAGGCTGGACTCAAAATTGTGATCTTCCTGCTTCAGCTTCCCAGGATGCTGAGATTACAGGTGTGCACCACTATGCCCAGTTTAAAAAACTCCTCCCAAAAACACTTTCCAATAAAGACAAGATAATAGATACAAGATTGTATCAGCTGGAGAAGGATGTACAGGAAGCCATCAGGAGTTCATGTATTTTATGGTGTCTTAGTTACTTTACTGCTTGCTGAGACAAAATAATGCCCAACACCCAAAGTTAAGGTTCATTTAGCTTACACTTTGTGGAGGTATCAGTCTGGAATCAGCTCACTCCACAACAGGGCGGTGTGGCACAAGGGTGACAGTTCATGGCAGTGAAAAAACAGCAGAAGCAACTAAGGGAAACGGGGCTCAGGGAAATCAAGCCTCTTTCTGCCCCTTATACTGTATGCAGGCTACTTGCCCTAGGGTGGGTGTAACACTCACACCATTAATACCAACATTAAACTATGAATCAGTTATAAACTTTAGAAGTCCCCATGACTACATGAGGTGCCTTGTGGGGACATCTAGATGTACCATAACATATGGGACCTGGGTATGAACTTGGCAGTCTGCGGGACTGAAGCCTTAGGATCACAAGCTCAAGCCCAGCCTTGACAATTTAGCAAGAACCTGTCTCAAAATAAAAATAGTTTTGTTTTGTTTTTTAAAGTACTTAGAAGTAGTGTCTTAGTTACTTTTCTCTTGTTGTTGGGACAAATATCTGTCACTCAAGCTTAGGGAAGGAAAGGCTTATTTAGCTCCCAGTTA
>NW_004524659.1:8196471-8204001 GCF_000260255.1 Octodon degus
TAAAGACCTTGGATTTAGTCCCCAGTACTGCAAAACAAACAAACAAACAACAGCAGCAGCAATAACACCCACATAGCGTGTGCCCCCAAATTCTTGTAGTGGCATTGAACACTGCTGGGACCTTTAAGAGATAATTAAGAGCTGGGTGTGGCAGTGCACCCCTGTCATCCCAACACTCAGGAGGCTGACGCAGGAGGATTGCTGTGATCTCTAGACCAGCTGGGGCTACCTAGTAAAACCCTATCTCAGAGACTGCAACCCCTAAAAAGAAATAGATGATTATGTTGTCGAGGCTCTGTCCTCATGAAGAATTAATGTAATTAAACCTCTGCAAGAGTAGGATAGTTATCTCAACAGCAGCTTGCCAGAAAATGCATGTCCCCTAAACTGGGTATTGTAGTGCACGCCTGTCATCCCAGCGCTCGGGAGGCTGAGGCAGGAGGATTGTTGCAAGTTCAGGAGGAGCCTGGACGAGCCTAGGTTACAAAGTGAGTTCAAGGCCAGCCTGAACTGTGTAGTGAGACCCTGTCTCATAAAGATAAGAGAGAGAGAGAGAGAGAGAGAGAGAGAGAGAGAGAGAGAGAGAGAAAGGAAAATGTGCATTCCCTTGCTGTCACCATTCTTGCAACATGCTTTTGCCATGTGATGCCATGTGCCAAGTTATAACGCAGCACAAAGTCCTTAAATACTGCGACTGCCTGCCCAAGCTTGAACTGCCCAGCTCCCAGAGCTGTGAGCTAGATAAGCCTCTTTCCTTTATAAATCCCTCAGCCTTGCATTCTGTCAGAACAATAGAAGGTGGAACAGGCCAGCCCACAACTCATCCACATTGGGCCCTGTGCCTCTGCCTGTCCCCAGAACCCCAGAGAGGACAGGTTTGTCTTTCTGTCTTCCACAGAAGCCAGGGGGCAGGGAGGACAGTAGGAGGCAGGGACCTAGAGTTACCCTTCTGCACAGACCACACAGCAGGGGACAGGACCTTGCTCCTGAGGACGGAGGTGTCATGGGGAGGGGCGACGGAAGCCAGGCAGTGAAATCCAACCAGTGGTTGCACCCTGGCCGAACGGTAAGGAGGCAGCATGTGAGCAGGACCCCAGAGCCCAGAACTCGCGCAGCATCCACACGGTACCACGGCCTCTTGTCGCATCACATCAGCCACCCAGGGTCCCAGAGCACCTCCCACGGAGATGTCCACTGCCTACAGTGCTCTCCAAGGAGAATTCACAGCGCGAGGAACACAACAGTGACTCAAAACATGTGTTGACTGGGACTCTGAAACCACTGACATATGTGAAATTGCATCTCGCTGTTTTCTGGAAAACTCACACGCAGAGTGTCTGGGGAGAAGTCATGGGAGCCAACCCATACTCCTTCTCATGTGAGATCTGTGGGTCCTTGGGCAGGTGGTTTCTCCTCTCTGGGCCTCAATTTCTTCATCTGTAGATGTGGATGGTGATGCAGTTGCCTTGAAGGGTTAAGGGGGAAAAGGGATCCTAGTGTAGGTGAAGAGCCTGGCACGTATCAGGCATCAGCTACACTGTTTAATAATTATAATTGGACATGGACTGCTTCATACAGTGCTCCTCAAACAGACACTTCAGGCCATGACTAAAGACAAATGTGTGTGTCTTAAATTCTTCTTTAGAGACTCTTTTGCCAACCCTCAAATTTACTTTGCATCCTAGAATATGTGTGTATTTCATGCAAAGTTTTTTTTTTAATTTCCAGGATTTTATTATATCTTGATATTAGAAGATTCACCAGCAAGAATCTATTTAGTGTTCATTATATGCCAGGTATGGCCTTAAGCTTTTATTATGCACCAGATAGCAAAAGAAGGAATGCCCAGCCCTCCCTGAGTCCTATTCTAGCAGGCAAGACAGACCACAAATAGACAGAAAATAGAGGGAAAGTGAATACGTAGTGAAAGTACCATGGAGGGGGCCGGGGAGATAGCTCAGTAGAATAAGCACTTGCATGGCAAGTGTAAGGACCTGAGTTCAATCCCCAGTTCCTAAAAAAAAAAAAAAAATACCATGGAGGAGAACTGGAAGAGGTAAAAGAAAAAAGGACATGAGATAAAATATATTTTAAACAGGATGATCACACTGGGTATGTATCTCAGTGTAGAGTGTGCTTACCTAGCGTGCTCCAGGTCCCTGGAGCACGCTAACGAATAAATCCAGAGCATGGCCAGGGCAGGCCACCTCGAGACATGTGGGAACAGAGACTTGCAGAATATATTAAGATAATCACAGCCTCTGAAAGTGCCATGAGATCAGAATATCTAAAATGACTCTCCTTGGGGCTTACTTCACTCTGAAGCCTGCCAAGGCCATTTTTCCTCCTAGTGCATGCTACTGTGGATATAAGCACAGCCATTCTTCAGGGAAATGTCTCTTTTCCTTCTCTTTGCCTTCTTTTGAAGGAATTATCTATCTGTCTATCTATCTATCTATCTATCTATCTATCTATCTATCTATCTATCTATCTGCTTACCTCACTCAGAGAGGCAATCAGATTCCTACTAATGAAAAATAGAAGTTTCCTTAACAAGAAATTTTTTTCCTGTGGGAAGTTTTTAGGTATAGTTGTTTTGAGAGTTGAAATTTAAGTAAAACTCATTCAAGCTACATAGTTAGCAAATTATTGTTTTAAAGAGACCTATCGATTAAAAACATGTCCGAACAAGAGCAAGAGGGAAACACTCAGGAATAGAGCGTGTTCTCTGATACAGGAGTTTAGTAACTACCACACCTTGTGCCCAAACTCCCATGAAACCTGCCAGGATGTCACTTTGCTTGGAAGAGTGAAAGGGTCACAGCACTGGGTCACAGAATCCCCACCTGTGATAACTGTGCTATTGACATAAATCTAGATTGTCATGAAAAAAAAAAAAAAAAGCTGTTTCTGATAACGAATTGTCCAAGAATCACATGAGGTACACAGATGCCAAATCTTGTGAAGAGTCCAAGGGTAAGGCTCCAGTTAGCTCAATATTTTTTCCCCTGTTGCTTCCAAAGCTGGAGCTTCGAGTGCTCAGCTCTGCCCCCTGGGATAAGCGAGAGGCTAAGGGTTGGTTTTGATTACTGGTTTCTATGGTAACTGGGAACAGAATATTGAAGAGAGGGGTTTGGGGCATGGCAACTGGAAACGCAGCTAGCTTTGGGATACCTAATGCCCAAATTCAGCTAAATAATCAGTTGGGAATAAAGACACTACATCCTTAAGGGGGATCTACGCTGAAAATTAGTTCTGGATTCCTCAGGGATCACGACCACATCTGGGTACTTTGGTTGGGTCTATTCTTGTCTTGTTTACCTAGGTTGTTTTTTTTCTCTTCAACCTTCTCTCCTCAATCCTATATTTAAAAATCCAGTTGACCCTTGAACAGCATGGGTTTGAATTGCATGAGTTCATTTAAGCATGGTTGGGGGTATTTTTAACAATTTGAAAACATTTATGAATGAACCACTTAGTCTAAAAATGACCAAAAAATTAAGAAAAAAAAAAAAAAGATATGCCACAAATAGGTAGAGAATAGTGCATTTTATCATTTGCTATCATGAAATACTTGCAAATATTATCACAAGTTTAAAAGATACCAAGGCAACACACAGAGACTACATGACATCACTCACAGTAGAGAGAAATGTGAACCAATGAAGGATGTAGTATTAAATCATAACTGCATCGAATGAACTGTAACACATATGGTCTCGCTGAAATAGTGTGCGGCCACTCCCCGTTGCAATTGCTGGGTGTCACAAATGATATACAGTGCTATGACTCCCCGAGAAATTGCACCCCTAAGTCCCAGGTAGGCACCTAGCTACACTTTCCTAACAGTAGTCCCTTTAATGTGCCCTCGACCATGGCGAGTGTAGTCTGTGGGGAAAGTTTTGGAAACTGTTGATGAGGGGCTGAGTTAGAAATGCTGTCAGCATCCTGGGGAGGACGCTGCTTACCTGGCCTCTCAGTTCCCAGACGACAGGGAAATTTGAATTGCCCTCTTTTTTTGACTATGACAAAAGCTTATTTAACAAAAATTTAATATATGAAAATGGGTATGACCCAACCTTCAGTCAGTGCAAGTAGCACTTGGAGGAGGGGCGTGAATTTTTCTGCTGAGCAGTCATTATTTAAACTCATTCCAAGGCTTCCAACATGATGATACCATTTCCTTGTAGTACCACCATTCCAGTGTTGTTCTGTTGCCCACTGGTTGCCTTCTCCACACATTCATCTATCACAAGATTCATGAAAGGATCAAATCCTCACCTTATTCTGTGGACATGTCTGTCACCATTCAATTTCAATGATAACTTCTTATCCGTAAATTTTTTCAGCTCGGGAGGGTGAGCTTTGCTCATCTTGTGTAGTTGGCGGGCTCAGGGATCCTTTGAAAGCTGAATTGTCCTTGTGTAAGGGTTCTCTCGTCTTTTAATCAGTTGCAAACCAGTATCAGGCTGGCCTGATTGGGTTTTACCTTTTTTTTTTTAAGATAAGATCTCAAACTGTGTAGTTCAGGCTGAGCTTGAACTTCTATGTATAGGATGGGCTCAAACTCAGAGTCTCCCATGTGCTGGGATTACAGGCATACCCATGCCTGGATACTTTCCTTTCCTTTTCTTTCTTTCTTTTTTTTTTTTTTTAGTGAGCTAATATACTGAGAAAAATTGTACAACATTAAAGTGTATAAGTGGGTAATATCCCAATGTGAGCACCTTAGGTCAGGGAACACAAGTCTCCTCGTAGCTCCCCACCCCTAGGTATCCCCTACTTCCTCCTCAGAGGCCCCAAACTGTTTTGCCTCTTTAGAACTTGATGAAAATGCATTTCTATGGAATGCTTTCTCTCCACGCTATGTTCATGAGGACCACCTGTGTCGGGAGCAGTCTAGAGACATCTTTCGTCTATAGACATCTATTGTATGAATACACCGAAAGGTGCCCACCCGCAGACCTCTAGGCATGTTCGGATTGTGTTCCGCTGGGGGCTATTACTGATGCCTCTGTGAACATTCTGAGTGCGTCGTTTGAAGCACACATGTCTGCCTTGTTCTTATACCTGGGAGGGAATCTCTGGGTCATGGGGTGTGTGTCTGTTCAGCTCTAGGGTTGCCCAGTCATTTTCCCAAAGTGGTTATAGCAGTTTACACTCAAAAATGTATCAGAAGTTGAGTCAATTCCTCTGCTGCATTGACTATATCCCCTCAAAACTCTTGGGTTGAAGTCCTCACCCCAACTATCTCAGAATATGACTGGATTTGGAGACAGTCTTTATAGAGATTCTTTTTTTTTTTTTTTTTGCAAAACTGGGGATTGAACTCAGGCCCTGGCGCTTGCCACGGAAGTGCTTATTCCACTGAGCCATCTCCCCAGCCCCTACTTTTTTTTAGATTCTTGAAATTAAGTTCATTGTGGTGGCTGTAGTGCAATATGAAACCAGGTCTCTGTGACACAAACTTGTGACCCTAGCACACTGGGAGGTCAAGGCAGATGCACTGCAAGGGTAGAGCCCAGTTTGGGTAATATAGCAATTACTTTTTTAAGACTCTGTCTCAATACAAAAAATAAAAAGGGTTATGGATGCAGTTGAGTACGAATGCCCTAGGTTTGATTTTCAGTACTGTAAAAAAGAGATGGGGGGCAGTGAGGTAGCTCAATGGACTAAGCACCTGCCTAGGCAAGCGCAGGGACCAGGGTTCTATTCCAGGCATCACACCTTCCCCCAGCATGCTGAGCCTGGGTGGTTGTGCATGCATATAATCCCAGCACTGGGGAAGCTGAACCAGAAAAATCACTATGAGTACAAGCTGTCTAGTCAGACCCTGTACCAAGTACATAAAAAATAGAGAGAGAGAGATAGGGAGAGAGAGATTAGGAGACAGATATGCCCAGAAGAAGACTATATTTAAAAATGGCTTGTGCTTATAATGTTTAATCAATTATGCATGCCTATATCTTATAATCTGAGCAGCTACTTAGATGATAACAATACCCACTATAGCTGGGGATATAGCTCAGTGGCACAGGGCCTGCCTGGCAGGGTGAGGTGCTGAGTTCAATTTCCAGTAGCAAAAAAAAAAAAAGGAAAAGAACAAAAAAAAAAAAAAGAAAAAAACAAAAAAAAAAAAAGAATGATACCCAACATGTTAACCATTATTAATTGTTAATCTCCTATAATCTTGTTTTGAAATTGTGTGTTGTTTTTCTCTTTAAATATATATATATATATATATATATATATATATATATATATATATCCATTTAAAAAATAAGAAGACATTAGAAAGCATCCACAACAAGCTCCCAGAGAATCTAGATTTGGACTTCCAGCCTCCAGAATTTTGAAGAAATAAATTTCTGTTCTTTAAGACAACAACCTGTGGGGTTACGCGATGAACTTCGCTGTGGGCTCACATACCCGCATCTTTACTGACACTGCATGCTGACTTGGTCATTTTGATTTTGCTCTTTCTGGTAGGGTTTGGGGATGGGATCTTCTTATTTCATGAACTAGCATTTCCCCAATCACTCATGAAATCAAGCAACTTTTTCAGTGTTTACTGGCCATTACCTATTCTCATCTTTTTCTCGTGGACTCGGTTTTGTGTTTTGCTTTGTTTTAGCCACGGTCTTGCCATGTAGGTCAGGCTGACCTTAAGTTCACTGTATAATTCATGTTGGCCCCAAACTTATGATGATCTCCTGCCTGCCCCTCCTGAGTGCTGGGTTCACGGGTGTGCACCCCCACACCTTACTGGGACGTCTCTTTAAAATTGACCTATAGGAGTTCTTTATACCTTGTGCTCTGGACACGAAACCTTAATCAGTCATATATTAATGAATAACTTCTCCCACTCTCTGGCTTGCTTTATTACTTGATGAATAGTGTCTTTTGATGTACCAAAGGTCCTAATTTTAATGTAATACAATTTCCCTATCCTTTTGGGTTTAGTGGGTTTGTAACCAGCTTGTGAAAACCTTGCCTACCTCCTTAGTAATAGAGATCCTTCCTGCATTCTCTTTCAGAAGCATCATTGTTTTAACGGTCACATTTAGATCATTGAGCTGGAGATTTAGCGCAGTGGCGCAGCACTTGCCCGGCAAGCATGAGGTCTTGAGTTCAACTCCCAGTATTCAAAACAAAACAAAACAAAACAAAAACAATAAAAGTAATACATTTAGATCATAGATATGACAGAAACTGATTGTGTTGTTGTGGTTGTGGTTGTAGCTGACAGAGGGTCTTGTTGTGTGTTCTTCTTGAGGCTGGGTTGCCAAGCTCATAGCAATCCTCCTGCCTCAGTCACCTATGTACTAGTATTATAAGCACGTGCCCAACACCCAGCTAGGAACTGACTACTCTTCTTCTCCTTCTCCTTCTCCTTCTCCTTCTCCTTCTCCTTCTCCTTCTCCTTCTCCTTCTCCTTCTTCCTCCTCCTCCTCCTTCTTCTTCCTCTTTTAGTATTCAAGGCCCTCAAAAAGTGGTCACTACTCTTCTTCTCCTTCTCCTTCTCCTTCT
>NW_004524659.1:8204101-8233175 GCF_000260255.1 Octodon degus
TCCTTCTCCTTCTCCTTCTCCTTCTCCTTCTCCTTCTCCTTCTTCTTCTTCCTCCTCCTCCTCCTTCTTCTTCCTCTTCCTCTTCCTCTTCTTTTCCTCCTCCTCTTCCTCCTCCTCCTCCTCTTCCTCCTCCTCCTCCTTCTCCTTCTCTCTCTCCCCCTCCTCCTCCTGCTCTCCCTTTCTCTTCTTTTTTTCTATTTTGTGCAGGCTCTTACTACACAGCTGGGACTTTTAGTGATCCTCCTGTTTTCAGCCTCCCTAGCGCTGAGATTACAGGCATGTGCCCCCACACCCTGACTCGGTTGCCAGCTCAGCACACCCAGGGGTGGAGCTCGCAGGGCATGTGGTACCAAGGATCGAATCCCAGCCCCTGCACTTGTCTAAGCAAGCCTTTAGTCCACTGAGCTATCTCTCTGGCCCTGACTTTTGCTTCTGATATGGTGTGGTCTAGAATTTTTTTCCCCATAAGGATATCCACTTACCATACTGAAAAAGCCATTCTTTCCCTTCTGCTGTGCAGTTGTCACTGTGCTCGTGAGTGGATGATTATGTGTACATGGATTTATTTCCAGGCTCTTACTCTCTTCTGTTGGTCTCGCTCTGCTTGTGCCAGTATCACATTGTCATGTTATTATTATATTATAATGAGTTCATAAGTTCTAGTACAAATCCTGCAAATTCATTCTTCTTCAAAGCAGACTGTGCTATTTTTGGTACTTCACATTACATAAATTTAGAATCTCCTTGTCATTTTCCTTAGAAAACCAATGGAAATTTTATTTGGGTCCCATTAAATTTGGGGAGAAACGATATTGACAGATGAATTTTTCCAGCTCATGAACATGAATATGTACTCATATTTTATTTATATATTTATTTGTTTATTTATATATTTATACTAGGGATTAAACCCAGAGCCTCTGAAAACCAGGCGCATCCTCTACCACTGAGCTACACCCTTAGCCCTTTATTTAGGTTTTCTTTTAATATAACTCTATTTGGGTTTTTGTTTGTTTGTTGAGACAGGGTCTCACTATTCGATATGAGCTGGCCCTGTGCTCACTTTTGGAGCCCCTAGGCTGGTCTCGAACTCTTAGCGATCCTCCTGTCTCAACCTCCTGAGTGCTGGGATTACGGGACCTTGTGCTTGCCAGGTAGGTGCTTATGCCTCTGAGCTATCTCCCTGGCCCCTCAATAAAGGTTTTAATAGGTACTATAAGTGACTCATTCATATTTCACTAGATTTATACCTAATTACTTGTATACTCCTGGACATGATGTGGGTTTTTTTTTTTTTTTGCACTACTGGAGAGCCAACTGAGGGTCTTGTGTATTGTAGGCAAGTCTTATATTTCCAGTGCAGCTGGGCATGGTGGTGTACCTCTGTAATTCCAGCAGTAAAGAAGCTGAGGCAGGAGGATCATTGTGAATTCAAGGGCAGCCTGGGCTACATAGTGAGTTCAAGGCTAGCTTCAACTAAACCTTGGAATGCTGTCTCAAGAAATCAACATAGGGCCAGAGAAATGGCTCAGTAGAATAAGTGCTTCCTTGGCAAGCACAAGGGCCTGAGTTCAATCCTTGGTTCCGCAAAAAAAAAAAAAAAAAAAAATCAACATAAATATATTTCTAAAATATTTCTAATCCAGACAACGGTCTTCTAAAATTCCGTTTTCTAATTGTCTATTGCTGACATATAAAAATGTAATTACTTTTTATTTGTTGATCTAGTGCCCCATACTCCTGCTAAATTTTACTAATTAATTCTAGTGGTCTGGCTGAGATTCTGTGGCTTTCCTATATAGCCAGTCATGCCATTTGTAAGTATTAGGAACTTGCTTGATTATTTCCTTCTTTTTTTTCTTTCTCTTTATGAGACAGGGTCTCACCACGCAGTTCAGGCTGTCTTGAACTCACTTTGTAGCCCACGCTGGCCTTGAACCTGCAGTGATCCTCCTGCTTCAGCCTTCTGAGTACTGGAATTACAGGTGTGAGCCACCACATCCAACCTTTTATTTACTTATTTTGAGACAAGATTTTGCTTAATTGCTAAATTGCCATACAGTGGACTCAAATTTGTTATCCTCCTGCCTCAGCCTCCTAAAGTGCTGGGATTACAGACAAGCTCTGCCTCAGCTGACTATCTTTTCTATTTTAATCCCAATAACTTTTCTTTCCTTATTACATTGTCTAGACCCACTAGTATAATATTGGATAGAAATGGTGATAGCCAGTATGTTTTTCTTATTTTTGGTTTCTGACAGAAGTCTCAATATTTCACCTATTTTCTGTAGGTATTTTAAAGTACCATACCCCCCAAAAAGTTTACACTTATTTTTACTTTGCTAGAAATTTTTACTGTGACTGAGGGGTGAATTTTATTGCACAATCTTTTATTTATTGACAGGATCACGTGATTTTCCCCTTGTTTGGTTATTGTGGGAAATAATTTATTTAAAATACTAAAAAAAAAAAAAACCTCTTTTTGGGGGAGGAGATAAAGGTTATTTTTCTGTCCTCAGAAAGCAAGTCAGGAAGGGCATGCTCTGTTAATAGTCCCTGGAAAGACAAATATTTATTGCCCTTGAATGTTGAGTAGAACCCACCAATGACCCAAATGGACTTAGAGTTTTCTTCCTGGCAAAGATCATGGATCCTTTGGGTCATGGATTCAATTTATCTGATTGATAGAAAATCATTCAGGGTTTTTTCCCCAGTCTTTTGTCACTTTAACTTAGGTTGTGATTTTTTTTTCCCCAAATGTTATCTGAATGTCTGAATTTATTATCATAAGAAGTCTTTGCTTAACGTAGTCTCCTCTTATGTTTTTAAGATCTGTAAGATCCACTGTGATTTTCTTTTTGTCAGTTCCATGTTTGGCATTTGTTTTTTTGGTTTTTTTCAGGTTTCATTTTTTAAATCAGTTCTGAAGGACATTCCAAACACATGAGACACAAAAGAATATTTTTTCTTCCACTATTAAAAATAATGACATTCACAAACATTTTCAAGAAGCTCTTACACTCATGATGGTAGATCTTCAATTAAAAAAAAAACCTCTAGGCAATCATATTCTTGATGCAGACTGCTCACATTTACATTCAAAAATTTTTCTACTCATGATTAAGAAATATGTATATATTTGAAAAATAACCCCAGATTCATGATTTAAAAGAAAAATATCAGTCTGGCACAACTTTTTTGTGCGCCAGAAGCAATGATCCTGAGAGTCCAAACTAAAAACTTTTTTAAGGAAAAACTCCCATAACTACAAATGTCTCAGAAATTTGACTTTAAATGGGGGGAAATTCAAATATCACAGAGCTTTCTAAAAGGTCTTTAACAAGATACCTTGGGAGCTCAATTAAAAAATAGTAAATATACCAAACGAGTTTCAGCGCGGCTTCAAAAATCTTTATATGGCAATTTGGAAGGACGACCCTGTATGAGAAGTGTTATTCCTGTGTATGTCATGTCTACAAGCCTCTCTGTTGTCATAATTGTCTCTGTAATTCCCTCCTGAGTTTTGATCATAGCCTCCCTGGCTTCTGCCACTGGAGTCTCTGGATCGCCCGTAACCATATGCATGTCCTCCAGGTCGACTGTCATTCCTGCCACTCCCATAGCCCTGGTCCCCACCACCTCTAGAGTAGCTGCAATCACGTCCATGGGCCCCAAAAGCACCTCCTCCTCTGGTGCCCCGGGCAGATTTGCCTGCATGGTCCACACGGATCTGGCAGCCATCCGGGGACTCTCCATTCATGACTCTCGTGGCATCTGAGGCATTCTCTGGATTGGCAAAGGCGATGAAGCCAAAACCCCAGGATCCCTGATTTCCCGGCCCTTGACAACAACCACCTCAGAAATAGGCCCAAAGCTACTGAAGTGGTCTTCCAGTGCCTGCTTGTCCATATTGAAATTGAGCCCCCAATGAAGAGCTTCTCTTCTTCAGAAGACATGGCAGTGAATTCAAATCCTGGGACTCAGAAAGTAATAAGGAACCACGGAGGGGAAGCGCTGAAGAACAAGGAGAACAGGGCCATCTTTGGCATTTTTTTCCCCCAATTTTTGTTTTTTCTTAGTCTATGTTTGAGGCACATCATGATGACATCCCTCCTGGGGAGTCCACACGTGCATGTGACACATCTTCCTTCTCATTCCCTGCCACATCCCCTCCATCTCTTGGCCCCATTCCTCTTCAATCTTCTTTTTTTGTCTTTGTTTCTTAAAGTCCATTTGTTTTTAATTTTGTTGGTTCCTATTGTAATCCTTATTATTTCCTTCCTTCTATTTTCTTTGGGTTTAATTGCTGTTCTTCTAAACTTTTTTTCCCCTCTTTTTGAGACAAAGGCTATGCCATCCAAGCTGGCTTCTTGAAATCCTCCTGCCTCAGCTTCATGAGTGCTAGGCTTATATGTTTGTACCACCATACCTGAAAATCTTGTTTTTAATTTTTAATATGGGTCATTTTATCTTTGATATTTTTTTCAGCTTTCTTTTTTAACATTAGACTATGAGAAGCACTCAATTACCTGTGGCCCATCATTTCATTATATCACTTTTCTGCTAGCATTTTATTCAAAATACTTTCTGAGTTTCATTACAATGTCTCCCTTGACCCAGTAGATTTTAAGAAGCAATTCCTTTTTCTCCCCTTTTGTTTGTGGTATATAATATTTACATTCACTTTGGGGAATTGGTATGAATATATATATATATATATATATATATATATATATACCATGATTGATCAGCTCTGATCCTAAAAAATATTTCTTAACTTCCAATACTTGAGGATTTAGAGGATCTTACTAGAACTGATTTCTAGTTTAATTCTCTTACTGTACAAAAACATTTTCTATGAGTTCAGTCTTTTCAAATTTCTTTGTACCTAATTTATGGATATGGCTACTTTGGTACAGTTATAGGACTCTTGAGAAGAATGTTCATTCTTCAGATGTTGGGAGCAAAATTTTATAAATGGTATTTAAATTAAAATCTGTTAATCTTACATTGCTTACATCTCACGTATCCTTAGGAATTCTGTGTGTCTATTAGCTATTGATGAGATTGAGAACATCCAGGGTGCTATGGCTGTAGACCCTATTAGCTATTGAGAGGGGGTGCTAAAAACCCACACGATAGCTGGAGATATAGCTGAGCTGCACAGTGCCTGCCTGGCAAGCACTAGGTCCTGAGTTTGATTTCCAGTACAAAAAGAAAAAAAAAATCTATACAATTCCCCATTGTATCTTGTTTCTTCCTTGAGTTTTGATTTGTTTTGTATATTTAGAGGCAGTGTTATTGGATGCATACAAATTTAGAATTGTCATGTTCTCTTAAAGATTGACTCTTCTAATTATCCCTGTTTATCTATAGTTCTGGCTTTGGTTTTGGCAGCACTGGGGCTTAAACACTAAGTTACATTCACAGTCTTTTATTTTTCACTTTGGGATTTGGTCTCCCTATGACGCTAAATTTCTTGGGCTGGGTTTGAGCTTGCAATCCTGCTTCAACCTCCCAGAGTGCTGAAATGATAGGCATTCACCACCAGGCCCAGCTTAGCCATATTTTAACTGTCTTCATGCTTCCTGTCTGAAGAGCTAAATTTTTCTGATATCAATATAACTGTAGTCATTTTCTTCTGGTTAATCTTTGCAGTCTCCATAGGCTTTCATTGTCATTGTCATCTTTTCTATATCCTTATATTTCAAGTATAGCTCTTGTGAGCACTTTTAGTTGAATGGGTTCATTATTCAATCTGATAACTATGTTTCATTGGAATATTGATCTTTTTATATTTAATACAACTTGTAGTACATCAAGATTAAAACCTAGCACTCTTCCATTATTCTATCTTCACTCCCACCCCCAATTTTCTTAACATTGGTTTAATCAGTCATTTGTTCCCATCCACTTCCTTCCTGTGGTAACTTGTCAAATTGTAGGAACAGAGGGTAGACTTCATGGTAAGAGGAAGCAGACCTAGGCATGGGGGGGCATGAAAAGAGGGGTTGGGAAGGCAGGGCAAGTAAAAGAGTCAATTTGTGTATTATATGCACCAGTTCCCCACCATAAACACATTTATTGTGTATTACAAACGTATACTAATAAAAAAAGGGAAAAAACCCTGAAGATTGAAATATGCCTCTATTATTAATTAAGTCAATATGCATTAGTACATTGAATTTCTCCTAAATAATTAGAAATACATTTAAAAATTTTACCTTCTTCCTGTAGAAAATGCCTCCCATGCCACACCTAAATCCCATGGCACCTAACATTCCCAGGCTCCTTGGCCCCCTTTACAGTGCCAGCCATCTGTGACTCCACTCTGCCCAAGGGCTTCTTTGGATGCTGGGTTCAGAAGTGGCCAGAAGAGCTGGGAAATGAAAAATTCCTTGGGGTACTCTTCTGCCAGTTGGTGACTGCAGTTCTCAGCTAAATTGTCCAATTCCTGTCTCCTCCAGGTGGGATTAGCTCTGAGGGACATGCTCTACTCTGGCTCTCAAAGTTTCCAAGCAGGAAGAAGCTCCAGTGATCCATGGTGCTAATTTGTTGAATTATGCCCTTCGGCGGTGGTGATTGGGGCAGAACTCAAGGCCTCACTAGGCTTGGAAAGCCTCTAGCCCTGAGCCATACCCCAGCCCCCATGCTAATTTTAATTGGTTCCCCTGCCTTCCCTACCTTACCTCTTCAATCCCATATCTGGATTACTTCTGAAACCAGCTACATAAGCTCCGGTCTTTATTTTGGAGTTTGCTGCTACCCCCGTTTTGTATATTGCTGTCATGTATTTTGATTCTATGTGCATATCAAGCTCATTACTCATTGTTATTTTTGTTTAATGTAGTCAGTCCTCACCTAGATTCACCTATACATTTTACACTTTCTTAAATCTCAATCTCTATTCCTCCTAAATTTCCGCCCTTAATTCTGGGATGATTTTTTTTCCTTGTGCTTGAAGAACTCCTTTTGGCATTTCTTCTGCAGTATGTATATGAGTAGTTAATTCTTCCAGGTACTGTCCTTGTAAACATTTCTTCCTTTTTGTTTCTTTGAGACACAGTCTCACTATGTAGCCCAGGTTGGCCTCCAACTCATGGAAACCCCCTGCCTCAGCCTCCAGAGTGCTGGGATTACAGGCATGCACCCTTCAAAGAGTATGTGGGGTTTTTGCTTTTTTCTAGAGACTGCTAAGATTTCTTTTATTTCTGAAACTTAGTTTCATTGGATACGGAGTTCTATGTTGGCAAATATCTTCTTTCAGCTCATTAAAAATATTACTCATTTCCCTCTGACTTGTCCTGTCAAATAGTTGTAAATTTCCTTGTTCCCTTCAAAGATGGTGTGGGGGGTTTCTGCAAAGATTTCTGTTTCGTTTTTATTATCTTCACTGTGATGTACCTAAATGTCTTTCTTTGTATGTATCCATGGGTGCGCATTCTCATTCCTCTTATTCTAGAAGCCCAGAAAATGATTTTAAGCATTTGTTATATATCTCTTAAACTATTTCTTGTATTTTCCCCTCTCCATTCTCCAGTCTGCGCTTGTCTTTCATTTCACTGACTCCCTGGTCTCCGCAGGCTGCTTTCATTATTATTATTTTAGCTTTTCTGAGCATCTATTACAAGATCCCAACAGTGTTTTATTTTTTCTTCCCAACATCCTGCTCTGTGGCTTCCTTGGCTCCCTTGCCTGGATGCCAAAGAGCCGGGCATTGGCGGGGGCCATGCGCAGACTGGCGAACGCCTTAAAGGGTTCTCTTCCTCCGTGATGACTCTGTCCTTCTCCTTCTTGTAGATGTTCCTGATGGGCATCTCAGGTCCTGTCAGCGGGGTGGCCAATTTGAGTTCTTCAGCAGCGCTGTCTCCCTTGCGGGGGGCCTACAGCTTCCTGGGGAAGAGGATGAGCTTGGAGCGGTACTCTTTCCGCCGCTGCACGTTGGCCTGCAGGGACTCTGTGGATTTGTTCCGCCTCCTTGGGTCCACCGAGATGCCAGTGGTCGGGGCCACCTTCTTGTGAATACGGGCCACCCGCAGCTCCTCCAGACTGAAGCCCCTGCCGGCCGACCTTCGTGTGGTATGGCACCGTGGGACAGCACACTATGGGCCAGATGGGTCCGGACGCAGGGCCCGGGGAGATGCGGCACGCTTTTGCCTGCCGGACCTTGCTTGCGCCTGCGGATCTTGCGAGGGGGCTGATTGAACCACATGTGGCTGCTAGTCCTTGTGGAAGCGGGGCTTCAGAATTATGCCATTCCGGAA
Organism: Octodon degus; assembly: GCF_000260255.1. Taxonomy (NCBI): domain Eukaryota; kingdom Metazoa; phylum Chordata; class Mammalia; order Rodentia; family Octodontidae; genus Octodon; species Octodon degus. Next base: position 8,212,366 of record NW_004524659.1, read on the forward strand.
GGCTGGGCGCCGTGTCGCCTCTTAGGCGGCAAATCGGCGGAACAGAAACTACAGGCTGCTTTCAAGTCTACTTGACCACCAGTTTAGGAATGTTTGTTCCCTCCACGAACATCTATTCTCATCTCAATTTCCGTTCTTGTTCTTTCAGACTAAAACTTTCTTTTCTTTTTTAGCAAATCTTGGTCCCTGGTGAAACTTTCCGTTTACTGATTTTCTTGAATAATCAATTTTAAAACTATTTATCAAAGTATAATATAACGTATTAGACAAACAGACCAGTAGAACATGTGTGCTTATGTGTGCGTATAAAGCAATTGATTATGAAGCGTCGGCGCATGAAATTACAGAAGCTAAAAGTCCAGGTTCAGGAAAGCTGATTTTATAATTTCCAGTCAAGATAGAAGTCTGGAGGGAGGAGAAATGCAAAGACCAACAGGTGATGAGAAAAGATCCCCACTGAGTCCTTGATTCTGCCCAGGTTTCAGTGGACTGCACGAGGCCCGCCTACACTGAAGAAGGCAACCTGCTTTACATAGTCTGCTGACTCAGATGTTAACCTCAACTACAAACAACCCTCGAAGATATGCCCGAAATAACACTTAGTCAATGATCTGGGAGTTCCATGGACCAGTCAATTGACACGTACATGGTTTAGGTCTAAAATATCCCCCAGGGAAAAAAAAAATAATAAATAAATAAATAAAATATCCCCCAGGAGTGTCATGGATTTAGAGGTGAGGCTCTTAGGAGGTGATTTGTTTTGGGGGGCGGGGGGCTGGACTCATCAATAGATTCACTTGTTGAGTTTGTAGCTGACTGTGCTGTTAGGAGGTGGAAACTGTGGAGGAAGTGGGTTACTAGGATCGTGACCTAGAAGAACGTAACTTTATTCCTCGCTGCCTCCTTTGCTCTGGGCCTCTCTCTCTGTCTGCTTCCTGGCCACCACTGGTGGCTGAGCCGCTTTGCTCCTCTAGAACTTTCCACCATGCCACGTGTGCCTTAGAGCCAGGGACAAAAGACTGAACCCTCTGAAACCCTGAACTAAAATAAATGTCTACTCCTCTAAATTGCAAGTGTCAGGTGGGTTGTCACAGTGGCAAAAATAACATGTAAAATTAACCACCACATATACATAGAGAGGTGTATTTAAGTGTGCTTATTCATGAATTTTTATAAAAGGAATACTCCTGCATGTCCAGCATAAATTAGTAAGACATAACCAGCACCCAAGAAACCCCGCTTCCTCTCCCTTCTGCTTAACCTCCCCTTGAGGATCACTACTACCCTCCCTAGCTTCTAATTCTATAGATTAGTTTTGCCTGTGTTTAGATTTGCTGACTAAATGAAATCATGTGGCATATTTGTTATTTCTGCATGACAAATTAACCCCAAACTTCACAGCTTAAAAATATTTATTATGTCACAGTTTTTATGGGTCAAGAATCCACATGTGGCTTAGCGAATGGCTCTGGCCCAAGGCCTTGTGAATTTGCAGACAGGCTGAAGGTACAGCTGTGGCCCTGTCTGCGTGCTCAGCGAAGGGGGCCATCAGGTCCAGTCGGCAGGTGTGGGCAAGACTCAATGTTTATTTTATATTATTGATTTCTTGTGTGTATGGTACTAACCTATGCCCCAGCCCTTGTTTTATTTTATATTTTGTATTTTAGGACAGTGACTCATTAAGTCACTAAGTTGTCCAGGCTTTTCTGGAATTTATGACTCTCCTGCCTCAGCTTCCCTGAGTGCCTCAGTTACCACATCTAGCTTGGTGCTGATTTACTTATTTCTTGTTTGCTTTTGTGATATGAGAGATTGAACCAAAGGCTTTTGCTCTAAGCTACATCCTCAGCTGCAGCTGCCTCCCCCACCCCCGCCCCCCCCACACACTTACTTTTTGAGACAGCATCTGGGCTAGAACTTGTGATTCTCTGGCTTCAGCCTTTCAGAGGGCTGGAATTATAAGCACTCACCATCACACCAGGCTTATTAATGTTGACTTTTTTTTAAAACTTTTTTAAAAAATGTATTTATTTATGTGTGTGTGTGTGTGTGTGTGTGTGGCCAGCTCAGCCCACCAGGGAGTGGGGCTGGCTGGCATGTGGTGCTGGGGGATTGAACCGCGGTCCCTGCGCTTTGCTAAGCTTGTTCTGACTAGGCGCTTTACACCACTGAGCCATCTCACCAGCCCCTAATGTTGACTTTTAATGTTCATGTTGATAGCAATCCTGTGTCCTGGTCAGCAAGACTGAGACCAGCACAGATGGCTGATCTGAGGCCTCCCTCTCTCCTGACCACACAAACCTCTCCATTGGGCAGCCTGCAATATGGCAGCAGGCCTCCCTCAGGGGAAGCGAGTGGCAGGAGAGAACGTCAAAGAGGTGATCCAGAGTCTCTTTGTAACCTCCTCTCTAAGGTGACCTTTTGTACTTTTTTTCCCTCTCCTATCATGAGAAGCGAGTCACTGGGCCCAGCACACACTCAAGGCGTGCGTGTCAAACTAGGCATGAACACCGAGAGCCAGAGTGACTGAGGGTGACCTTGGACTCTGCATCATAGGTCATTCTCTGCATCTGGGTTCTTTTTGTACAATATCGCTTCTGTCAAATTCACTTACGTTGTTTGCATCTAGGGGTAGACCAGTCATTCTTATTACTTCACGGTGTTTCATTTATTTATCCACTCAATCAATGGCCCAGCAGGCATTTGGTAGTTTCCAGCTTGGGACTGTCACAAATGGTGCTGTCATGGGATATTTTAGAACACATCTTTAAGCAAACCCTCATCAGCATCTCTGAGGGATATGTAGCTTGGAGTAGAATTCCTAGGTAAGGGGAATGCTAATGTTCAACTCTAGCACAGCCTGCTAAACTATTTCCAACAAATGCTTGTCATTCTTTTTAGTTTTTATTTTTTCCAAGAATGGATCTTGCTACCTAGTGCAAGCTGGCCTTGAACTTGCTTCTGTGGCCCATGCTAGCTTTGAACTCATAGTGACCCTCCTGCCTCAGATTCCCTAGTACTGGGATTACAGACACACACCACCATACCCGACTTGTCTTTGTACTTCTCCAGAATCTGCTATTTTCCATCTGTTTTAGTTACTCTTCTCTCATTGCTGGACAAATACCTGACACTCAAGCTTAGGGAAGGAAAGGTTTATTTAGTTCACAGTTACTGGAGGTTTCAAAACACTGGCGGAGAGGCTGGCGTGCTGCCGTGTCCAGGATGACCCTCTCCACATCTCTGAGAAAGCACAGGCTAGCCGGTTTAATGGTTGGTCTCTCTGGCCCCTTCCCTTGGGCCCCGCCCTGGTCCTCTGGCCCCACCCCTCAAGCCACTCGCTGCTCCTCCAGCTGCATCTGCCCCATGACCTACATGAGGCTTTGGGGGGACAACTAGACACAAACCATAACACCATCTACTTCAATTCGTTCATCCTGATACTTCATATCTCAATGTGACTTTAATTTGCATTTCCATGATGACTACTAAAGCTGAGCATCAGTCCATGTCTATTAGCCATTTGGATCCCTTCTCTTTGTCTTTTCAAATATTTTGCCCATTTTCTATTGAATTATCTGTGTTTTCTTACTGTCTTGACAGAGGTCTTTGTATAGTCTGTATTAGTCTTTTCTTCTTCTTCCAATACTGGGAATTGAACTCATAACCTCACATTTGCCTGGCAGGCACTGTGCTGCTGAGCTATATTCCCGGCCCTCTGAGTCTTTTGTTAGTTTTACTTGTTACATTTATTTCCCTTCCTTTTCTTAATTTTCTATGTTATCATTTTCCTAATAATGAAACAATTGCTTTTGCAATAAATGATGGTGGGTCAAATGGACAGCTAAACAGAAAAAAAGATACTATTTGTTGTAGACAGGGTTTGCAAAGGGAACAATTTGATACAAGACACATAATTTATAAGATTATTTTATAGTAGTCACCCAAAGAATCAAGTTCAGAAGAGTGTAGAAAATCTGTCTATATACTATAGACCCAAAGAATCCAGCTGAAGGCCTGGATTCCATGGCCATGTCCTGCATGAACCCAGCTGAAGACCTAGAGCCCAGAGCGATGCCCCTGCCAGGTCCAACTGGAGGCTTAGAGCCCTCAACAATGTTTCATGTGAGTCTGTTTCAAGTATCTGCCCTAAGAGGGCTCCAAGGTCAGCGGTGGAAGCTAGGAAGTCTGCACCAGTGCGGTGAAGGATCTGTGCCAGTAGGCAGAGGGGTCTGCACTGGAGCCAGGAAGCAATGCTCAAGGTAAGAGTCCAAAAAGTACACCAGCCATCCTCAGTACCAGCGAGGTCGCAAGCTCCTCTGAGGATGAGAGCCAACAAGTTCATAACATGAAAGCCAGTGCCACAGGCTTCTCCAGGAGATTGAACTGTGCCCCACTGCCGCCTCTGGAGCCAGGAAGTGATGTACAAAGTAAGGACCAAAGCTCCCCTAAAGTGAACTGTAGCCATTCTCAGTGACAACAAGGTCCTGCGCTCCTTCAATTATAAGAACATCCAAGTTCATATGAGGAAAGCCAGTGTAACAAGCTCCTCGAGAGAGCCAATAGCACCAGGAGAACCAACAGCCCCTAAGGGTGCCTCTTCTTCTTGTTCTTGTTGTTTTTCTTGTTGTGGTTCTTCCTCTCCTCCTCCTCCTCCTCCTCATTCTTCTCCTTCGTCTCCTCCTCCCCTCCCCCTCCTCCTCCTCCTTGTTCTTCTTCTTGTTCTCCTCCTCCTCACCCCTCCTCCTCCTCCTCCTTCTCCTTCTTCTTCCTTCTTCCTTCTTCTTTTTTCCTTCTTTCTTCTTCCTTCTTCTTTCTTCTTCTTCTTCTTCTCCAGTTCTCCTCTATATTTTGCAAGCAACAGTCCTCATGTGGGCCTTGCACACCCAGCACCACACTGATCCAGTTCAGCTATTACAAGCTGACCACCAGTGTTAGCCCACTACGCCACTACTTATACCTCACTCAATACAAAACTCAAATTCAGATGCACTAACGATCCAATGAGAACTGATAACAGTAAGTATTCTTTAAAGTGATACTTAGGAAACTATCTTTATGATCTTGAAATAAGCAAAGGTACAAATAGCAATGGCCACAAGAGAAAAAAACCGAGACCATTGACTCTGTTAAACTTTGCTTCAGCCTTAACTGCTGGGGCCGCCTGCCCGCCCGCATCCTCTGCACGCTTGGCGATGCCTTGCCTCGGCAGGAGAGGAGACGTCAGCAGGAGACTGCCATGATCTGACCACAGGCCAGATGTCTAATAAACAATTCCAGGCTTCTGAAAACTCATCCATCACACACGTCAAGTGGCAGAAGCTTGTGATTGTGGGGTTACTTGCAGCAAGTTGGAAACAGAAGTGTTATGATGGCACAAACTCTCAGAGAATGAACAACGAGAACCCTGGTTGCATAAGAAATGATACCAACAATCAACAAATTGAACCACAGCAACTTCAAAACCTTCTGTGTAGCAAAGGAAACCACACGTCAAGTAAAGAGGCAACCTAGAAAATGAGGAAAAAAAACTTTTCCAACTACTCCTCAGACAAAGTATATATCAACTATATAAAGAGCTAAAACAATTAACTCCCCAACTGAAAGGCCCAATAAAAAATAGGAAGCTGAAATGGATAGATACTTCTTAGATGAAGAGCTGTAAGTAGCTGATGAATATATGAAAAAGGTTCAGCAGTGCTGGTCATTTGGGAAATGCAAATTAAAACAAGTCAGAGATTCCACCTCACTCCAGAAGGAATGGCCGTTGTCAAGAAATCAACTCAAATAACATACTGGAGACCTTCTTCGTGGCTGGTGGGAATGTAAACTGGTGCAAGCACTATGGAAATCAGTATGGGGATTCCTCAAAAAATTAAAAATAGAAATTCCATTTGACCTAGCTACATACTCCCTTTCTAGGTATCTTCCCCAAAGAGTGGACGACATCATAGCACAATGATATATGCATGCTCATATTTATAGCAGCAGAATTCAGCAACAGAGATGTCTATCAATACATGAATGAATAAAGAAGATGTGATATTTATACACAATGGAGTACTACTGTGCCATAAAGAAAGACAGACATGGGTGATCTGTAGGCAGATGGGTGCACCTTGAGATCATGATGTTAAGTGAAGTAAATAAGACACACAGTTCAAATATCACATGGTTTTTCTTCTACGAGAATACTAATATTTACAAAGTAAAAACTAAAGGACAGATAATAGTAAAAAAGTCAAAAAGTTACTGTAACCGAGCATGGCCATGGCTGTCTTAGTTACTTTTCTCATCCCTGAGACACAATACCCAATACCCTCAGGTTAAAGGAGCAACCATTTATTTCAGCTCACAGTTTCTTAGTAATTTCAGTCCCTAGTCAGCCAGCTCTAAGACAGTGCAGCAGGCAGAGGAGAAACAGTTCATGGCGTGGCAGGCAGGAGGCAGCGAAGCAGCAAAGCAGCAAAGCAGCAGCAGCAGCCTCCCTTTCCCTTTTATCCCATCCAGGCCACAAGCCTATTGGGTGGAACCACTCACACCCAGGTCAGTGGACTCAACTAGCAGCAGGCTTCCTTACACTTTAGACCCAGCCACCTCCACAAGCTAATGAGACTTTGGGGGGACATCTAGCTACAAGCTGTAACAATGGCCAATGTATCTAAAAGTGTACCTTGATTTACTATAAATTTCTTTTATGTGTTCTTTGACCTGGTAGTCTGACTCTTAAACACTCTGTGTTTATGCTAAATAACTTTATAAAAAATCATAAAATAAATAAATGAATTTGAAAAAAATTGCTTCAAGGAGAAACATGTTGCAGAATGTTGGATGCCCCCTCCTCAGGATCATATCCTCCTAAGTCCTTGCTATCATGGTAGCTCCCCATGGCCTTCTATTATTTCTTATGTTTTGCCATCTTTTCTACCTTTTCTCAGTGATCATGTTGGTTTAAAACATTACAAGAAATATACATATATATATATAATATATATATATATATATAGTGATTTCATTTTTAGTTATATGTTCAATATGTTTACCACAAATAGGGAACAATGGCAGAGTATAATGTAAGCTATTTGCTATACTGAGAATATGCTGGGTAACCAGAATACCAGAAAGGGGTGTGGAATCTTTTACTCCGTGATAAGCTATGGGTTCCAGTGTGTTCTTTTTTTTGTGAAGGGTAGACCCTAAGCATCCTGGAAATACTGAGCATAATGAGTGTTGATAAAGTTAAGGAAAATCAGAGTGAGTTCAGGTGACTTGCCTGAGGCCAGGGAGAGTGGCAAATGTCACCTACAAGTATCTTCAGCTAGAAGAATAAAAGTAGTTTAAAAAATAAAGAATAAAAACTTTGAAAGTGAAGACTTAGGAGCAAAGGGAAAAAGAGAAACAACCAGCAGAGATTCTGAAGAATACACAATTGGGAGTCTTTGGGGGAATAATTTCAAATTTAATCTGGGGGTCAAACATATCTATCAGAATTGGAAATGTGTAGTTGGTCTAGTCTTTAACTGTTTCTCTTAAAGGGCATATGAGTCTTTAAGAATGAAGAATAAAATCAAGTCTATTAATGACATGAAAAAGAAAAATAAATTTTATAATTAGTCTAATAATTCAGCTTCTACATTTTTGCCTAAAATATTTAATTGTAAGTGTTCTTTGAAAAATGCAGGAAGCTCAAAAAAGCTTTCTTTGAAAGAAAGTTAGAATAGAGTTTCACTTTACCATAGAACTTTTCTTACTAAATATTCACATGAGCGCTGGCCATGGTGGCCCCCACTTGTAATCCCAGCACTTAGGGGGCTCAAGCAGAAGGATTTCTGTGAGTTCAAGGCCAGCCTGGGCTACACAGTGAGTTCAAAACTAGCTTGAACTACATAGACAGACTTTGTCTAAAAACAACAACAATAACCAAAGAAGAGACAATTAAGTATTCACATGAGGATCTCACATGGGTTAGTCTTTCAGTAGACAAATGCTTAACTTGTACAGGAATCCTATTGTCATCACCACCACCTCCAAAAGAACTATAAAAAATGAAGATGACCGCATTTTGATATAAGTGAGTTAATAGGAAAATATAGCTTGATTTGTCAAAAGAAAGTTACTTCCCTATGGAGCGCAGATACTGTAGTTACTCATTTTGTGAAGTGAGCAAACTGGAATGGGGAAATTTGACGGGATGAACTTTTACTCTTCTGGGCGCTGTCCATCCCCTCCAAGGTCTGGGTGGCCATGGAGGTGATGTCACAGAGGGTGACAATATTTTAGAGATTAGTTAAAAATTATCTAACATGATAAAAATTAAAGCCACATCTGAAACTCAGTAAGCCAAATGAAGTTCATAAGACTCTCATTTGCTGTCGTCAAGGAGACGGATTAATGGGCCTTCTGGGTGGACTCTGCTCATCCAGGTTAGTCTTGATTTATTCCTTGGGTAATAGTACAAAATTATTCTTGGGGGAACCACTCTGTCCTGGTTAAATCAGAGTCATGTGATTGATTGAGGATGAACCTGGGCATACGATCCAGGCCGGGGCAGTCACATGTTCCTCTTGGGAATTCAAAGGACAACAGCAATGACAGAGGCGCAGTGGTTGGAACTGATTCATCCCAGCAACAGCCCCACCCTCATAGGCTGTCGAGGAGTTTCTGCTTTCTGACTCTTGGAATTGCTCTGCTTGCTGCCCTGCACAAAGCTATTCTGTTTTTTTCTTGAATTCAATGAGGGGTCTTCATTTTTAAGTAGATTATTTGGTTCAAGTTAGTCAGACTCACTTTCTCTTGTTTATAAGTCAGTAAGACTTGTAATAAGACCCTAATGAGTTCTTGGACATGCTATTAGCAGGTGGTAAAATACACCAGGAGGTAATGTAATGCATCTCTAACTTGTTTAACAGAATTAGATGTGATTTCAGAAAGCCACAATCTGGTCTTTGTAAAAACAGCGCATGTCACCTATTAAGAAACAGTGGGGGGCTGGCCAGATAGCTCAGTGGATTAAAGCGCCTGTTTAGGCAGACACAGGGACCAGGGTTGGATCCTCAACATGCCATGCAGCCTCCGATCCTGGGGCACGCTGAGACTGGGTGTGGTGGTGCACACCTCTAATCCCAGTGCTTGGGAGGCTGAAGGCAGGAGGATCACTACAAGTCTGATCTGTGTAGTGAGACCCTGTAGACCTTGTACTAAAATAGAGAAAGAAAGAAAGAAGAAAGAAAGAAAGAAAGAAAGAAAGAAAGAAAGAAAGAAAGAAAGAAAGAAGAAAGAAAGAAAGAGAAAAAAGAAACAGTGGGGAGGCTGAGACAGGAGGATCACTATGAGTCTGAACAGTGTAGCAAGACCCTGTATCAAATAATTAAGTAAATAAATAAATATTTTTAAAAGGAAAAAAAGAAACAGTGTACTTACCAAAAGGCTCTTCCTTATGTCCAATTCAAAAATCTGTGTTTAAACCATGTCTACCTCATGCTGTTATCTCATTGCTATTTATCAAATATTTATTAAATGGTTATTAGATTATAAGCATAGTAAAATGTTGATGTGAAGTGATGAGTGTGTAGGCTTTCTTTACACTATCTTCTTTTTTATTTATTCATTTATTGTCTGTATTTTAGGGTAGAGTCTGCAGGGTGTTCAGGGTCTCACTACTTGATGGAACTCACTGGTAGTGATCTGCCTGTTTACAGCCTCCCAAGTGCTGGGATTACAGGCCTGCGCCACCACGCCCAGTCTCCCCAGGGGTGGGTCCGGCACAGCAGGCCCAGGGGATCAAACCCCCAGCCCCTGAGGCCCCTGCATCGGCTTGCAGGTGCTTTAATCTACTGAGCTATTTGGCTGGCCCTTCTTTATTTTTGTGAGGTTTGACTATTTCCACAATAAATCATTTCTTTAAAACACCCGGTGTATAACACAGTGAAGTACAAGGTAAAGTGCTATCTCAGGAAGCGTAGAGGTAAAAGAACGAGACTGCAGAACTGTGGTCCATGTAGGAAAGTTTTGGAGTGGCATGAACTAGGGTCCCTGGGATGCAGATGAAGAGCTTGAAGGAACTGGCATGAGGAAGCCAGGCAGCCGTGTGGCTCAGAACGGCGCATCAGTCTATCGGGGTGGGAGCTAAGGCTTTGGGTCAGTTGCGCCTGGTAAAACAGGGGTAAGTGGATGAGCTGCTTTTGCTGACCTTGACTGAGGGAGACCCAGCCAGCTGGCTGCTACAGCATCGGCCCTAAGAAGTCAGATGGAGTGGGAGACGCTGGTTTATTAAAGCCTACTTGGGGAAGATGAGGGGTGTCCTCTTGTCCTACTCACTTTCCTCATCACTGAGACAAAATACTCAACATCCACAATGTGAGGGAGGAGATTATTTGGGTTCACGTTTTTAGTCCGTGCTCAGTGGGCTCTGAGATAGAAACAGTCGAGGAGAAGCATCCCAGTGGCCCGGAAGGTCAGAGATAAGGAGCCAGGGAGGGAGTCAAGCTTTCCAGGCCACACCCCCAGCGACCCCCTCTTCCAGCCACACCCCACCTGCTAATACACACCTAGCTGCTGACTCACTAGTGACGAATCCACAGATGGCAACAGTGCCCTCGAAACCCATAACCTTACAGAATTCATGCCTTTGTGGGCATGAGAGTTTGGAGTGACATCCGTGTTCTAAACCATTCTGCCTCTGAATGTACAAATAAGGAATCCATTTGTGAGCTTCTTGGGGTGGGCACAGGGATGGAGACCTCCCAGGGCCCCCACTCTGGGGAGGGCAGGTGTAGACAGATTGTCTTCCAAGATTCAGGGGTCTGGTAGCCGTAGGACCAGTGATAACAGCAGACACTGTCATCAGATGATGTGGATTTAGATCTTAGCTCCATTCTTGCTAATTTTATTTTTTTTAATTTAATAGTGGTAAAATATGCACAGCATAAAAATTTACCATCGTAACTATTTTAAGTGTACAGTTTAATAGTGTTAAGCACATTCATACTGTTGTGCAATGAATTTCCAGAACTCTTCATTTTCCAAAACTGAAACTGTTCCCGCTGAACACAAACCCCTCTTCCCCCTCAGCATGCACACCCTGGCCCCTGGCAACCTTCAATCTAGCTTCTGTCTCTATGAATTTGACTATTCTAAGTACTTCACATATATGGAAGCCTTTGTCCTTTTAGTGACGGTCTTATTTCACTTAGCATAATGTCTTCAAGGTTCATCCCCGTTGCACCATGTGTCAGAATTTCCTTCATTTTAAAGGCTGAGTGACTAGATGCGGTGGGACACGCTTGTAAGTCCAGTGCAGAGGAGGCTGAGGCAGGAGGATTGCCACCAGTCTAAGGCCAGCTTGGGCTACATAGTTCAAGGCCAGCCTGCACTACAAAGTGAAACCCTGTCTTTAAAACCCCCAAATAAATAAACAAACATAAAGGCTGAGTGATACTCTGTTTTATGAATACACTCTTTTGTAATCCATTCATCTGCTGGTGGAAACTTGAGTTGCTTCCAACTTTGGTCTATTGTGAATTGCGCTCCTATGAAGAATACACAAATTCCTTGTGAGTTGAACCTCTGCTTCCAATTCTTTTGGGTTCCAAAGCAGAATAGTTACATCGTATGAGAATTTTACTTTCATTTTTTGAGGCATGGTTATATTCCTCTTCACAATAGGTGCACCTTCTTACCGTCCCATTAGCAGTGGCGAATGATCCAGTCTCTCCATTTTCTCTCCAACCCTGGTTATTTCCTTTTTACAAAATTTATTATTATAGCCATCTCCCCACAGGTGAGCTTGGGGGTTTTAGCAATTGCATGTGATGTGGGAAATGTACATCTACAAAATGTAATGGGTCTAAGTGGGAGAGTCCTGCGAGGCACTAGAGATAGTGGGTGGTAACACAGCTTTAATGCTGAACTTGGCCAGCAGAAAGGAGCCTGCCAGAGGCCACAGATCCGTCAGTGCCAGAGAACCCGTAAGAACCAACAAGAGGCAGGCGTGCTCGGATGAGGGAAGTACGGTAGGGCACACCCAGAAAACTGTGCCTAGCTAGAGCTGCTTTCTACCACAAGAATACAGAGAAAAGGCTGGCAGCACACAAAAAGAGGAAGCGACGCTATTAAAAGAATGGAGGAATTGATCCGGAGCAAAAGACCAAAGCTCCAGGGCAAAGTTTGGGTCATCTGTGTCCGTTTACAAATCCGTGATGGGCAGAACCAGCGAAGGAATTATTTTTTTAAAGCCAGATTTTTCTCAAGCAGAGAAAAATGTACTAGCAATATCGCAAAGCTTTCTGAAAAAGAAGGATCTGAGTTCAGTATTAGACCAAAAGTATTAATAGGAAGCTATACAAAATGAGGAATAGTTATACCCGAAAGTGGGGAAGTACTATTTTTGGAAATCACTCTGCTGAAAGTTGTTTGTCTTTTTGGAGGGAAAGTTCAAACATTCTACAGATCAATCAAGTCACAAAAGAATGTTCCACCCATGGCTTCTTTGATTTTTCTTTCTTTTTAAATGTTGTTATTCAGAGCAAACATTGTCCTATTCCCCACTGATTTCAGAGAACTATTAAACTCAGATTGAGCGTGCCTGCAAACAAACTCTTCTTCCTCCCCTTCCTCTTCAATGTTGAAAAAAAAAAAAATTCCTCTGGTCCTTGTAGTCTTGGGAACCATCTTTATGTTCCTGTGTTGTCCTCACTACTTACCTGTGAGGAGGAGCTTTTTCAGGAGTGCGTCCTGCCTTCATTCTCTGCTGTCCCTCATCTGAGTCTCCCTCCAGCCCCTCTACCCAGGCAGGCAGTGTCTTCCTCACTGGCGGTCACCTCTAGCCTCCCTCTTCCAGGCTGGAGGCTTCTCTACTGCTCCATCCCCTTCACCTCTCCTCAGAGCAGTCCTCTGAGGTGTTCCTAGACCCTAGGGCATGCCTGTGTCCAGGGGTAGTACCAAACCCTATAGGTACTGTTTTCCCCTAGATGTATGTGCATTCCTGCAATAAATGAATTAAACATAACAAGATATTAAGAACAATAACAATAATGTAAACAATTATAATAGTATTCAGTCAAAAAGTTATTTATAATTTATTAATTCGCTATTAATGGATTTTCAATTTAATATTTTTGACACATGGTTGAGCTAAAGGTGACTGAAGCCACAGAAAGTAAAATCTCAGAGGGGAAGACTACTGAATTTCCCACCCGCTTCTCCCTACCATCCACTCTACACCGCATTTGGCTTCAAGAGTATACAAGACTCCCAGTTTTCCGAAGAATGATTTGGAAAACCTTTAATCGACCTTCAGAGTGAATTGATCTCCTTTCCATACATTAGTGGCAGCCTGTACTACAGAGCAATGTAAAGTGTCCCCAATTCCATCAGGTGCCGTTAACAGACCTGAAATAATTTGGATAAAATTTTGATTCTTCCTGCGAATCACCTTCCATCACATCGCAGTGTTTTTCTAACCTCTGATCTGAGTTTGCCATTGCAAACCATGCTAGAATGCCACCCTATTGTCATACACCTACAGGCTGATAACTTGATCTCTGTATGGGATAGAAGCCCAGAAGTGTCTCTTCTGCATCAAAGGAAGCAATTATTTTTTAATCTGAATAGATACTGCAAGATTATTTCCCCACAGCATTGATTCAATTCATGTTTCTACCAACAACGTACAAATGGTCTGATTTTAAGCACGCTTTTTTAAAAAAAAATTATGTATTTGGTACAGGGTCTCACTATGCAGCTTGGACTCATAGTTATCCTCCTGTTTTCAGCCTCCACAGCACTGGGGTTACAGGCATGTAACCATGCCCAGTTTTGGGGCCAGCATGGCATATGGTACCAGGGATTGAACTCAGGACCTTGTGCTTGCCAGGCAGGCACTTAGACCACCACCCCAGCAGCCTTGAAGCTGTTTGTATATAAGAGGATTAACCTTTCACCTGCCATCTGTATTATAAGTATTTTTTCCCAGTCTAGATCTCTCAGACCCCTGTAGACTTGGTCAGAAAAGTAAATATTTTTAGGCTGGCCTGATGGTAGATGCCTCTAATCCCAGTATTCTGGGAGGCTGAGACAGGATGATTACAAGCCCAACCAAGGCAATTTAGCAACTTGGTGAGACCCTGTCTCAAAGTCAAAAGGCCTGTCTTCAATTCTCAGTACCCAGGACAAGAAGGAAACAGGGAGGGAGGGAGAAGAGTAACCATTCTCTGTCTTGGCACAGGAGTCTGCATCCAGTTGCTGCCTCCATCATCTGATCTGCTCCTCTACTGGCTAATCCCCTTCAGAGTGGAGTGCTGCTCAGGTGTCGAAACAGCAGAGTGCAGGAATGAGTGAAGGTGTGGAAGTCGGGGCCGAGAATGGCACAAGATGTGGTCAGAGGGAAAAGCGGCAGCTGGGTCATGCAGAGCCTGGTAGGTGTGGTTTGGTTTGTTTGCTTGTGTATTTGTTTTGTTTTAGTTCTGGGAATTGAACTCAGGACCTTGTGCTTTCCAGGCAGGTGCTGTGCCACTAAGCTATATGGTTGGTCAAGGAATATTATAAATGCAAGGAGAGGACATGAGCTGAGTTATGCTTAGGAAAGTATGCCTCTGGCTCATGGATGGACAAGGCAGTGCAGGAACACAACTGCATGCCAGGAGCCCTGTTAGGGGGCTACTGTTGAAGTCCAGAGGTGGTTGGGACTAAGGCTTTGACAGCAGGTAGAAGCTGAGGTTGATATATTTTTGCCCATAATGAAGGGCTATTAGGTTACACTAAGAGATTAGGTGAGGAGTAGCGAGGAGGAAGGAGAGGTAGAGATTGTCTCCAAGGATTCTTATTTAAATAGCTGGGGGAAAAAGGAGCAGGTTGGAAGGGAAACACGATTCTGCCTGGCACTTGTGAAGTCTGAGATGCCTTCTGTGAAGCGAGCAGACGGAGAGGGTGGAAGTAAGAGCTGGCATTTGGAGACATGAACCCGGGACTGGGCAGCAAACAGAGGCACCTAAACGCAGGGAGAGGATTCAGTCCACCAGAGTGTGGGCAGATGCAGCTTGAGTGTGTCCCCCAAAGTCTCACAGTGTGTTGGCCTCTGGGTCCCCAAGAAGTGGTGAGTTTTTGAGAGGGAAGTGGCTGGGTCACTGAGGGTGCAACCCTCAGGAGGGACTAATGTAGTTCTTGTGGGACCCTGGATAGTTCCTGCGAGAGTTGCTCAAAAAGGAGCAAGCCTGGCCCATAAAACCTCTGGCTTCTTATCCTACCACATGACCTCTTGTGCCTTCACTGCTGCCGCTGTGGTAGCTAGAGGCTTTCATCAGAGGCCGTGTAGACGGTACGCCCAGGCTCGAGCTTTCAGTCTCCAAAACTGCTGACTACTAAACCTCTTTTCTTTACCTGGACTCAGGTATTTTGTTATAGCAACAGAAAATGAATCAATGCAATAGAGAAAACAATTCTCCCAAGGCTAGGAGGGGAGGAGCTGATAAAGGAGACTGAGAAGCAATAGGTTAAAGTCAAGAGAAGAAACCATTTCAACCACGAGACAGTATGAAAACTGTCCTGAAGGAAAAGGAAATGTGGTGGATTAACTGGTGGTCAAGTTGTGACACCCAGCTGAACCGAATCAGTGCAGTGCTGGGCGTGGAGAGCCTACCTGAGGACTGTCACCAACAACATGAAAAGAGATCCAGAGGGGAAGATGGTGCACTGTTAAATCTCTTGGAGAAGTGTCACACTGGTTTTCCTGACATGAACTCAGTTGTTCTCCTTATCAGATGAGCTCAGGTCCTTGCTGTCGCTGAGGGTGGCTGTGGTTCTTTTGGGGGGAGCTCTGGTCCTACCTTGAGCACTGTTTCCTGGCTCCAGTGCAGACCCCTCCACCTGCTGGTGCAGGTCCTTCATCCCACTGGCACAGCCTTTCTGGTTTCCACCACTGACCTTGGGGCTTTCTCAGTGCGCATCATTGATACAGATTTGCATGAGGCATTGTCGTGGGCTCTAGGCCTCCAGTTGGATGTGTAGAGGTCACTTCCATGGGCTCCAGGTTTTCAGCTGGACTCCTGCAGGACATTGCCACAGGATCCAGGCCCTCAGCTGGATTGTTTAGGTATCTACTGTATGGACAAACCTTCTATATTCCTTTTCATTTGACTCTTTGGGTGAATATAAAATAATCTTGTACATTATGTGTCCTGTATTAAATCCATTCCCTTGTAAACTCTGACTATAAGAAAGGAGGACTGAAAGGGGGCCATTGTTTCTGGGAGCCCGAAAGAGACATCACCAAGGGCTGCCGCAGTACAGTGCTTGGAGCATGGGGAGCAAATTGGCTGGAGTCAGGAAATGAACATCAGAGGAGCTAGTAGTGATGATGGTATTTGGAGATAACCTTTTATAGTTTGCATCTAGATGTCCCCCTAAAGCCTCATGGGGGATTGGAAGTGGCTGGATACAGACTGTGTGATGTTAGAATCAAGGTTGTGACTGGGATTGATTCCTGTTATGCTGCTAGGATTAAGGCAGTCCTACTCTGCGTGTAGGTGGTACCTGCCCCAGCCTTGGGTAACCTGGATAGGATATAAGGGACAGAAAGCATGTCACTGCTTGTCTCTTACTACTAGCTACCTTGCTCCCTTCTGCCTCTGACCTGCCATGAGCTATTTCTCCTCTGTGATGCCCTCTGCCATGCCCCCCTACCTTGGAGCCAGCAGGTTATGGACTAAAGCCTCTACAGACTGTGCACCAAGTAAACCTTTAACTCTGGGCATTGGGTATTTTGTCTCAGCAACGAGAAAAGTAACTAAGGCCCACCCCTACTGTGAAACTTAGCTGTGGACGAAGAGTGTAAGTCCAGCCCTCTGGGAGGCTGACACAACAGGATCACAAGATTAAGTCCAGCCCCAGCAATGTAGTGATTTAAAAAGGGCTGGGGATGCAGCTAAGCGGGAAGGACTTGAGCTTGATTCCTAGTACTGCAGAGAGAGAGAGAGAGAGAAAGAGAGAGAGACAGAGAGAGACAGAGAGAGAGACACACACACAGAGAGACAGAGAGGTAGAAACAGAGAGAGAAAGAGAGAGAGAGAGAGAGAGAGAGAGAGAGAGAGAGAGAGAGAGAGAAAGTATGTGGAACTGGAGAGAGAAATTATGTTGTGTTTTACTTTTTCATTGGAGTGTTTTAAGGAGGCTGAGTACTGATGAGGCAATGATGAGAGCAGATAGGTCCAGACCACCAGGTGGGACCCTCTTATCCTGGTAGAAGACATAAAGACAAAGATGAGGAACAACCTGTGAAGGGATGAAGGGAGGAGAGGGGTGAAAAATAGCCCATGCCTAACACTTCATAATGCCCAGAAAAAACCTTCAAAACAGACAGAGAGAACCAGATTGCTCCCTAAGGGAGGGGAGTCTGAGGAGCAGCATCTCTGTCCCTGGCAGCACTGGCTACTGTGGAAAGTTCAACAATGGGAAGGTGGTTCTGAACGAGATGTAATTGTCAGGCCCACTGTCCCATACCAAGTCCGCTAGAATTCAAATGGAAAATACCAACTAAAGACAATTCCAATCATTCAAGGACTCATAAAATTTACACTCAGTCATCCCTGAAAAATGTACTAGAGAATGAATTCCAGGAGGTCAGAAAATGAATCCAAGACAAAAATGAGTGATACTGAAAATAGTGACAAACAAAGAAGTGCATGGGTTTGTACACTATAACTAAATATAAACAAGGGATGGCTCTTTAGAATATTTTAATAGATACAATAATTGTACATATTTATGAGATATAGGAAGGCTATTTTGGAAGGCAGTTTGACAGTAAAGTTACATAAACATGAAAGATGGGGGAAGACAGAGAGGAAGAAGGGAATTCTACCAAGTTCTTTTTGTCCGGGGGAAGGAAGAAATACTTATTGCCTCTAGGTATTAACAGAAAAACATTTATTTAACAATATGATCATAAACCAGTATGGTAGCACATGTCTATAATCCCAGAAGTCTAGGAGGCTGAGGCAGGAGAATAGCAAGTTCAAGCCCAACCTAGATAACTTAGCAAGTATTTACCTCCAAAAAATTCTTTAAGGGATGAAAATGTAGCTCCATGCGAAAGCTCTGGGTTCACTCCCCAGCACTAAGAGAAAAGAAAGCTATAATCATAATCATAGGTGAAAGAAAATGTACAAGTGCTATTCATTTGATTTCCAAAAAGGAAGGCATGGAACAAAGAAAATGTTATTCATTCAGAGAAAGTAAAAGAGAAAGGGAATAAAAGAGAAAGGATAGAAAAAAATAAATATGTCTATATAGAAATAAAAACAGAAAATCTAATCCTGATTAAAATACCATTAGTATACGTCATAGATCTAGAGAAAACATTCCTACAGTCCATCTTGAGCCAGAAGAGACCTAGAATAGTAAAAGCAATCCTAGGCAACAAAGGTAAGGTAGAAGGTATAACAATCCCTGATAGGAAATTATACCACAAAGCTACTGTGATAAAATCAACATGAGACTAGCCAAAAAAAAAAAAAAAAAAAAAAAAAGACCTGAGGATCAATGGAATAGTTTAGAAGATGCAGGCACAACTACAAACACGGTCAGCCACCTTATCTTTGACAAAGGGGCCAAACATGTTCACTGGAAGAAAAGACAGCCTCTTTAATAAATGGTGCTTCCAAAACTGGTTTTTCACATGCTAAAGGTTAAAATTAGACCTATGTTTATCACCATGCACTAAACTGAAGTCAAAATGGATCAAAGATTCAAACATTAAAACAGAAACACTAAATCTACTGGAGGAGAAAGTAGGTAGAAACCTTGAAGACATCGGGGTAGGAAGAGAGTTCATGAACAAACATCAAGCTGTATGGGAAATACTTCAAAGAATCAACAACTAGGTTTACATCTTTTTGAAGTTTCTGCATCTCAAAAGAAATCACCAACAGAATAAAAGGAAAACCCAAGATTTGGAAAAAATTTTTGCGATTGGCCTCAGACAAAGGACTTCTGTCTAGAACATATAAACAGTTTTTTTTTTTTAATCGGGCCCCAAAATTCAAAGATTCAATCCAAAAATAGGCATCTGGGATGAATATACACTTCTTTGATGAAGAAATACAAATGGCAAATAAATATATGAAAAAATGTTCAACATCATTGGTCATTCAAGAACTGCAAATTAAAACAACACTGAGATTCCATCTCATCCAGAAAGAATGGCTGGCTATCATCAAGAAGTCAATAAAAAACATGCTGAGGGGCTTCAGCGGGGGAAAGGAACTCTTCTCCACTGTTTGTGGGAGTGTAGACTGGTACAACCACTGTGGAAAGCCATGTGGAGATTCCTCAGAAAACTACGATTAGAGGTCCAATTCAACCTAGCTATTCCCCTTCTGGGTATTTTTTTTTTCAAAAGAACTGAAAACATCATACCACCACAATATATGTGCCCCCGTGTTCACAGCAGCACAATTTGTCATAGCTAAATCCTGGAAATAACCCAAATGCCCATCCATTGAGGAATGGATAAAAAACATGTGGTTTTTTTTTTTTATATACAATAGAGCACTACTCAGGGGTTATATAGAAAGATAAATTTGAGGCTTTTATATGTAAATGAATGCAACTAGAGACCATACTCATAAGTGAAATAAATCAGACCCACATGTGTAAACATCATATTGCCCCCATAGTGTAAGAATCTGAAAGAGTAAGTAAAATCTGAATGCTACAATAGATTCTATGAAAGGGAAAGAAACTATTCAAAGGCAAAGAACAACTTGGAGAGGAAGAGAAGAAAACTAAGAAAAAAGGAAGGGAAAAGATATACGGATATATATGGATAGATAGATATAGATAGATAGAATTTTTTCCTCACTACAAAATGGTCTTGCATTTATATCACCATTTTCTTGCTTATTTTTGTCAGATATGGGAATTCCATTGCAATTCAAATATTGTAGGTGTATGAATTTAGCAAAATGATCCAAGAGTCCAGTAGTCCATAATAGCAGTGTATTATCCACAGAAATGGCAATGTCAGAAATTGTTGACTTAAGCTTTTAAGGCTAATCATATTAATGTGGTTTTACTTCTTAAACCTCGTTTTTATATTTTTCTTCTGGATGATTAAGACCAAGATAAAGCAAGACCTATATAACAAAAAGTGTAACTTTTGTATTTGACAAGGTCAGTCAAACCCCCTCAGGATTTAGTCTGAAGCCCTGTACAGCAGTAGGTATATCGTTTGCCCGTGTCAGCCATGTGAATAAGTTACAGCCATTGCTTCACAAATTTGCTCTCTGTAAAACTGTGAATATTTTCTTTCTAGGTGACTTTTCTTAGGCACACTCTACATCATCAGTCACTTTCCTCTGTGCCCCTATAATCTTGAAAAGAAAATTTGGGACACCACTGACTTACAGGTTGTTATGTTACAGGTTCTCTTACATCCTGAGTGCTCACTGACCTTGAAGGGCTAGGGACAAAGTGTTGGCTATCCTAGTAGAACTTTTTTTTTTCTCTAAGTTTTTCATCTGCAAACTTAAGTTGGTGACCCTCTAGAAGAAATGATTAATGATATTATTACCCTACAATATAGGCAGTAGAACTTCACATCACTATTTGTCTAAATATCAAATGCCTTAGACATAACATGGAACAAGTATTTTCCACGAATCATTGATATGTTAAACTTTGAATCTCTATAGAATGTGAAAAAAGAAGTAAGCAATTACACATTTTCACACAGAAATTTAGAAATCTATCCATATACAGCAATGTACGAGGACAGTCTTTTGACATTTTTCTTCTTTCTTGCTTACTTTTATTAA
>NW_004524659.1:8233275-8273355 GCF_000260255.1 Octodon degus
AAAAACATAAAATTTCTGTGCAGCGTACTATCCTCTTTGCCCTCCCCTAACTGGAATGTGTGAAAGGACACCTCTAAAACTCTTAACACACTGACTGCCAGATGTGGTGA
Organism: Octodon degus; assembly: GCF_000260255.1. Lineage (NCBI taxonomy): Eukaryota > Metazoa > Chordata > Mammalia > Rodentia > Octodontidae > Octodon > Octodon degus. The sequence goes on from NW_004524659.1 coordinate 8,233,386, forward strand.
CCTGCACCTATAGTTTCCTTATACTCAGGAACCTGAGGCAGGAGGATCCCTCGAGCCCTACAGTTCAAGGCCAGCCTGAACATAACAAAATGCTGTCCACACATGCATAAGCAGATAAGCATGGCTGCTTAATAAATGACTCCAAATGTAGTGGCACAAACAAAACTATTCACTTAGCGCATGAGCCTGTGGATTAAGAAGATGAACAGAGTATAGTAGAGCAGACACGGTTTTGCTCCACGTTGTTTGGGGCTGCGGCTGGAAGACTCAGGGTGTGGGTCCTCGACTATCCACGGGCTGCTTCACGCTTATGTGCCTGGTAGCAGGCTGCTTCTTGGCAGGGCCGCCATGCTTTCTCATTGGGCACCGAGGCCGGGCTTCTCCGGGGGGCTTAGGCCTCACAGCGGAGTGGCTGAGTTCCCAGGGCAAGCACTAGGAAGGAAAATAGCCGGGGAATACTGGGAGTCACACATCAGGGGTACCTTTTCAGAAGTGAGCCACTGAGGCCAGCTGATTTGCAAGAGAAGGTAGGCTCTATCACTTGTGTGAGCAGTAGCAAAAGATTTGGGGGCACCTGCACTTGGGGAGGCGGGATCACGAGCTTGAGCCAGCCTGGGCAACTTAGTGGCTTAGTGAGATCCTGTCTCAAAGTACAAATAAAAAGGACTGGAGATGTAGCTCAGTGTGGAAGCCCTGGGTTTAATCTCTACTACAAAACAAAAAATTGTAAACATATTTTTAAATCATCCCAAGAGCCAAGTGCAATTTTTTTTTTTTTTTGGCACAACTCAAAGTTTAGTATATAAACAAATTTCAAAATGTCAATTCTACAACAAGACATAGTAATATTTTTTGTAAGTATATTAAATGAAGATAACAAGACAACAATCCAAGAGGACTTTGAAGTAGTCTTAGCTAGTACTTCAAAGTTTTCAAAATATCTCTTTTTCAGTCCCAAGTTTGGGTCCATATATTAAAAAACAAGCAAAGTAGCTAACTGCTATCTATGTGACAGAGGTGAAACAAAATAAAATAAAACCTTTGAAATAAAGGAATATTAAAAAGTATCAGCAATCCTAAGAAAAACAATTCAAAGTGAAAACATTAGGAAAAATCATAATTATTAACTTTGTCCATAAATGGGAAAATAAACATTAAAACAATGAGGCGCTATGCAAAGAAAGCACCAGAATTTTAATAATGCCCTTGTTTGTGGACTGGGCATGTAGCTCAGTGGCACAAGCACCTGCCAGGCAAGGGACAAGGTTATGAGTTTGATTCCTGGTATAGTAAAGACCATGCCTGTGTGGGTGTGGGGACAGGTCTATGGGTTCATGTTGGTGGCTCACACAGGTGGACAAGTTGCTGATGGACAACCTGCAGGCCTCGTTAAATGTTAACCCCCTTACCCTTTGACCCACCACTTGCACTCAGAAGTACTCAGGGGTGCTGGGATAGAATCTAGGGCCATGCACCATCTGGGGTTACTGAGCTTCACCCCAGCCAGCTGGGAAGGATTTTTAAAATCAGAGAAGAAATATGTGTACAGATTGGGCCAGGGAGATGGCTCAGTGGAATAAGTGCTTCCCTAGCAAGTGCAAGGGCCTGAGTTCAATCCCCGGTTCCGCCAAAAGAGAGAGAGAGAGAGAGAGAGAGAGAGAGAGAGGATAGAGAATCATCTATGAAGCCCAAAGGAAGTGTGAATGAAACAAACAGTGAAGCAACACACACGGCATTGTTCTTAAACTACAAAACTATATTCGTGGGCTGCAGATGTAGCTCAGTGGTAGAGCACTTGCCTAGCATGCACAAAGCCCTGAGTTCAATCCCCAGTACCACACACAAACAAAAACAAACAAACTAAGCTAAACTCAACTCAGCTCAGCTCAACTCAACTAAATTTGTGTATTTTCATTTTGGTCACATTCATACAAATATAGAAAGAAATGCGAAGGATTTGCATTAAACTGAGGATAGTGGTTTCCTCTCAGGACTGCCTTAGGATTAGAACTTTGAGATAAGGGTGTGGTTGAAATGTTTTTTCGGGTGTTTTTTGTTTGTTTGTTTGTTTGTTTATTTGCCAGGCATGGTGGTCCACACCTGTAATCCCAGCACTCCAAGGCAGAAGCAGGCAGACCACTGTGATTTCTGAGGCCAGCCCAGGCTACCTAGTGAGTTCAAAGCAATTTGAACTACATAGCAAGACTGTCTCAAAAAACCAAAAATATTAAATAAAATTTTTAAAAATCTATCTCCTACTATTTCTGATTTTCTTTAAGGTAAAATATACATATATTAGCTGTACACTTTAAAAATCAAAATTAAATTATCCTTTCTTCCTTATTTTGTAGTTTGGGGACTGAAGACTTAATCCAGGGCTTTCACGCTGAGCAAACAACTCTAGCCCTTTTCTGGTTTTTGTTTTGAGACAGAGTCCTGTTGCCTAGACCCGATCTGGACTTGCTAGTTCCTGTGTCAGCCTCCCACAGTGCTAGAAACGTGGCATGTGCCACCATACCTGGCCAACTCACAAACCATTTAAAGAGCACAGTTTAATTATGTCTAGTGTATTCACAGAGTTATATAATTATCGTCACAATACATTTTAGAATATTTTCTTCATTTGAAAAAAAAAAATCCAAGGACCGTTTAGCTATCACTCCCTTCCACTCCAAGTCTTTCTACCCTGCCTGCCCTAGGAAACCCTTCATCTACTTGTGGTCTCCATAGATTTATCTATTCAGGACCATTCATGTAAATGGAATTACATTTGTTGTCATATGTTGTCTCTTGTAACTCTGCTCTTTCACTTTGCATGTTTTCAAGGTTCATCTGTGTTATCGCATGTACCAGTACCCCGTTACTTTTTGTGGCCAAGCAGTATTCCGTAGTATGAATAAACCACCTTTTGTTTATCTAGCACTTAGTGAGCATTTAAGTTGGGTCTAACTTCTGAGCCGCATAAATAGTGATGCCATGAATATTTGTGCACCTGTTTTTGTATTAACATATATTTTCATTACTCTTGCATCTCTACATAGGCATGGAATTGCTGGGCCAAAGCGCGGCTCTGTTCAACTTTTTGAGTAACCTCCAGACAACTTTCCAAAGTAGCTGTGCCATTGTACATTCCTAGAAGCAGCAGGCATGGGTCATAATCATTCCACATGCTCCCTGACACTTGGCTCTCGTCTCTTCCAGTACAACCACTCTCATGGATGGGAAGGGAATAGCTCATTGGGTTTTTATCTTATTTTCTTGATGATTGACGATTGAACACCTTTGCATATGTTTATTGGGTGTGTGTGTGTGTGTGTGTGTGTGTGTGTGTGTGTGTGTGTGTCTGTGTGTCTGTATGTGTCTGTATGTGTGTGTGTCAGGGTCTCACTATGGAGTTCAAGCTGACTTTAAGCTTGCTATGTTACCCAGGTTGGACTTGAACTCACAGCAATCCTCCTGCCTCATCCTGCAAGGGCTGGGCATATAGGCATGTACCACCACATCTGGCTCCTTGTTGGCCATTTATACACTTTCCTTTTTTTGAGACAGGGCCTTGTAGTCTAGGCTAATGTTCAATTTGCACTCCTCCTACTTTGGCCTCTTGAGTGCTAGAATTCTCAGCATACACTGATACCTAGCCCTTTTAAAAAATATTTATTTGGGGGGCCTGGGGTATAGTTCAACAACACAGCACCTGCCTGGCAAGCATGAGGTCTTCAGTTTAAATGCCAGTTTCAAAAACAGTTTATTCATTTTTTTAATGTATCAGTTATTTTTTTAGGTTCTCAGTAAGAAATTAGAACACTAATTTATGAGAATAAATTCCATGTGTCAGAGCAAAAACAGATGCCAGGTAGTCCCTGAGCTGTGGAACAGCTTTGATTTTTGCTAAAATCTGTGAGTTCACTGTTTTCTGATCCACCTTGTGCTGCTCTGAAATCTGGTGTCTCTCTTTCTCCAAAAAAAAAAAGTTTATTCAAATGCTTTTTGTTTAACTTAATTTTATTGTTGAGTATTATGTGTTCTTTATATATTCTAATTCAAGTCCCTTATCAGATATGTGATCTGCACATATTTTCTCCCATAGCGTGATTCTTCTAACTTTTTCTTTTTTGCTTTTAGAGTCAGGATGTTACTGTATTTCTCAGCCCAGCTTTGAACTCCTCAGTTTAAACAAAGCTCCTGCCTCAGCCTTCTAAGTACCTGGCATGACAGGAGCGCAATAATCCTCTGACTCCATCTCCTTGATAGTGTCATATTTTAAAAGGATTTTACTATATTAAAAATTATAAAAGAAAAAGGGTCAAGCAACATATATATATATCAGAATTCCCCTCAGCACTCCCAGTATTCACCAGCTCTGCCCATCTCTGCTCAGAATATAGATCTTTTAAGGATTGTCTTTGCTCAGTTTGAAGTTCATTTAAGTTTCTCGGAGATGATTCTAGTCCTTAAAATCAAATTTCTTCTGCCAAATCCAAGACCCTGAATTTATCCAAACTATGGAAAACTGCTTTCGTCACCCATCCACCAAAATACCTCCCACCCAGATCAACAACAGCTTTAATTGCTGATTCAACTCTCAGATTCTACTGCTCCATCGGAGGGGCACCACGAATTTCAAACATTACACATTGGCCAACATGGCCATATTTTTCACATTCCTCCAGGATTTCAATTTCCAAGTCTTCATCAACCTCTCCTGCCCCTGCCACGTTCCTCAGTAGGACATTTTCGTAGGATATTTACGTATTTCTGATCATGGATTTGAATCCGACTTCTTCCAAGCATCTTGAGCCTCGCCCTTCTCCGTGGCAGCCCCTAGAGCGATCTTGAGGCCCGGCCTTCCCAGAAGCCACACTTGCGCTTGCTCTTACGCGCTCCTGTGCCACCCACGTTCACAGGGATGGAGTGCTAGGTCTGCTTGGAGACCTCGGCCTATCCTGTTCCTCGCATACTGGGGAGGAATAGCAGCTTTGCAAGACTGTGATCAAGATCTTGGGTCCTCTTCATGAGGAAAATCTCAGGGTAACTCTGTCTTTCTCTACAAGAGAAGTAGGGGGTGCAATAGCATCGCCTCCCATACTGCTTTTCTCCTCCCCCGCTCAGAGTCTCTTCATCTGTATCAGAATCTGGAGCTGATTGCCGTGAAAACCCCTATCTTCATGTTGTCTGTATGCCTTTCCCTTTCTTCTATCTCTCTTTGGCGCTTTCTCTCTCTCTCTCTCTCTCTCTCTCTCTCTCTCTCTCTCTCTCTCTGTATTTTTATGGAAGGGTCTGCAGGGTATTCAGGGTCTCACTACTAGATCAGACTCATAGTGATCCGCCTGTTTACAGCCTCCCAGGAGCTGGGATTACAGGTGCCAGAGGATAGAACCCTAGCCCCTGTGCCTGCTTGCAGGTGCTTTAATCCACTGAGCTATTTGTCTGGCCCCTTACTTTCTCATAATCATTAGGAAACATAGGATCGTATTCGTCCTCTAAAAAAATAAGAACTTCTTCTGCAGAAAACCTGCTGGGAGCAGGGATCTCTCCAGCCTGCTGCAACATGTGGTGGTGTGTCCACGATCTGCCAGTCATCTGCAGGGCTGCCCGCCTTAAGTCAATGACTGGAGCAAGGCCAACACTTTGCTTTGTTCTTTGGCTCTTTGCCTGAATGAGAGCCGCCTTCTTCACCTGAAGCTGAGACTGCAGAAACTTAAAGTTTTGGGCCCAGCCTCCTGTTTTAGAATCACTGGTTTGCACTCCCAGGTCACCATACAGGGACATCTTTTTGGTATTGCCCACAGGCCATGGCAGAGGTAGCACAGAGCCCAGCTGCACTCAGCTGAAAGCCGCAGACCATAGGAGTCGGCCGTGGTACCCAAGGACAGCAGGCTGTCGGGAGAGCGCCAACCGTGCCATTTGAGGCATACACATTTTCATTTTTGATAAAGTCCAGCTATCTATTTTTTTATTTCATTGCATATTCTTTGAGAATCATATTCGTGGAAAGTATCTGTTTAATCCAAGTTTGGAGGATTTTCTCCTACGTTTTCTTCTAAGAGTTTTATAGTTCTGTTGCTCTTAGGGTTTTGACCCATTTCAAGTTAGTTTTTGTCTATAGCATGGGTGAGGTAAGAGGTCCCACTTCATTCTCTGGCATCTAGACATCCTGCTGCCCTAACATCATTTGTTGGAGAGACTGCTATTGCCCCACAAGTAGATGGGGACCCTTGTTGAAAAATCAATTTATCGTGGATATGTGGATTTTTTTCTGGACGTGAATTCTATTCCATTGATCTGGAGAATTACCTTTATGCAAATACCACACACCCTATCTTAACTACTTTTGTTTTGTAGCATATTTTGAAGTCAGGTAGTGGGAGTCCTTCAAACATCACTTTTCAAGATTGTTTTGGCTATTGTCAACACCTCGAGTTTCAGGTGAATTTGAAGATTAGAAATGTGTTGATTGCTACAAAGAAGCTTATTAATAGGTATTGCACTGAATAATATTAATTTTAGTGCTACATATTATTGTGTTATTCTTACTATTTTATGCAAAATGGGGCTCAAATGTCTTTTCACCAAGTGGTTTTGTGAGACTGAACTTGCAGGAGTTACTAGATGTCAGTGCCTATACCGATTTGACTCCAGAACTGCCAAATGCCTGGTATTTTCCTTTCTATGTAAAGCTTTATTTCCTTCTTCATCTCTGCTCTACTTTCCAGATTTAGAGTACCACCATTTCTTTCTTTTTCTTTTTTTATGTATTTAGTACAGGATCTACATGGTCTCACTACACAGATCAGGCTTGTAGTGATCCTTCCCGATTTTCAGCCTCCTAAAAACTGGGATTATAGGTGCGCCATGCCCAGTCTCACTCAGCTCTCAGTGCACCCCAGAGGCAGGACTGGCATGGCAGTCTGGGGATCAAACCCCGGCCCTGGGCCCCTGAGTCTGCCTAAGCAGGTGCTTTAATCTGCTGAGCTATCTGGTCAGCCCATAGCTGCCACCATTTCTAATCTGCATTACTAAAGAATCTTCTAGAATTCACTCTACCCTCACTCTGGTCTGTAAATCTCCTCCAACCTAAAGTCAGAACATCTCTCTAAAACCTGAACCTGATTTTGCCTGCTCCCTTTGAAAAACACTTCAGTTATTATTCATGACCTTCACGGTAGAGTTGAAACTGGCATCCAGATAAGGCCAATTGGTCTGGTGCCCCACTCCCCCTCCTCAGTGATAACACCAAGCCCTACTTTCAAGCATGCCCCAGGAACTGTAGCCCCAGAGGTCACTGGGCACTGCCATTGTTCCCCACACTGGCACACATGGCAGTGCCCAGGATGCCCCACTCTCCCAACTCTTTGGAAAACTCTCAATCAGCTTTGAAGATTTGACTCAAATGCCACTTCTTTTTTGGTGAGGTGGATGATGGTGGTGATGACAACAGAGCTTGCTATCCAGAAGGGCTTGCCACTTCAGTCTCCCAGAGTGCTAGGATTACAGAGTTGTGTGTTACCAAGCCCATCTTGTTTGTTTTAAAGACTATGTACTGATTTTCTTAATAGCCACTTCAGCCTTCTTATGTTTAAAGCTTATTATATCTTTTCCTACGTACTGGGATTCAATCTATTTGTGGTTTTTTTGTTTTTGTTTTTTTGTTTTTTTTTTTTTACTCAAAGTAGATTGTTTATAGAGAAAATGTAATTGGGCCTTGAAGTTTGTTTGAGACAAAACTATGTAGTCCAGGGTGGTCTCGAACTTGTGGCAGTCCTCCTGCCTCAATCTCTTAAGTGTAGGGATTACAGGTGTGGGCCACCATGCTTAGCTTGAATATCTATCTGATAATCTCTAACTTTTAATTAGAATTCTGGTCATTTTTATTTAACGTGTTTATTGATAGAGTTAATTTAAGCCTAGAATTTTACTATTTGTTTTGTCTCTCCTATTTTTTTTTAATTTCCTTTCGTTGGTTAACTGAAAATGTTTTAAAATTCCATTTAAAAAAAAATAAAATTCCATTTTAACTTCTCCATTGATTTTTGTGGCTACACCTCTCTGCCTTGTTGCTTAGTTATTGCTTTAAGATTATAATACACATCCTAGCACACTTCTTACAGTGTGGTAAGAGTTTATATTGTACTTCACATAAAATCTAGAAAGTTTATAACTACATAGGTCCATTGACCTGTCCTCTTCACTATATTATAATTTTCATAATTATTATGCCTACCCACATTATTAACTCCATAATACAGTACAGTATTATAAATTTGGTTTAAGTAATCATTTGTATTTTAAAGAAATTAAGGCCTGCCCTGCCGGCCCCACCCCCGGGGCGCACTGCAATGGCAATTGAGACTGGGCGTGGTGGCGCACGCCTGTAATCCCAGCATTTGGGAGGCTGTAAACAGGCAGATCACTATGAGTCTGATCTAGTCATGAGACCCTGGACACCCTGTAGACCCTTCCCTAAAAATAAAATAAAATTAAATTAAATTAAATTAAATTAAATTAAATTAAATTAAATTAAATTTAAAAAAAGAAATTAAGAAGACAAAAATAATCTCATGTTTTGCCACGCCTTTGCCATTCAGAGCCCTGTATTCTAATGTGTAGATCTGACTTTCCACTTGGTTCTAGTTTCTGTCAGCACGAAGAACTTCCTTTAGCATTTCTCATAATGTAGATTTGCTGCAGACAAATTTCTGACTTTTTTAAAATCTGAAAGTATTTTTGTTGCAAATTTATCCCTAAGGGACATATTGACTTGACATAGCCCCTTGCGTTGACAGTTTTCCTCCCAGTACTCAAAAGATGTTATTTCTCTAGCTCCCGCCCCACTCTATTTTTGCTTAAAAGTCTCAGAACCGCTCAGATACCTGCGTACAAGATGTTATTTTCTTTGACCACATTCGAGATTCTACTTTATTTGCTTTCAGCAGTTCGACTCTGTTATTCTGGGATACATTGCCACAGGTGCTGATGTTTTTCAAATCCAATTAAGGAATTGCCTGCGCTTGCTGAATCTATAAATTTATGACTTTATCAACTTCCTTCACATACCACCTAGCCCATTTTTCTCTCCTTTTCTAGGACTAGGACTCTGATGCGCTGTGCGTGTATGTTAAATGTTCTGGCATTGTCTAGCAGGATCCTGATGCGCTGCTAATTTATTTCAGTTTTGTTTTTTTTTAAATATGTGTATGTTCCTTCAAATGGAAAAGTGTTACTGAATTATCTTTAATTTCATTGTTTTCTTAAGCCCTTCCAGTGAATTGTTTATTCCTGATATGAAAATTTTCATTTCTAAAATGACCATTTGATCCTTTTTATAGCTTCCTTTCTGCTGAAGCTGCATTCCTTTATTGTGGCAAACATATTCCCTTTATGTTTTTGAGCATAATTATAATAGCTACTTTAAAATCTTTGCCTACTAATTCCAGTGTCTGAATCATTCTGGAGTTGGTCCTTTTTAACTATACTTTCCCTTAGGGTTTTTTGTTCTGCTTGGTTTTGGTTTTGGTGGTACCAGGGATAGAACTCAGGACCTCGTGCTTGCCAGGCAGGCACTTATGCTGCTGAGCTATCTCCCTGGCCCTATACATTCCCTTAGAACAGGTCAAGTTTTCTTGTTTTTTCATACATCAGGGAATCTTGGGCTCTGGGTTCTATGTTCCTCTGAAGGACATCAATTTAGTTTTTAGCTCATAGCTAACTTGACTAAACTCAACTGCAAGCTCTATCTCTCCTGTGGTGGGTGACAGTTCAAATTTAAATTCATTTCTTTTAACATTAGCTGACTGCTTGGTGTCTGTCCCTAACAAATGCAGTTTATAGGTGAAGGAGAGACTTTGTTGGAGTTTATGTACAGAATTGGGTTTTGGACTGTCTTTTTTAGATCTCTCTCTTCACTTTTCAATGAGTATGGAGGTCCAGAGCTTTTGGCTCATCAAGCCAACAATTTTGGAAACTTTTCTACTGGAATTTTAGCAGCCTTGCCTCATGCAAACCAAGACCCATACACAGGCAAAGTGCTATTTAAAAAGAAGCTAAGTCACTCTATGATGTCCTCTTTTACTAAATGTCAACTCCACTGAACATCTTCCCCCTTCTGTGTTCTTCAATACCTTCAGGTAGTTGATTTTTTAGATTCTGTCTAGAGGTTTTTGTTTTGTGAATTGGGGATTTAACCCAAGGCTTTTGCACTGAGTTCTATACTTGGCTTTCATTAAGTTATATTTTAATTTGAGACAGACCCTCGTGAAGCATCCACGCTCTCTTGAACTTGGGATCCTCCTGCCTTAGTCCCCCAGAGTGCCGGAATTATAGGTGTACAGCCATGCAGCCCCATGATCAGCTTGTCCCGAGTTTATGTTGGTTGTATCCTTGGGTTTTTGATGACTGATTATTCCGAAGGATTCTCCAAGGAGGAAAAAAATAGATAAGAATTTTTGATCTAGTTGTTCGAGGGATTTAATAAGTATTTTATAACTGCCCATATTTTTCCACTCCCCTCTTTCCCATCTTTCCCACAACCCTCATCCTCTTCCTCGTTCTCTTCCTCTCAGTGGATTATCTTACTCTTCACAATGCTCTTCTGGTAATCTGGCTGTATCATCCCCATCTGAGGATGAGGAAACAGAAAAGAGGTTAAGCCTCTTGCCAGAGTCACTGCAGATCACAGGCATTCGCACTAGCTGCTGGCTTCGCCACCATTTGCTTCCTCACCCTGATTATGAGAAATGGCTCATAACGAGGCCACGTGTCAGGATCAAGGTGGTAGCTGGAGGGAGAAGGTGGAAGGAATCATTTGTCACTTTGAACTTGACCAGGTCCTCATTAGTCATTGAGTCAGCGGCTTAGCACAGCTGGGCACAACCAACAGAAACCACTGCAATTAAAAAGGAAATAAATGTTGTAGAGGATGTGAGAGAGCTGGCAGCATCTCCGAGAAGGGCAGGGGGATCCAGTCTAGAGGCTTCAGGGCCAGTCACAATGGCCGCCTCTTGCCCAACCTTGGCTGTCTCTTGGCCTCCTTCACCAGGGTGGGATCCAGTCTCGTCTGCTCCTTCACAACTCTTGCTCATGCCTCAGTGGCTCTCACTTTCTGCCCCTTCTGGGCAGAAGAGCCAGGACCCTTATGGAGAGAAGGACAAGTCCAGGCACTGAAAGAGGGGTCAAATGGTTCTAGGTGACCAAAGAATTTGATCAACCCAATGTACACACACCATGTCAAGGAGCTGCTGGGCCAATCTCGTGTGATCTGCTAGTCTTACCATTTTTCCCCCAGAGAAACAGGACTAGAGGAGGCCCACATTATGCTGATGGACTGGAAGCGTCCTTCCTTTAGTGACATGCTGAACTCTGAAAGCAGACGGTTTATAGGAGCATGACTCATGCTGGTTTTTATTTAACCGTTAGTGCACCTTGCCTCAGATAAAAATGACTGCATTTAAAACATAAAGTAGATTTTCAAAGCAATTATTTTTAAAGCTATACTTGTCGAAGCCCGACTGTTCAGTGTCGTCTCCACCTCTAGGCCAAGGAGACAAGGACCTACAGCAGCGGTTCCTTGGATCCCAGGACACTGTGCTGAGATGGAGCTGTGGAGGCGTTGTCCAGCCAACAGGGAGTGTCTGGGCAGCTTCAAGGGTTATGTGTTTTCTAAATGACCTTTGGAATTTTGACTGAAAGTGGTAGAAACAGGATCAATTGGAAAAGTAGGATGGGCCAACCCTGCCCCATCCGCAGTTCCTGAGCTGCTAAGTCAATACAAGCAGGAAACTCGATTCCACGCTGGGGGAAAGGGGTTCATGACTGACTGGTTTATAGATTTTCTTGAGGCCACCAATGAGAATAATAAAGCTCTGTGTAGGATTTTATGGTCCATTTGATTCTGTTCAACTGTGTAAAAACTAAACTAATCCCCTTCTCATTTTTCTAAGGCTGGTATTTTAAGGAACATACAACAATCATATGCTTTGGAATTTGAGGGGCAATCACAATTCATTATTATCTAATTCATTTTTATATTTTAATGTGCCATAAAAAAATTCCCCTCTCCCTTGCTTGTGTGCTTTTTCTGAGCTATTCCAGGCATAGATAAGCACTTAAGTACACCCTCCTGCTGCTTTTTGCACAAATAGAACATATTATAACACATTTTGTGCATTGTAAATATGTACACATGGATAATATGCCACATAATCTCTCCACATGTTCTGTAGATTTTCTTTCGGATTGCATTTTCTTTTCATAGTAATTTGGGGATTTTTTTTTTTTCCAGACAGGGTCTTCCTATGTAGTTCTTGCTGGTCTTAAACTCACTGCGTAACTCAGGCTGGCTTTGAGTTCAAGGCAATCCTCCTGCCTCAGCCTCTTGAGTGCTGGGAGTACATGCAGACACCACCATGCCTGGTCAGAGGTTTTTTACATATAAATAATCTTTTTATTCTTTAAAATGAAGATGACTGGGGCTGGTGAGATGGCTCAGTGGTCTAAAGCACCTACTTAGAACAAGCTTAGCAAATCACAAGGACCGCGGTTCAATCCCCCAGCACCACATGCCAGCCAGCCCCGCCCCCTGGTGGGCTGAGCTGGCCACACACACACACACACACACACACACATAAATAAACAAATAAAAAAAAATGAAGACGACTTATTAAATGTGACTTTGTGTCTATAACTGTATATGATTTTTATATGGCAAAACAGATCAGAATAAAAAAATCCATTCTTAAAGCATGTTTTCAGGTCCACATGTACATACGTGTACATAATAGATATGAGTGATGAATGAACATATAAGGTATCTTTCCATAGTCTTCCTCCTTTTTATCAAAGCCACAGAAGATTGTTAATGGCTATCTCATGGTTATTCAATTAACCACAAAACTGTTAGTTGACATTCAATTGTTTCTATTCACTTGCAATTATAGACAGTGTCGTAGTCAATATCCCTATTTGTACTTCTTTGTGTATATATAAGAGTTTGTGGGATTACATTTATAGAAATGGAATTGCTAGGTGAAAGGATAATGAGACTTTAAAATCAATTGATAGGGTGCTGAGGAGATAGCTCAGCAATCTAAGCACCTGCCTGGCAAACACAAGGACCTGGGTTTGATCCCCCATACCACATGCTGTGCCAGCCCTGGTTTTGGCCCTACCTGTGTTAGTCCAGCACATTAAAAATCATTTTCATCTTGATCTGTCCAACTGCTATATAGTTTTACACATACTTATCTTTTTTTTAAAAAATCCATTCTACATTATCACTTTTTTTTTTTTTTTTTTTTGTAGTACCAGGGATTGAACTCAGGACCTTGTGCTTGCCAGGCAAGTGCTTATTCTACTGAGCCATCTCCCTGGTCCCCACATTATCACTTTTTAACACATTTAAAATCTATGTACATTTATCATGTTTTAAATAAGCTATATATGCCAATTCTCTTTGGGATTGTGATTCTCTTTCATAGTGATCTGTAAAAGTTAGAAATAGATGGGGTGTTTTCTTTTAAAATAATGATGACTTATAAATGCAGGATTAAACTGATTTTAGTATCTGTAGTTATGTAGGATTCTTCACATGTGAAAAGTCACAAACCTGAAAAATCCGTTCTTAATGTTTTCAAATTTTTTATCTGGAAAACATAGGTCCTTGAAAAATACTTTGAAGTTATTAAAAAGCTATATCACCCCGGAAAACCCAATACTATTATGGATTGCTGGGATATTTTGGAATATTTTGCTGAATTCACACACCTGTAATATTTAAGTGACAAAACTAAACAAAAAAAGGGGATACAAATGAACAACCATTTTATATCTGTATATTCAAAAAGTTAGGATAGATACACAGCTACATTCTCTTAATTCAATGAATAGAGGGATTTGTTCTAATAGTGTTTGTAAATAGGATATCATGTCTGCATCTTGTACATTAACTACTAAGAAAATGATATGCGATGTATTAATTATTGAAACTGTCCTACTAATTTGATTTGAAACTGTCTCATTGCTATTTGTTTCTCAATCAAATTATGGGGAAAAAAACAAAGCTATATAATCCATTGCAGCATTATTTGTGGAATAAATTCAGATGATTTAAAGTATTTTATAGTTTATAAAACTATAAAAACTATAAAACTATAAAATTAAGATGACTTAAGTATTTTTGTAGATTATAAAACTATAAAAGTAATAAATATATACTCATCTTTTTAAAAAAATCCACTCTATGTAAGTATATACACTACAAAGTTGGCTGGCGTGGAGATCCTGTACCAAATACATTAAAATATACATATAAAGTTGAAGTTATCACCCTTCTTGCAAAGGCAGAAAGCCTCTTAACAGTTCTGTGTCCAGCCATTGTAGCCTCCTTCCTATATGCCTCCAGGAAAGTGAAACTTTGTGTCAGTTAGGACTTCATTCTGCATGTCAAGACTGCTAACATTAGCAGGACAGTGGTGATGCATGCCTGTAATCCCAGCCCTCAGGAGACTGAGGCAGGAGGATCGCTATGAGTTTGAAGCCAGCCTAAGCTACAAAGTGAGCTTAGGGGCCAGGGAGATGGCTCAGTAGAATAAGCACTTCCCTGGCAAGCCCAAGGGCCTGAGTTCAATCCCTGGTTCTGGAAAAAAAAAAAAAAAAAAAAAAGCACTAAAGTGAACTTAAGTCCAGCTTGAACTGCATGGTGAGACTTTTTCTCAAAAAAAAAAAGCCTTTGCAATCTGGATTTTTGTTTTGTGTTGTTTTTGTGACCAAACCTGGGGCACTCTACTACTGAGCTATAGCTACAGCTACAGCCCTCTTAATTTTTTTTTTTTTTTTAAGAGGGTGTTACTAAATTGTCCAGGCTTGAACTTGTGTGATCTTCCAGCCTCAGCCTCCCAGGCAGCTAGGATTGCTGTCATGTACCATCATTCCTGGCTTGAATCTGGTTTTTTAGTCTGTAAGTTAGCAGTGTATATTACAGATCATAGCAGAACCTGCTAACAACTTCCTTTGGGAAAAATCGAGCCCCGACGCTTGTGCTTGAACAGATGTGGCATTTGGAATCATAGCAAGTACCCCACCGCGTGCAGCCCATTTCTCTCCTGGCTGCAGTGCCTGCACTTGGGGAACCCTTGACACACACTATAGGGGGCTCAGACTTAGGGGAGCTGAGTGTAATCACAAAGTCACAGGACTAGAATTGGGGCCACTGGCACCTAACCTCACCAGCACTTCAAATCTCTTACTTTGAACTTTTCACAAAATGTAGCCTCTTACTTTGTTTAGGATTGCTTTAAGATGAACCTTGGGGTGGAAATCCTCGGAATCAGCTAGGAGAAGGAGCAGGGTCAGAGTGGTGGGTGCTTAGGAGCAGGAGAGGTCGCAGCAGTGGGGCCCCAGCAGCCTCCTGGAGTCAGGCCCATGGGGGGGGGATTTCCTAACCAGCCCCTTCTGTAGCACTCTCCCAGCAGCACCAGGCAGACAGGGGCTCTGGAGCCCTGGAGGGAGGGGTGCTTCAGGCTCCTCCATGGGGGGGCCTCCACTCACCAGGACTTGTGTCCTGCCTGGATTCTCCCAGAGAAAGAGGCCCCTTTCCCTCCCAACAAAGGCACGACTTGCTCAGCCAAGCCCTTGGGGGCCTCATCTGCCTAAGGGGGGACCTCTTTGGAGTTGGCCCAGAAGAACGGTGCAGACTCTTTGGGCCCTGGCAGTCTTGCCTGGACCTGCTTCAGGAGGCTCCAGATTAGTCTTCCCTGGGGGAGGGGGGGGCCCTGACCCAGGGGGTTGGGTCCTCTCCAGCCTCCTTCAGAGCCACCCCCAAGCAGCCCTCCTAGGCTTGAGAACGTACTGAGTTCCAGGAGGGTGGCTGGGTCGCAGTTTTCTTCAATAGAATCCATTCTGTGTTCATTCAACAAATATTTGAGGCTCTCCCCTACGCCAAGGCCTGTTCTAGCTCTGGAAATATGCAGAACAGGACGGACAAGGTCCCTGCCTTTGTGGAGCTGGCATTCTAGTGGGGGAAGCCAGATAAGGAACAAGTGAAAGAAGTAAACAAGACCATTTTTCTGAGTGTGCTAAGAGGAAAATAAAATGCACAATGGTCTAGGGTGTGGTGGGGGATGGGCAGTTAGTGTGTAGCTCGCACCTGAGAGGAAAGTTTCGGGAAAGGTGACACTCAAATGACAGGAAGGAAGGAGAGTTGTGCCAACCTGGGAAGAACGTTCCTGGCAGCAGAAGAGCAAAGTGCAGCCCCAGAGGCTGGGAGACGCTCTGCCTCGGAAAGCCAGGGAGAGGAGGAGGGTGAGGAGCCACAGGGCTGATCTCCACAGGGCCTGTGACTGGATGAATCTTTTAGGGTTCCTTCCACATACATGCAAGGATTTAAGTAGACAGTGGCAACATCTGAGGGTGCTATTCAGAGACACTTCAGATTTCTCCACTGAAAGACTTGGGTGCAAGGAGACAGGAAGACCTTGCACTGGGCTGTGCAGGGTTTTGGGGTGGCCCATGGAGGATGAAAGCAGGGGCAGAAGGGGAGATGGAGAGGAGAAACGACTTGGGGATTCAGGTTTGGGGTTCTTGCTCACTGCCATGTCCTCCTGCAGAAGCAGGGACCAGTCGGGACACTTGTAATTCCAGGAAGGCTACAAGTTCTAGCTCAGCTGAGGCAATTTAGGGTGACTGTCTCAAAATAAGAAATAAATAAAAATGGCTGTGATTGTGCTGTAGCCCAGCACAAAAACCCTGGATTCATTCCTCAATACTGCAAGGAGGAGGAGGGGAAGGGGCTCTAGACAAGGTGGGGGCCACTGGCGGCCACTGCCCTCCCATAGCCCTGAGTGAGGGCTGGACACCAGGTCCCATGGGCTCTCCCTCTTGTATACCCAGCCCACTGTCACACCCAGGCGCAAGGCCCACAGTGGAGGGCCCCACTCACCTCCTCTAGAGCTCCCTCCCCTTAAGCCAAGGAATTTCCTGCTCAAACAGCCCAAAGCCAGCTGCCTGGGTCCATAAGGAGCTCTTCAGCAGGTAGCAACCTGTGTGTACCTCCAAAGGCGGATGGGGGCAATTTTAAGGGGTACAGGCAGCATTTGAGCCCCACGCTGATCATTTACATTTGCCTAAGAATCTAAGACACCTCCAGAGGGATGGGACAGGGAGCAGGAAGAAAAGGGGAGTGATTGGTTATCTCAGCAGTGTTGTGTTCCGGAGCTAAATTCTAAATTTAAATCTGGTCTTTAGGACATTCTGAAGGTCTATTTGTTAAGATAAAAAGACAGGACATATTTTATCTAACAGTTTCTTAGTTTGATTGGTAACTTTTAATATTCAAACAGATGGGGTGGGGGCTTCACACAGCTCACCGCCCACGCACACAGCCTGTGTTTCCCACATGCTGGATGGGGAGCGCTAGCTCGGGCCTGTCATCCACGCCAGGAGTTTTCCACCAAAACAGAATAAAAGTCTTTTGCTAAACAAAGTTAACATAGTGTAATTTTCTAACTTTTTGGTTCCATTTTCTTTGCCCCAGAATCTTTGGTGTCTGCCACTCCTTGTCTGCTATCTGCTGTAAGCAAATTAATAGGCTGAGCAGTGAGAGGGCTGCACACAGATTACAGTAGGATGTCATCCTACAGTAGTAGGATGACAGTCAGAGACAGCTGCCAAGGGCCGATTTTCAGGAACCGACCAGGGAGCTTTTTTATAGACCTGAGTACACACGGCTGTGCTGTTAGACGATGTCCACGCACTACAGGTACCTCTCCTAACACTTAACAGCTGAGCGACTTCTAGCTCACAGTGATTGGATTGATTATGCTTGAGAACGCTCTGCAGAAAGAACCATGACTACTAGGTCTGTTGATCTAGACCACACCAAGTAGATGAAACATTAATATTTTCACATTATGAAGAATTATCTTTAGGTTTCTGATTCAACCCATGTCAAAGGCTGATGACTCCGAGGACCCCAGCTTTCATATACCACAGGGCAACTTGAGAACTGTGTTGAAAGGAGTTCTTTAATATTCAGAGCTTCTGGAGGAGAGTAGAACCTCAAAAATGTGCTTCCAAAGAGACAGGGTGAAGGTTTGCACTAATATAGTTTAGACAAGACTCATGTTTGTATCTTGTCCTCTGAATAACTACTATGGAGACAACAATATGCAATATATTAATTATTGTAACTGTCCTACTAACCTGTTTTGAAACTGTTTCATTGCCATTTTATCTTTTTTCTCATTAAATGAAAAATTGTAAAAAAAAAAAAATCAGGCTATATACAAATTATGCAGTTAAAAAAAAAAGAGACAGAGAAGGGCCAACCACATAGCTCAACAGATTATAGCATCTGCTTAGACAGACGCAGGGACTGGGGTTTGATCCCAGGCCTGCTGGGCCAACTCTGCCCCTGAGTGTGCTGAGAGGGCAATTGAAACTGGGCATGGTGGTGCACACCTGTAATCCCAGCACTTGGGAGGCTGAAAACAGGAGAATCACCACAAGTCTGATCTACGTAGTGAGACCCTGTAGACCCTGTACTAAATACATTGAGAGAGAGAGAGAGAGAGAGAGAGAGAGAGAGAGAGAGAGTAAAACATAACCCAGCAGGCTCATATATTTATCAAGCAAGCATCAAGAGCACCCTTGGAACTGACTTTAGCACCCATATTCTCCCTAACCCTTCCCACAACCCTACAACGAATTATTGTCCTTAGTTTATAGAAAAGAAAATAGAGACTCACAGAAGGCCAATAAGTTACCCAAGGTCACCTAGCTAGTAAGTGATGAAGTAGGTGTTTGGATGGGGCTGAGTCCCCCATAATACTGGGCCTCTTGGAGAAATAGGGTATGTCACTTAATGGGTTAGAAGGGCTTTTGTAAGAGCTGTTTGTTGATAAGAAACCCTTGGGAAGGGGGCCAGGGAGATGGCTCAGTGGAATAAGTGCTTCCCTGGCAAGCCCAAGGGCCTGAGTTCAATCCCTGGTTCTGCAAAAAAAAAAAAAGAAAAGAAAAGAAACCCTTGGCTTTTGCTTGATTGGCCACTGGGTTCTTCTTACACTTCCTGTTGATAGCTAAAGCACAAAAATGCATTTGTATAAAATTCTATACTGAATACATTTATAATTAAAAAGTAACTAATATTTTAATTCTTTTTTTTTTTTTGGTCTAAGTTTTAAAGTATTTGAGACTATGTTGTTCAGTCACTGAAATGGTATATATAATTTTTTTTTTCACTACTGAGTATTGAACCCAGGGCTTTTGCACTGAACTACATCCTCAGCCTTTTTATATTTTTATTTTTAAACCAGGTCTTGCTAAGTCACTAAACTGCCCTCAAGCTCGAAATTGTGATGGTCCTGCCTCGGCCCCCCAGAACGCAGAGATTATAAGCATACACCACCACAGCAGCTCACATTAGATATACCATATCAGAGGTTTCCCTAAGCAGAGCTCAGCTGTGCCTGAAAATTGTAGCTCTGCTTTCTATTTTTTGGCTTTGTTTTTAAAAATTTTATTGGCCCTGCTTGAGAGTGACCACTCTTACCTCCATGCCCTAGCTTTGGATAGTTACAAAGGTATGTTGGAAGGATTAGTTTCATTTTTGCTATGCAGAATGTGATAGATTTTCAAATTTATATACTAAGTCTCTTTTGTGCATTGTGTACACAAAAATTTTCAAAGTCCCTAGGGCTCTGTTTGTCTTCTCAAAATGGTCAGCATTGAAACTATCTCTAGAACCAGGCTTCATCCTGGAACATTCAAAAATCAGGACCACCTGGTACGTGGACCCCCTCTTGCCCAGCGGGACAACAAAGCTCCCCACCTACTCATGAGAGAAGGCTTTTTCCCTCACTGGGAATGGCCTTGGCCATCAACCCAACCCTGTCTGAGGATCAGCCTTATCTCAGCCCCTCCCCGGCTGGCCCCAAACTCCAGTCAGCCAAACATCTTGGCCTTTGTTACCAGAGATGCCAGGTACTTGCAGTCTCTCCACCTTTGCACCTGCTGTGCCCTCTCCTAGAAAGACCTGACTTCCTTATCCTTCTGGCAAATTCCTGCTTACCCTTCAGGGCACAGCTCCAAGGTTCACTCCTGCACAAATCCCTGTCTCACCCCGTTTTACTCTGCTCACGCTGCCCCAGTGGCATGCCAAAGACGGGGTGTATAAACCATAGGCATTCGCTTTCCACAGCTTTTCAGACGGCAAGTCTGAGGCTTAGGCGCCATTGTACAATATGGTGACATTCTGGTGGGGTCTCCCCACCTGGCAGAAGACTACCTTCTCTCTGGGCATGCTCATATGAACTTACTCTGGTGGAGGGGGATGAATCCAAGGCTTTCACATTGAGCTATTACCCCCCCCCAGCCCTTTTTATTTGGAAATCTGGTCTAGATAAGTTGCTAAATTGCCCAGGCTGGACTTGGAATTACACCCCTCCTGTTTCATCTTCCCAGAGTGCCAGTAGGTTCCTTATAAGGTCACCAATCCTACCTGATTAGGGTTCCACCCTCAGGTTTCACTTAACTTTATTCTCCTAAAGCTTTATCTCCAAATATTAAACCGGGGTGGGGGAGTGTGACTTTTGGAGGGATACAGTTCAATCCATAGCACCTTACCAGAAACCATTGAAGGCTGCCTCTTCCAGGGCCTTTCCTTCACCAAGGCAGGATGTCCTTCTATCACAGTGTATCCATCCCTTTATTTATTTGCTTGTTGTTTGTTTGCTGGAGACAGGGTTTCCCTATGTAGTTCAGACTGACCTTGAATTCACTATATATAGCTTAGACCGGCCTTGAAATACCAGCAATCCTCCTGCCTCAGACTCCACAGTACTGAGATTACAGGCACATGCCACCGTGTAGCCAACAGCCCAACAATCCTTAATCCCCATTTGTGTGTCTCTCACATGCTGAATGAGTTAACACGAAGCCCCATTCACTGTTCTTCCCTGCCCTTCCTCCAAGGAGACTCAGTCTGACCTGCTGTCTGTCTCCCTGCTATGTTCTGACCCCCAGAGGGCAGGGGCCACTTCTCCATTATCTCAGGCCACTCTGCATCTTGCACAGGTGGGCCTGGGAAAATCCTAGTTCTGCTACGGGAAGGCCTACAGCCCTTGAGGAGGGGCCCCATGCCCTGCCTCTCTCACCCCACACACTTATCAGTCGCTTCCTTATTGGAGGAGGCCTTCTTCTCACACTGGCATTTCTTCCAGTGCTAAAACAAGTTCCTCTCCCTGCACAGGCAAGGGCCACTGTGGATATAGCCAGTGTCACGGTCCTCCCTGTATCTCTGCTGCAAGTACAGGACTTCAGCAGCATTCTCGGCATCAAAAACCAAACCTTGAAAGCTCCTCCTGCCGACTTCCCTCCAGCCCTCTCTGCAGGTGCAGGGTGTGTTAATGGGCCCAGCATTTGGCACCGGCAGCGGCAGCGATCCTCAGCTCACAACACATTATTTATTTAATGTATATGCTTTTTTCTTCCCTCTGCCCAAATGCATCAAGTTAAAATATCTTGTTTATGAGCTCTGGATCCAAGATGAAGCAGTTGGGTCATTAATCATTGGGAATATGTTGAATAGGAACTTGATTAAAGCACAGGATGCGTTAGTTCCCCAGACGAAGTTGTTCTTTGCTGTGACCGCAGTGGAAGCTTGGGCCTCTGGGCTGTGTTTTTAGTTGCGCCCCTTTTAGGACCCCAGGGAGGGCCTGCGCGTCTCACCGGACCCAAGAAGGCGCTGCGTGGGGGTGTCACCTGAGTAGCCCGGTGATGATTCCCAGGCAGGGATACCTCCAGACAGCACTAGGGGGTTGGGAGGTACGGGGACATCACGCCTTGGCTCCAGAAGCCGCAGGGGCTGAGCCGGATGGAAGCTGGAGAGACCCAAGTGCAGGCGAGGCGCCCCCTGCCCGGCACAGAGCGCCACCCGCGCGCGGGCCCAAGTGCGGAGGCTGCACGTGCGCGGTGGGACGCAGGAGCGGGGCACCCACGTGGCAGAGTTTCCCGGGGGGTGCGCGGACCCCTTGGCCCAGCTCACTCGACGCCGCAGCTCTGGCCCTGAGTGGCAGTGGGCGCCAAAGCGGAGGCCGCGTCTCCCGCTCCTGAAGGCAAGTCCTCGCCTCGCTCCGAGCCTGCCCTCTTCCCTGCGCTCGCCCAGCGTGCAGAGTGGCCCATCCGGGGACTACCCGCCCATCCCCAAAGAAAACTTGGCCGCTGCTCGGGCGGCTGGGGGCCCGGCCTCGCGCGCCTGAGCAACCCTCGCGCCCGGGCCTGGAGAAGTAATTGAAAAGAAAGTTTTCCAGAGCGGCTGGACCGGCTCGGTCCGCCAGGAGCCCGGGTCGCGGCCGCCTCGGTACTCTGCAGGGTCCTAGTGCCCTGCGCTACCGAGCCAGTGCGACCCTGCTGGGCTCAGAGGCAGGACGGCGGAGAGGAGCTTCAGAGTGACATCTGTGGGGTCGCGTGGACACCAAATAGCAGTTCCCGCGTCTCCACGCTCCGGGTCTCTCCGCTCGGCGGTGCGCGACTGCCTGCGTGTCGGAAGCTGTCCCCTCCGCCCCGCGCTCCGGGGCAGAAGCCGCGGCCGGGACAGGCCTGGTTCTCAGGACCCAGACTTGTCTTCCACCGAGCCCTTGCACGGCCTCTGGGTGCTCTGGGCTCTCCGGCTGTTAACTGGAAGCGAGTGGTTTGGGGAGGATCGTGGGGTGAACGCCACCGACCACGTGTGCGCCGGGTGACAGCCTGTCTGGGTGGGGCCGGGCACGGCCTCCGGGGTTCCGCTCCCGCGCTAGAGGCAGCGGGCGTTGCGCCACCGCCTCTCTGCGCCCCTCGCCACTCACCGCCCTTCCGAGAGGCGGGCGCTAAGACCCGGCAGGCGCCTCGCTGCCCTCGCCCGCGGTCAGGGAGCCGCTTGGACACCAGGGGGCGATGGCGACCCGGTATAAAAGCGGGACTCGCGCGGGCCTGGCCATTCGCGACCCGGAGCTGCGCGGGCGCGAGTGAGCAGGGCTACCGGGTGGGCGGCGGACGCGGCGGCGCCCCGCGCAGGCTGGAGGCCGCCGAGGCTCGCCATGCCAGGAGCGCTCTAGCTGTCCCATGGAGTCGGCCGACTTCTACGAGGCGGAGCCGCGGCCCCCGATGAGCAGCCACCTCCAGAGCCCCCCACACGCGCCCAGCAGCGCCGCCTTCGGCTTTTCCCGGGGTGCGGGCCCTGCGCAGCCCCCTGCTCTACCTGCAGCCCCAGAGCCGCTGGGCGGCATCTGCGAACACGAGACGTCCATCGACATCAGCGCCTACATCGACCCGGCCGCCTTCAACGACGAGTTCCTGGCAGACCTGTTCCAGCACAGCCGGCAGCAGGAGAAGGCCAAGGCGGCCGCGGGCCCCGCGGGAGCAGGGGGCGACTTTGACTACCCGGGTGCCCCGGCGGGCCCGGGCGGCGCCGTCATGTCCGGGGGTGCGCATGGGCCCCCGCCCGGCTACGGCTGCGCGGCGGGCGGCTACCTGGACGGCAGGCTGGAGCCCCTGTACGAGCGCGTCGCGGTGCCCGCGCTGCGGCCGCTGGTGATCAAGCAGGAGCCCCGCGAGGAGGACGAGGCGAAGCAGCTGGCGCTGGCCGGCCTCTTCCCCTACCAGGCGCCGCCGCCGCCGCCGCCGCCGCACGCCCACCCGCCGCCCGCGCACCTGGCCGCCCCGCACCTGCAGTTCCAGATCGCACACTGCGGCCAGACCACCATGCACCTGCAGCCCGGCCACCCCACGCCACCGCCCACGCCGGTGCCCAGCCCGCACTCGGCGCCCGCGCTCAGCGCCGCCGGCCTGCCCGGCCCGGGTGGCGCACTCAAGGGGCTGTCGCCTGCGCACCCCGACCTCCGCACGGGCGCGGGAAAGGCCAAGAAGTCGGTGGACAAAAACAGCAACGAGTACCGGGTGAGGCGCGAGCGCAACAACATCGCGGTGCGCAAGAGCCGTGACAAGGCGAAGCAGCGCAACGTGGAGACGCAGCAGAAGGTGCTGGAGCTGACCAGTGACAATGACCGCCTGCGTAAGCGGGTGGAACAGCTGAGCCGCGAACTGGACACGCTGCGGGACATCTTCCGCCAGCTCCCGGAGAGCTCCTTGGTCAAGGCCATGAGCAACTGCGCGTGAGGCACGCGGTGGCGGACCGCCCTAGGCCGGCCTTTGGCGGGGACCCGGGGAGTGGTTTCGGGTCGTCGGATCTCAAGGCTGCCCTGCCGTGTGAGCCAGGACTAAGACATTCCAGTGCCACCTGAAAACCTGGCCTGCTCTGCGTGTCCTTTCCCTTTCTCTGAGCCGAACTCGGTGCGTTTAAGATGAGGGAATGAGACGTGGTTTCTCCCTCAGACGGGAGAACTCTTGGGGCCGAGCTCTAGTGTTGAGGAATAACCTTGTGCCTTGGAAATGCAAATTTGCTCTGATTCCTACCGAGTAGGGGGAGCGAACACGTGCCTTGATATTTTATTTGGAGGGAGGGTTCCTGCCTCCTCTGAGGCTGCAGGAAGCCTCCAGCAGAGAAGGTGGGGTGTTGGCCCATGGGGAAGCTGAGATCCTAACCATACAGCCCCAACCACACCTCTGTGCCTGTTCACAGAAGGGAGGAATTTAAAAAGTTGGGCCTTCGAACTTAAGATTTTCCCCCTCACTCTACACGGAGGTGGTGGGGCTGAAATGTCTTCTTTCTCCCACCTCCACCCCCACCCCATGTCTGCCTACAACAGGCTGGTCTTCTTGGGTTCACACTCACCAGGTGACTAGCTGGAGACTCCCACCCCCTGTCCCACCGGAAGGCTAGGTCCTGAGTTAATCCTAAGGCCTTGTGTTCTGGGGGGTTGTGGGCTGGTGGAAGAGGTAAGCTGGAGATGTGGTCTTGGGGTGGGAGGGTAGAGGGATACTGGGACCATCAGCCCTGTCTGTACTGTATGTTGCCAGCATTGCCGTACAAACATGAAGCACAATCAGTCCATCCCAGAGGGACCGGAGTTATGACAAGCTTTCCAAATATTTTGCTTTATCAGCCGATATCAACACTTGTATCTGGCCTCTGTGTCCCAGCAGTGCCTTGTGTAATGTGAATGTGCACGTCTATGCTAAACCACCATTTTATTTGGTTTTTGTTTTGTTTTGGTTTTGCTCAGATACTTGCCAAAATGAGACTCTCCATCAGCAGCCGGCCGGGGGAAGGGGCAGAGCCTCTCTTTCCTTTTGGTTTTGGGGTTGTTTTTGCTCCCCTCTGGGAGGAACCAAAGAGGTCAGATGGGCTTCCCATTCCCCCTAGGCTTTCCCTGGCGTGGGCTGTGGGCCTCCTGGGCCTTTGCTCCCTCTGGCTGGGGCTGCCCGCAGGCTTGTCCCCCAAGAGGCCCTGGCTCTGGGTCTGGAAGGAAGCGCCCTCCAGCCAGTGTGCATGCACCGCTGGGGTGGAAGCACGGAAGGACTGCTTGGCTGTCTTCTTTCGGGGAAGAGCATAGAGTTTCGTGTTAGATGTTTTATGTATTATATCTATAATATAAACATATCAAAGTGAATTTTGGTGTCTTTTTAAACCTAGAAAGAAGCTACTTCCAAGGTTTTCTGTAGGCCAGGTCACATTTGTAAATAATCACAGCATTTTCTCTGGCTGAGATCCTGATGAGTTAGCACCTCTTTAGCCCCTCTTGACGTTGAGGGGGGTGACTTCCCCCAGCTGAAACAAATAACGGAAGGAGGACAAGGCTCCAGGCTGAGACTCTAGAGCCTGAAGAAAGAATCCTGTGAGGACAGGAGTGGTGCTGGGGGTGTCTTAGAGAGGTGCACGGGGCTGAGGTTATGGTATGGCCTCGGAGAAGAGGGCCCCAGAGAAGGCAGGTTCACCCAGCGGCTCTCGGCTCAGGGGCCCTGTAGCCAGACTTCCAAATCGCTGCGCTCCAGCTCCAGTGCAGCCTGGCTCACACCTGCCTTAGCTCTAGCCTTGTCAGGACCCTGGGAGGCAGGAAGTGGCCTCAAGGGTTGGACCTTCCACCCTTCTCCACTTGCCCTCAGTTTCCCTGGGCCATGTGACTTCAGCCTACCCCATTTATACCCCAAAGTGCATCCAACAGGCTGAGCCCCCCCCCGCACCCCCCCCCGGCCATTTCATCCTCCACATCTGTCTTGCCCAGCCAGCCCTGAATGGGGACTCCGACCTGACCCCTCCCTGTACACTGCCTGCAGAGTAGGCAGCTCCAGCACCCACATGCTGATCCTGTACCAAACAGGAGGATCAGATCTGATGATCACCCCATGAGGACAGGCACCCCCGCACCTCCCCAGCAGCAGTGACAGCCAACCACGGCGCCCCTCACCACTGTCTCAGTCCAGGAGGCCCAGGAAACATTCACTCTGGAGGCTGCTAGTGCTTTCAGTATCTTCCCCTCTCCAAGGGTAAAAAGTGAAACATGACTTTTCTTTTGACAAGGCCAGGACATTTTTGAAAAAGTACACATTCTTTTACATTCTGAAAACTTTTAGCTTTACCTGCCTGCATAGATCACTCCTCTCCGCCCCCTCACTTCTGTCCTGTGCTTTGCCGCGCCTCACCCATGGCTGCCCTTGGCAGAAAGACCACGAGCCCAGTGAGGAGGCGGCGGCCCGCCCTGCCACCCTGGGAACCGAGGAGGCATAGCCCCACCACCTGCCTAGAGGCTGGGGCAGGCCCCGGCTTGCTAGGCCCCAGCAAACCCTCTCTGAGTTCAGTGCTAATTCCAGTTTTTCTTGTTTGGAGGGGCTGATCCTTGGCTTCCTCCTTGCCCCCAGAACAGATCCCAGGATGTGCAGGGGAGGAGCGACCCTCTTGCCCTCCCTTCTTCCTCTCCCTCCTGTTGGGCCATCCCTCCAAGGGCTTCCTCTTTCAAAGCTGGCAGCTTTCCAAAGGGTGGCCCTGCTGTTTGCACCATGAGGTCCAGGAAGGGCTGTGCTGGGGACAAGATGGAACCAATCACATCAGGTCCCAGACAGTGCGTGCTGCTTGGAGGGAGGGAGTGCAAAGCCCTCCTGAAAGCAAGGTGAACATGGGATGAACATTTCCAGTGCATGTTCTGTTGCCTGCCAGAGGTGACCCCAGGGACAGTACTGTGGACATGCCCTGCTTCCTGCAGGGCTCCCTTCAGCTCCCCTCCTGACCTCAGCCTTCATGAGGACCCACTCCAATAAGCTTGACACTGAATGCACCCTAAGTATTTATTGGGCGCCCACTGTATGACAGGGTCCAAGCCAAGGATGGAGGCACTTGCTGGGAACAAGCAGCCCCAAGCTGTGGTGTCAGACTGACAAGTGCTGTGGGGGAGGGACTATCAGGTGTCCTAGGGGCAGTGGCTTTGATGGAGCACTTAGTGAGGGCAGTGCCACCCATAGTGCCAAACTACCCAGATGCTTCTGCCAACTGCAGGAACCTGCCACCTTCTCTGGACCACCCTTAAGCCCTGTGTCCTTTGCTGTTCAAAGGAACAGGCCTTGAGGACAGGAGCAAGGATAGAAAGGGAGAGAGAGGCAGCTGCCTCCTGATGGTTTAGTGCTGTCACAGATGTCACCCTTATCTCTTGGATCTCCTGGGAATTTGTGAACATGGGGTTTGGCCCCAACACCTGCGAAAAGCCTCTGGGACGTCTAGGAGTGTCTGCCCCTCCCAGGTCTCCCGCCTCCTCCTTCCCAGGCAGGAACCTGCCAGGCCTCCTCCAAGACCTGCTGATTTCACAAGAGAGAAGGGGGCCCCTCATAGTAAAGGTCAAGGGGGAGCAGAGGCCCTGACTTTGCTTAGCTCAGAGGCCTCTCCTTTCAGGACCCAGAAGCCTTTTGCAGATACTGGGCAGAGTCCTCACCGGACAATGTTATCTCAGCTCTTTCTTTCCTATGCTGATGGGCAGAGGACATCTTTTCTCTTCTCTTCGAATAAACCAGCCATGTGTGGTGGCACACAACGGTGTAATCAATCCCAGAACTCTGGGAAGATGAGGCAGGAGAATCTCAAGTTTAAGCTGGGCAATTTGGAGGTCAGGATGATCTTTGTCTCAAAAAAGAAAAAATTAAGAAGTTCAGGATGTAGCTCAGCATAAAGGTCCTGCATTCAATATCCAATGCAAAAAAAAAAAAAAACACCTAAATCACCTTCAAAAGAACTTTCTTGATTCTATAAGAATACTGCTTTCTCTCTTGTCATCCCTACCTCTCCCCCTCCTTTGTACCCTTTCTGTGGATGGAGCATTTGACGTAAGCGGAGACATAGGAAAGATACCAATTCACTATCAAAGCATCCTAGCCCCATCCCAGAGCAATTAAAAAGCCAGATGGAATCTCTGGGAAAACGGCATTAATAACACGAACAATCTGTGCAGGCCGGCAGGAGCCCAGGAGCCTCAGGGAGGGGTGGGGCTTGCGGAGGGGAAGAAGGCTGGGGTGCCGAAGTATGAGCTCCAAGCAACATCTCAGCCATGTGGTGGCCAGCCAGGAATGGGGCCAGCGCAAGGGTACACTAGGCCTGGCCACAGCTGAGCTGTCCCCTCTGGCCCTTGCAAGGCCCACTGTGCACCCTGGATCCTGGTGGCTGCAGACAGAGCCAGACAAATGTGGAACCCATTACTCAGACAGCCGCAGCCTCGGCCAGCCCCATTCTGGCACCCGAGAGCTTTGCTTCTCTTCACTTTTGTTTTTATTTATTATTTTTCTAGCTTTCTGGCCCCACCCACTAGAAGCAGACCTCCCTGGGTGTATGGCTTCCAAGGACGGCGTTTCTCTATTTGGTGTGCCCACAGTCATTGCCAGTGCCTGACAGTAGAAGACAGAGTTGCCCCCTCCACCCGCGGCCTGAGCCAAGGGAGCTCCCCTTAGAACGTGAAGTGGAAGACACTTTGGGCAAGACCAGCTGAGCTCTTGAGGGAGCCGGACCCACTCACCCACACTACCCTGGCTGCCTAAAAGACCACGGCACACTTGTGCTGCTCTGAAGCCTGGTTTAGGTTGAGCTAGGGACTCCTTTCCAGTAGCCCCATTGTTCAAACCTGGCTCTAGAGACCCAACCAAGGTGGATTTAAAGAAGGTGAATGACAAATTCAAGCCCAATTGGGGCAATTTAGCAAGACCCTGTCTCAAAATTAAAAAATAAAAAATTTAAAGGGCTAGGGATAAGTTTATTGTGAAGGTCCTGGGTTCAATACCCAGTGTTGTAAAGAGAAAAAAGAAAGTTGTCTGATCACCATCAAGTTGGAATGGGAATTTGCTCATTTAAGAAAAGTCTTCTGTGATTCTCCTACGCCCAGAGATCCATTTCCTGACCTTCATCTTCACTGTCTCCTGAACCTTGTCCTTCCCCCTCATCCTCCCTGGAAGTTCTTCTCTCCAAGGTCATCACAAGCCCCTACAACATCTGAGGTCCTTTCTGCCTTTCCTGGGTTCCTGCTGAACTTGGTTGTGACACATGTCCAGTGCCTAGTCCAGGAGAGGTCTTTGACACATATGTTTGATTGCATGAATCTCACTCCAACTCATTGCTCCTTTACAAAGTATCCTGGTCCTCTCCTCTCCATTCAAGAATTCACTGAGTTGGCCCAAAGTCTACCAGGAAGAACCCTGAAGGATTAGGTCTTGGTATTGTTGGATGTAACACAAGACACCAGAAAGAAGCCCCTTAGATGAGTCATTGCTTCTGCAAAGTTGCTATTAAAGTGCAAGAATCCTAGGCAGGGTGGCCTTTGCGATCCTAGATAACCATGCAATGCCTATCTGGCCTTACAACCAGAGTCAACCAGACCCCAATGGGATGAGCATACTCTGTAGAAACATGAGACAGGGAGGAAGTGGAATGTCCAGAAGAGAGAACAGGGGAGCTGCCAGAGTTGCACAAAGGTCAGGGGCTGCCAAGACCATAGTGTTGCTCTTTTACAAGGTATTTCAAGTCTTTGTGTCTTCCTCTTACTTCCATTCTGTGATGACTGGCAAGGTCCTTGTGGAGGGATAATGCTCTGGGTATGAGGAAACCAGTGGACTAATATGGTAGCCTAGAGCCAGGGTACATCACCCCTGGACCCACACAGAGCTTAAAGAGAACCATCACAGCCTGTCCCAAGCCCCTTCTTGGATCTGAAGACACTTCTGTGATTTGGCAAGTGAGAGCACAGGCTTTCACTGCAAATGAAGCCTCTGCTCCCTTAGCAACCATCGTCCCTTCACTGTCCCAGCTACAGAGGCCTCAGAGAGCCCCAGCCCATGCCCTGCCTCCTCTAAAGCCATCCAGAACCCTCTCCGGGTGCCCCCAGGAACAGTGTACCCTCTTGCTGATCAGGAAATGGGGCTGATTTATGGCAGCTCTTCCCCAGGCACACATTGGGCAATGGGCTTTGCTGGAAGTGGCAGCTCATATGCTTGGCCAAAGAGCAAGAGGTAAAGGGGTGCCAGAGATGGGGTGCCTGCTCTCCAGGGAGCCGCCGTGACCTTCACCATCAGGTTAGGACCCGTCTGAAGTAGCCTCCTTGAGTGATTTACAATTTGCAAACACGTTTTATTTGATTCCTGAGTTTTGCTAGAGCAATTACAGTGACTAAGCATGAAAAATCACTCCCAGCACAGTGTCTCCTAACTATTAGGAAATGTGTTTGCTTCACTCTTTTGCATGGTGCGGCAACATTTTAAAAATAGACTCATTCACTGTACTTGGAGGCAATTTGTTCCAAATTTTCCCACTAATTTGATTTTAATCTGATATTTAAAATTTGTGTGACCACATTCCCACTGATTTATAGGGAATAAGCCCTACCTGGCACAGGTTTAATTGGCCTTAACCCAGGAGTCCACAGGACAAAGAATTTATACCAGAACAATTTGAAGGCACTCTGGTCTCTAATGCTTTAAATACAGGCTAATTCAGCGTGGTAAATGCCAGTGCCTAGGGGCAGGACAGTGAATGTGAAGCTGGGCTTCACCGGAAAGGTTCTAGCACGTAGTAGGCCTTCTGTCCTCTACTGAGCCAATGAATCAAGCCAAGACTCCCTGACCCAGAGCTCACTTGATATTGATTCTAATTGTCTTCCCCCCCCCCAGTACTGGGGATTGAACTCAGGACCCTGTACTTGCCAGGCAGGCACTTACCCTACTAAGCTGTCTCCCTGGCCCATATTGATTCTGAAAGGAGCTCTGTAAAAAAGCAATTTGTTCCCAGACAACAGATAAAAGTCTCCTCTTCCTCCCAACTTATCCTGGAGATGCCCATGGACCATAGAGCTCTGGCATTGAACTGAATTTTGTCTTTGATTCTTGCTGGCTGGGTTGCCTTCACCAGCTCTCTCAATTTCTCTGAACTGCAGTTTCCGTTTATGCAAAATATATGCAAAACTAGTGCCACACCTCCAAGTTGTGAAAGGTAAACAGGCAAAGCCTGTGAGACACTTGGCCCAAGCTAACCATTCCTATGTGTTGGGGCAGAAGTCAGAGTGGGAGGGGTTGGATACATCTCTGTCCCTGGAAAAATTCCAGTGGAAAGACATAGTCATTGAATAATTTAGGGCCAAATCCTTTTACTCAGATGCCTAAAGAGTTGTAGTCATGTTGACCTTGCTTACATTTTTCTTTTACACCCAAAGAATACCTTTCATTTGCTACAAAGCACTTCCTGAGCAACTCCTGGGAACATGATTCTCTTGCCAATGACCTTGAAGGCTGAGCACAAAGGTCAAAGCTTCTACTGCTGTCCGTGGACCAGGCATGGATGTCCTACATGTTGACAGAAGTTTCTTCATAAAGATGTAGAATTCAGGTGGTGACTCATGGGAGTGAAAGCCTCCCTAAATCCTGATGGAGCTGTTGGCTGTAGGGGCTCCTGCAAACTGCTGTTTGGAAAGCTATATCTCAGCAAGGAGTCAGCCTTGGCTTCTCTTTATTAGTGGAAGGGAAACAGGAGGGATATGACAGGTGCTGCAAGTTGGGGACCTTTCCTGCTTTTTGTTCCTCAGTTCCTTCCTGGGTCATCTCTGTGGTTATCTGAACAGCTTGTTCCCATTTGTCCAACCTATCTCTGGCCCAGGAGATAAGGAGGGCTGGCTTTTGCCTAATAGGAGGGCTTACCAGGCCAGGCCTCAGACACCTGTGGAAGTACCTGGGTTCTTGGAGTCACGAGAGAGGAACACAAAGGCAAGTCTTACACAAGTTTCCCCCAATCTACAGCTGCTAACTGGAAAGAGCTCTGAAAACCTGTCTGGCTCTTTTTCCCTTTGCGAGGGAGGAAGGCAGCTCTCAGGCTTCACTTCAATGCTCAATCACAGGGAGCTGAGCTCAGGGAAGACAACAGGCATGGCATGGGAGCAGGAGGTCTGACAGCACCAGCTCTCCACACCCAGGTCAGCCAGGCTTGGTTCTGGGCAGCACAGAGGGCAGGCTTGGCTGTGGACAAGTCCCAGGGTGGCCCTGGAAAACTGCCATTATGTGGGTGCTGGCATAGTGGCAGAAGTATATCACATAGAGGTGAACATGGGACTGCTGAGGGTTAATTTGGAGTCCACATCCATGAGGGCTGAAATGTCCTCCCAGGAACAATTCCCAAGCCCACCAAAGCCCCATCTTCTGCATGAGGAGCAATCTCATCTGGAAGAGGTGGAGGCATGTGAGTCATGGGCCAGGCCCCTGAGCCAAGGGGAGGTGGGGAGGATGGCTCTGAGCCTGAAATGTGTCAGAGGCAAGATGAGCATCTTGAGGGACGCGAAGTTTATGTAATTATGTGGGACAGTGCTGTCTAGGTGTGAGCCATGCTAGAAAGGAGAACAGCCCACTTCAAGTCTTCTGCCTCCCTGGGCCACACTAGACTCACCACAAGCTCAGCTATTCACCAAAGAGCCTGGTATCCTAAGAGAGAGCCCAGCCTAGTCCCTTGAGTTTACAGAGCCACAGTGTAGAAGAGATTCTCCCACTAAGACTAGAAATAAGACCAGGTCTGGGCCAACGACAAGACCAGCCCGTAGGCTCCTAGTGTTGGCACCCTTGGAGTGGCTCAGCCCTTGTCATTCCCAAATCCACTCACTGGAGTGAAATGCTCCTGTTTTCCTAACACTCTCACAATTGGCTTTGTTCCATGACACCTTCCCCCACCCCACCTCCACTCACAACATTCCTCAACCTCATTTACTTTAGTTTTAGTTTTTAAAATTGAATCAGCTGCAGTTATTTGGAGCATCTCTGAGAATTTCCAAATTGGAATGGCATGTCCGAGTCATTGCAGGGCTAGGTTTGGGGGAAGGAGGGGCAATGTCATCAATTGTCCTTGGCCACTCCTTTCTGTTTTCCCATGAGACAAGGACTAGAGTCCTCCACAGTGTGGTGACCGGGAGGAGCCCACTGCTGGGGCTCCAGGAATCTGGCACATGCCTGAAGGCCAGGGAGGGACCAGGGCCTCCCTGAGACTGCACTGGAGAGCTGCTCAGAGCACCCAGGTCCTGACGCTGGTTACACAAGGGCTAGGCCTGCATTCCCACCCACTGGGGGCGTGAGACTGTGTGTACCCTGGCCTCAACACACACCTGCTGTGTGGCCAGCTGCAGGTTTGGCAGCCTCTCTGTTTGAGCATGTCTGAGAGGTGTGCCGGGATTCCCAGAGGCAAGATGATGAATGGTCTTCCTCTGAAACAGAACAACCACAAGAACCTGATCCCAAGACGAGTCACGATGAGGAGGAAAAGGACCAGGACACCTGGCCACTAAAAAGAGAGCATGAGTCAGAAATAAACTACCCACGTGCCAGCCAAATCATTCATCTAGCCAAGAGAGCTAAGGGTCGGAGCTGGAGGGCTATGGGGCACAGGGTTGGGTAATTTCCTACCTCCCTCTGGAGCTTAGCTCCTGAGTCCCAGCCAGCCAGGTCCTAGGTGATGCTAATGGCTGGGCAATGAAGGATATTAGTGCTTTTTGACTCGTACTGGGGACAGCCTTGGAGGACCCTATGATAACGCTGGCATCTCAGACCTTCTTTGGCTATGGCATCCACGCATTTCAGCTTCACTTCCAGACACCCCAACTAGCCAGGACCAGTCCACATCAATCAGTCAGTGAAGTCTCCTCCATCAAGCAGCCTTAAGAACCCCGTCCAGATCCCAGATACAGAACTGGGAGATGGAGGTCAGAACACAGAAGGGGACGGAGAAAGATGCTGTTCTCACTACTGGGTGGGAGATACGTTTCCCTTGCCTCTCCCAAACATGCCACTGGACTGACCCCTTGTCAGCTGTGAAGGACACTGGGGAATGTTGTTCTACTATCTCTGGGGTCTGGTTCATAATACCCATGAGACGGAAGAAGAAAGGGAGGGGGGAGATGCAGCTGTGAGTATTTCAGCGCTGTCCAAATAGACCCTAAGAAAGCAGGGTGAACTGTAGGGGCAAAAGACAGCAGGGGTTGATTCTTCACTCCCTGATCATGTTTCCATGTGTCCTTTGCTACATTTTGCTTGGTATTGTACAATACTGTGGCCCTTGGCCAAGAGCCGACTGGCTTCACAAACTCCCACTGGTGTTTTTTAAGCTCTGGGTTGTATGAACTATAAAGCTGGATAGATTATCACAAAGCATAACAGAACCAGTAAGTGGACCTGTGTTTCTGTTCAAGCACGCATCCTCCAAATCCAGAACACTTTTACACACTAATCCTCAAAATATTATCTCTACTCCATTTCCTCTCTCTCTCTCTCTTTCACGGACAATATTAAATACATGTTATATCTTTTCTTCCTATTTATCTCAAATCTTATCTTCTGGTCTTCTTTTCATCTTTATGTACTATATTTGTGATCATTTCTCCTGACTCCTTTTCTAATTTGCTAATTTTCCTCTCACATATGTTTAATTTACTATTTAATGTGTTTATTGAGTTCTTGCATTGAGATTTTTTAGTTTTCATTTTTACAGATTCCTCTTAATTTTCTTTCAAAAATGCTATTTTACTATTCATAAATTCCCATTCCTGGAGGTTTTAAAAAGCATATCTTACTTGTTAAAACATTATATGAGCAATTATGTTCGTATGATTTGATACCTTTGAGAATTTGTTTCTGTTTTGTGTTGATTCTTCCAGTTTGCACTCATAGCATCACATTTTCTTGTGTGTTTGACCATCTTTAACTGTGTGCTGGTCATTGTTTCTGAAAAAAAATTACTTCATAAGGGACCGGGGAGAGGGCTCAGTGGAATAAGTGCTTCCCTGGCAAGCGCAAGGACCTGAGTTCAATCCCCAGTTTCGAAAAAAAAAAAAAAAAAAGAGAAAAAAAAAAATTACTTCATAAGAAAAATTTGAGATTTAATACAAAGTTCCCTTTCACTGGAAAGCAATTTCATTGGCTCCAGACAAATGTACTGCTAGCACAGAGCCACCTTAATCAATCTTGAAAGCTTCCAGCCCACTCAGGAGATGAGTATTTAGATTGCAAGATCATATGATAACTGGTTTACTTCTGGTTCACCCTTAAACTGAGGGGGCAGCCTCGTGGAAACCCGCTTCAGTGTGGGATAGATGTCTTATATGTGTCCCATCTTGTATGAGCACTAAGTTTGATTTCTGTCTTTCATTCCATGAAACTATCAAAATAAAATTCAAATATGTTAGGACCATAAAATGCCTCAGGGAAAAGGTGGTTTCTCTTGGTTAACTATCTGGATTCTTCCTTTTCCCTACAGTTTTGGCCTGGCTGATTTGACATATTTAATAAAAATTATCCTATTTTTTAGTCATTTTTAATAAGAAGATGGACCCCAGTAATCTATCCCGCTGGAAAATGGAAGCCTTTCTTTCTCTCATTTAGCATATACTGGGGAAGTACCTACTCTGTGTCAGGCACTGCAGTAAACCAGAGAGAGTGGGCTCTTGTGGCGCTCCCAGTCTCACTGCAGAGACAGACAATAAACAGAGTTACACAATTGATTAGTTAATGACAGTTGTGACGCATCTTATGAAGTAAGGAAATTCAGAGGGGTGAGAGTGTCTGACTGGGAATCTTCACCTGCTTTGCAGATGCAGGAGAAATCATTTTTAGAAATGTGATTGTTAAACTGAGATCTGAAGGACCAGTCAAATTGTAAGTCATTGGGGGCTAGAGCAAGACAATATAGATAGAGATATAGATAGAGATATCCAAAACTCAGACATAGGAGGGAGCATGACGTTCTAGATTCTGAAAAATGACCGACATGTATGGCCACTGTGCACACAGCAAGACAGGATGAGGGACAAGAAGTGAAGCCAGAGGGTTAGCTAGACTCTTACATTCAGGGATTCAGACTTTGGTCAACATCCCAAGAACAAAAGGGACTATGGCAAATACTGAAGTCAAGTTTTCTGGTAAAGACCTTTCTGGTACTCCATGGAGGATGGATTATGGCAGGCCAAAGGACTCAGCCAGAACAGGGGAAGGCTCCTGCTCACAGAGGTGGACAGATTCAAGAAATACCTAGTGGACAGGCTGAGAAAGCTTTCCACCGAGACTGACTGCGGGATCTTCTCAGAACAGCTTTCCCAGTTGTACCGGTTCCACATGGAGGGCCTGCCATGCCTTTAGCTTCCTGCTGCTTTTGGCCATTGGGAAACACCAACAGGAGACCCGAGGCAGTTATTGAGGCTGGGCTGCCTCTTCTGAACTTCTTCAGGGCCTCAATTGCAAGGTCCCATGAATACCAAGTTTGTCAAGTAATCTTTTCTCTGACCTCCATGGCTCCAGCTCTCACTTGTAGCACCAGTTCCTCCCCTTGTCCCTTCAGCCTTACAGGTGATAATGACAATATTTGCTAGAGCCAGTTTCTGGGGACCTCTGGACTCCCTTGGATTCTCTTAACTCTGGTCGTATCTCTCTAAATGATTCTTTGGTTAACATCTCTGTATTAGATGAGATGGGAGGAATTTGATTTTCCAGTGGAACCCTGAGTAATCACCAGTTCTTAGAGATTTTTTTGTTTGTTTGGGGTTTTACATTTTTTGTATTTGTTTGTTTGTTTTCTTCTAAAGAATCCAGAGATGTAAACCTGTCTGGGAATTCTGGAGGGAAGCCAGTCCATTGCAACAGCTAAAGGGGCGCTGTCTGGGCCCACACAGAGGCTCTGCTGCCGTGTGCATTCTATAAACAAACATATATATGTGTGTGCACAGCAGCCAGGGCCAGTGACAAACCCGGCCATGAAAAGTTTATGGAGCTCCAGTATCAGCGAGGACAGAGGCAATTAGGCAAACCTTGTGTCTTCTTGTCTGTTGTACCGTCCCTGAGTCTGTCTGCTCGGAATTCTAGCCTGGGGGTGGGAGGGAGGTTGCTTTACAACCCGCTTTCAACTTCAGGTTCCAAACTCCTCTCAAAAGAAACATCAGAGAGATTGAGGTTAAAGTGCATCTGATTTCTGGGGTGGACTTGCTAGCCCCAGTGCTGAGCACAGTTCCGGGAACTCTTTTTTAGCTTGCCTGCCAATCACTGGCTGCTTCTTCTTCCCTTTTCTTGCCTTCTCCGTTCCCCAGCTGAAGTTTGCTTCACTTCACTTCACTTTCCCTTTGGAGAAACCCAACCGTCTACTGGATGGATGATAGATGCTCGGGAACTGTATTCTATAATTTGATGTTCTCAGCCGGGCTCCTCTACCGGGGCTCAGGCACAGGGTTGAGGGTGAAGAGAAACACAAAATGCTGTGTCATGGTAGAGGTTGTCTGAGAGGGGCTAGGTCTTCAGAGAAGGGCTCTACTCCTACCACATAATGTTCAGTGGAGTCTGATGTGATAAGACGGACCCAGGCATTCAAGGACTTTTCACGTAGAAAAACAAGCAGTGCAGAATTCCGGCAGCAGTTCATGTGGCCAGATGAGGGGGAAGGGCAGACATAAGGCAGGAGACCAGGAAGGCAGTCCCATGAGGCCCTGCAGCTGGGGTGGCCATGCTTCTTCGTTGACCTGGGACAAGTCTGGTTTACTCCTGCTAGTCCAGTCCAACTGTTTGCCGCATCCCCTTCAACCTGCAAAATGCATTCCTACTCATTTCCTAAATGACACAGTCACTCTACTTCGAGGGCAGAGCAAGATGTCTAGGTTTTATATGTTTTCATAGCAACAAGGAGCCGTTGTAGGCTATTGAACAAGGAAACGATGGAATCCAGTCTTTTCCTTCATTGACCTAATGTTTACTGCGTCCCCTGTGGTCTTCTCAGCTCCAGAAACACAGCAATAAATCACATTAGATTGAACTTCTGCCCTCGTGGAGCTTACATTCTAATCTTAGAAATGCTGATGTCTGAAAAATTTAACCAGTTGTGCACAACTCACAGGAGCCCTGGACATATCAAGGCACCCATTAAACAGATAGAAAGATAAAGGCAAAAGAATATCCAGCTGGTTCTTTTTGTAAATTTAATAATTGAAACATCTTAAAGTCAGCTCCAAAGTTCAATCATCAGAGGAGGTCTTGCTGTATGAGTCGCTCCTGACTCTAATCTTACCCATATACCCATGTTTCTGTGGTTGATAAATCCAGCTAGATGATTCAACCCCTCACTCAACTCTGGCTCTAGCTCTAGAGTACAATAAGAAAAACAGAACATGACAGGATGTGTCTTCGTGTATGGTTGGCGCCATCTGGAATCCTCCTCACTCCATTTCTGGAATCTTCTCTCGATCCATCTCTGCTTGTGCAGGTTTCAATATATGGGCGGGGTTTCCAGTATTCAAGTCTTCCAGACAGAGGTCCAGCTGCTCAGAATAGAGCTCTAATTTCCTGAATAATTTCTTTAAAATTCCTGGAATTGGGTTCAGCAGGACCTTAGGCCCATCACTGAACCAGCCACTGTATCCGGGAGAATGAAGGATGTTGACTGGCCAATCCTGAGTCATGTTCTTCCTCCCCTTCTCCAAAAGTTTTGGGGTAGAATGGGTGTGGGGACGCAAGTTCCTCTAAGAAAATTCCATGCAATATCTAGCATGGCAGAAATATATCCTGAGGCAGCCAGGATAGTCCACTGTGTCTGTCCTCTGTCCCAGGAAGAAATGGAGCCACTTGAGAGGGAGTGGATGACTCAGGGTGACTTCCTTACCACTGCTTCAAAAGGAAAAGTGAGTCTGTCACTGCAGGTGAGAAGGTGATAGGTTTCTGGAATCAGCTAATACGGTCTGAGCCCAGTTGTGTTCCAGACTTCTGCCCTGCCTCAGTCTACTGTGAGTCTCTCCCTACAGGCTGCATGGAACACCTTTGAGTCCCAGGATATACATGGTTTTCTTTTCTTTTCTTTTTTTTTTTTTTTTGCGAACCAGGGATTGAACTCAGGCCCTTATGCTTGCCAGGGAAGCACTTATTCTACTGAGCCATGTGATTCTGGGCCAAGGAAGCAGGGCCAGGTAAGACATGTAGCAAGAGACCAGACTTTGTAGGTCTTTGGCAGAGCCTCCTGCTACTGCTCCTAGAACACCTGCCTTGGGGGATGGGAGGAGATTAAGAGCTGTAACCTGAGACTTCTAAAGCCACCGGGTCCTTTCTCTATGAGCCCCTGACCTTGTTCTAATCTCTGGACTGCAGGTTCAGCCTCCTATTACCTGGTACCAGAACTGGCAGAAGGGCCTGCTCAGGAAAAAAGATGCTGACATCAGGGAGGTCAGGAGAGAACCTCTACCCTTCTGGCCTTGGAAGGGCCTCCAAAGAACCAAGATGGTCCTTGCACCCCTCACTCACCTATATTTCAAGGATGCTCCTTGAAGGTGGGAAGGGAATGCATTTACTGAGCCCACAGGTGTGCAAAGGCATTTCCAAGTCTCTCAACTCACACCATCTGCAGCTCCAGCAGGCAGCTGTCAGATGAGGGATGGAGGTTCTCAAAGCCAGATCCCCAGTTTGTAAGTGGTGAAACCACAACCCTTCATAGCCTGACTGCTGGCTGAAAGAATTCTATGGAGCACACCTGTGATCCTGATACTCCATGAAGCTGAGGCAGGAGGACTGCAAGTCTACCGAGCCTGGTGACTTAGCGAGT